>NW_015505188.1:260890-317885 GCF_001515645.1 Sinocyclocheilus grahami | reverse complement strand
ATATATATATATGATGTACATTTGTTTTTTTACCTGGGAAATTATTCATTCTGCCATTTAATGAGAATTCATAGACATATAATTACAGTAACCCTCAATTAACACAGAATAATCTTTCACTTCAGGTTTGCCAGAGAAGTGGGTCCAGGACAAGGGGAGATTCTATGTTTTCTCCAATGATACAAAGGACTGGAACAGCAGCAGACAATGCTGTCAGGATCTGGGTGGAGACCTGGTCATCATCAACAGCAGTGAGGAGCAGGTGCAAATAGAGAAATATAATATTATTATATAATATTATTAAGTTATTTGTGGTTTTATTAAAGCTATATTGCTTTTAGTTTTAGTTAGTTTTTTTTCTTACTCCGCAAAGGTACTGTGGCTAGAATTTACACACTGAAGGGAGAACCTTACTCACAAGGCACCAAAAAATCACAGAAACCTATGGGTTGGGTTGGGTTTGTTTTAAACGCAAGGTTGCAAAGGTCTAAAAACTATGCAAACACTTTATCAGCCACATTGCAACACTCAGTTGCCCATTATACCAAACCTTGAGTTGCATTGTACATACTAAATGATTAAAGTCATATTTCTGCCCTGTGCCTTTTCAGGAATTTCTTGCTCAGCAAATAGTCACTTTTAATGCATTGGTGCTACACTGGATCGGTCTGACTGACCGCCAGACTGAGGGAGTATGGCTTTGGGTGGACAACACCCCCCTAAACAACAACGTCTCGTAAGTACCATTTTATTTCAACTTCTGATGTGCTTAGCATTGCCTCTTTGTTAGTTGGCACAAGTTATCTAAGGACCGTATGGATTTTTGATATGGGTTACTGCCCTGACACTTGTTTTGTCCTGTCAGATGGTGGATCTTCCCTCCTGACGATAATGATATGCATGATCCCATGGGTGAAGACTGTGCTGTAATAAGTGGATATCTAAAAGGAGAAAAATGGGGAGATATTTCTTGCTTGAAAATGCAAAGAAGCATCTGTGAGGTTCCGTGTTCTTGATCAGTACTACAGTACCTACAATCTTAAAAATAAAGGTTTCAAAAAGGGGGTTTTCAAAGTGATGTCATAGATAAACTACTGCTGGTCCTCCAAAGAACCTTTCAGTAAACCTTTTTTAAAAGAACCATTTTTAGTGTGAAGAATATTATAATATAATAATCTAAACAACCTTTTTCCACTGTAAAGAACCTTTTGTGGAATGGAAAGTTTTGGATGTCAGGTTCTTTTGATACTTCATGACTTTCAATATCACTATTATATATAATAATTTATTATATCATATATACAATACACTGTAGAATCTGTGTAGCTCTTTATAAAGACTATATTTACATTCTTTATTTTGTAATTATTGTTAGCAGCATTGGCCACTTGTGCATATACAACATGAGGGAACAAATAAAAATACATGAATCAATGCAATCAATCAATGAATACATTGGATACAACATTAAGTGAATGTGTGCTTATAAGGTTATGCTGAATGTATCATATTATTTATACATTCTAAAGCCTCCATCCACCTTATTTTGCATTGTGGAAGTAAGCTTCTGATTCATCAGCTGCTATTATAAATAACTAGAAGAATAGCTAAGTGCAGTAAACGGTATATGCTACAAACCAGTGTGTTAATAATTATGACAATAAATTAAAATAATATCAACATCAAATAGCAACATCAAACATCATAACGAGCGGATGAAAGCTTTATAGACCGCGCTCACTCTAATCTTAAAATCAAGGTGGATAACATTCACATGATGTAGAGGTCCGTCCCCAGCTATGACTCTCAGAGTGGTTGAGACAGTTGAGGAGGTGGATGGTGGGTGCTTGCCAGGGTGGGCAAATGTTCATGATTGGGTGGCCCAGGCACCCTGTGAATCTTGGTCTTATGATTGATACTTACCTGATTTTATAATTTATGTCTTCACCCTCAGACCATCCAAGTTGTAAATGAGTTTGTTTCTTTCATCAGAACAGATTTGGTAATACAATTACAGATATCAAGAACAGTAATTTACATTACGTCATTTACTCATCAATGAATACACTGCAGTGAATGGGTGCCGTCAGAATGAGATGCTAATAAAAGCTGATCAGCTGTTGGATTGTCATTTTGACGACACTCATCCACTGCAGAGGATCCATTAGTGAGCAAGTGATGTGATGCTAAATTTCTCCAAATCCATTCTGATGAAGAAACAAACTAATCTACATCTTGGGTGGCGTGAGGGTGAGCAAATTCTACTATTCCTTTAAGAAGTAGTAGGACTTTTACTACTAATACATGTCCATGTGACACGTCTTTTTGCTGGGAAATCTTTGCTGATTTTGAGAAAGTAACAGCAAGAAGAAGCACATTGTTATTAATACTTAAAAATGAATATTTACAGAACTAAAACATGCCGATTTTATATTTAATACATTATTTTTAAGAAAACAGAGTTATTTGAGGAAGACCTATGTTTATTGTAATAATCATTGATTGATCAATCGATCAGTGGTTTTTATTCCAACTCACACTAACAGGTACCAACAGAGTAAAATAAGAGTGCAAACACATTTCGCTACATTCTGTTTGTTTCCTCATTAAATTAAGAATGACATGATTGACCGAGCAGTCAGAACTAGCAGAAGGCAGTAGTTGTCTATAAAAAAAATATTCTTCATCTCAACATCTGGCTCAATTTACCCTGAAGCATCTGGTTCAACTCGACCTACAATCACCTTTTTGAAAGAAAAAAAAGTCCCGCATACGTACTATAACCCTGAACTAAATAACCGTACTGTGGTATAAGGTGACAAGTAACCTACATATTGTTGAATGTAGATTGTGTTTTAATGGAACGTTTGTCTAAAGGTCTGTGGTTGCTGCTGCCTTATCACCTTCACTTCTATTTGTGTGAAATGTGAACAGCAAGAAGCTCCCCTCCAGTTCAGTAAGAGAGGGACGATAAAGAAAGCCTTGCTTCTTTCCAATAGACTGCATCAGTATTAAATTAGAGTAATATCAGAGTTAAATTAGAGCAACATTTAATCAATTAGGTAAAACCATAAACAGCAAGTGTTCAAGAAGCATTGACCACAGATAAAAATGTATCATTCACTGTTTGAGATGATGCCCCTAACAACTAATAACAAACTGACAGGAAATGATGGCAGGAAATATCACTGCTAAAGTAGTTAAACCCCTTCAGTGAGAATACTTCACCAGATCCTCTTAATTTCTCACATATTTGCAAAAGATGCCTGAAGCTATTTATTCCAACATCATTCCAAGATCCATCTCAAGATCAGCACATAAAGTTGAAAGTAAGTGCTATTTCACAGCTTTTTATTTTTAATTTTTTTTGGTGAATTGTTTCAACATTTTCATTTCAGTTTTTAAATGTTATTTATTTTTTCTTTTAGATAGAAATTGTTTCATTGATCAGAGAGAAGCTATCTGTATGGTGCTTTTTCTCTCTGTTCTCCTCTTCCTGTCTCTGCTGGCTAATGCGCTGTTGGCTCACCTGTGTGAGTATCCTCATGTTTTACATGTACACTTTATGTGGCAGTGTGTATAACACATAATAATAACAATTATTATTATTGAAACAAACTGTATTTTTTTTTCTCACACGCCACTTGATTTAAGTGGCGTGTGATTTAAGATTTTACTTTGAGGGTCAGTCAGAATTTGTGTAAAATTGTTATATAATAATTTCCACATAACATTCACACTAGAATCTTGAAATGGTTTGTGTTTATTCCGCTGTTTGTTCAGATCATCCTGGATTTTTTAAAAATATAATTTTCTGTTAATTTGGTGTCTAAATTGGGGGGAATGTCTCTAATTGGTCTCAACTTTTCATCTCTCATATATTCCAAATCCATTCTGATGAAGAAACAAACTCATCTACATCTTGGGTGGCGTGAGGGTGAGCAAATTCTACTATTCCTTTAAGAAGTAGTAGGACTTTTACTACTAATACATGTCCATGTGACACGTCTTTTTGCTGGGAAATCTTTGCTGATTTTGAGAAAGTAACAGCAAGAAGAAGCACATTGTTATTAATACTTAAAAATGAATATTTACAGAACTAAAACATGCCGATTTTATATTTAATACATTATTTTTAAGAAAACAGAGTTATTTGAGGAAGACCTATGTTTATTGTAATAATCATTGATTGATTGATTGATCAATCGATCAGTGGTTTTTATTCCAACTCACACTAACAGGTACCAACAGAGTAAAATAAGAGTGCAAACACATTTCGCTACATTCTGTTTGTTTCCTCATTAAATTAAGAATGACATGATTGACCGAGAAGTCAGAACTAGCAGAAGGCAGTAGTTGTCTATAAAAAAAAAATTCTTCATCTCAACATCTGGCTCAATTTACCCTGAAGCATCTGGTTCAACTCGACCTACAATCACCTTTTTGAAAGAAAAAAAAGTCCCGCATACGTACTATAACCCTGAACTAAATAACCGTACTGTGGTATAAGGTGACAAGTAACCTACATATTGTTGAATGTAGATTGTGTTTTAATGGAACGTTTGTCTAAAGGTCTGTGGTTGCTGCTGCCTTATCACCTTCACTTCTATTTGTGTGAAATGTGAACAGCAAGAAGCTCCCCTCCAGTTCAGTAAGAGAGGGACGATAAAGAAAGCCTTGCTTCTTTCCAATAGACTGCATCAGTATTAAATTAGAGTAATATCAGAGTTAAATTAGAGCAACATTTAATCAATTAGGTAAAACCATAAACAGCAAGTGTTCAAGAAGCATTGACCACAGATAAAAATGTATCATTCACTGTTTGAGATGATGCCCCTAACAACTAATAACAAACTGACAGGAAATGATGGCAGGAAATATCACTGCTAAAGTAGTTAAACCCCTTCAGTGAGAATACTTCACCAGATCCTCTTCATTTCTCACATATTTGCAAAAGATGCCTGAAGCTATTTATTCCAACATCATTCCAAGATCCATCTCAAGATCAGCACATAAAGTTGAAAGTAAGTGCTATTTCACAGCTTTTTATTTTTAATTTTTTTTGGTGAATTGTTTCAACATTTTCATTTCAGTTTTTAAATGTTATTTATTTTTTCTTTTAGATAGAAATTGTTTCATTGATCAGAGAGAAGCTATCTGTATGGTGCTTTTTCTCTCTGTTCTCCTCTTCCTGTCTCTGCTGGCTAATGCGCTGTTGGCTCACCTGTGTGAGTATCCTCATGTTTTACATGTACACTTTATGTGGCAGTGTGTATAACACATAATAATAACAATTATTATTATTGAAACAAACTGTATTTTTTTTTCTCACACGCCACTTGATTTAAGTGGCGTGTGATTTAAGATTTTACTTTGAGGGTCAGTCAGAATTTGTGTAAAATTGTTATATAATAATTTCCACATAACATTCACACTAGAATCTTGAAATGGTTTGTGTTTATTCCGCTGTTTGTTCAGATCATCCTGGATTTTTTAAAAATATAATTTTCTGTTAATTTGGTGTCTAAATTGGGGGGAATGTCTCTAATTGGTCTCAACTTTTCATCTCTCATATATTTTCATACAATGCATACTACAAATACAAAATGTAAGTTCAAAACAGAAGTCTTTTTAATTTGTATTACAGATTATAGCAATGGCCTAGACTGGTTAATAAGTTGTGAACCAGTAAAGAGCTGTTCAGATCAAGGTAGACAAACTCCTCATCTTCTGCATTTACGTGACAATACAGATAGTAATACTCAATGTTCATTTAGAAGTTCATTTATAATTGTGTTTATTTCTATGCTAGATGTTGACCACAATGCTCAAATCGAACCGTTCTTTCACAAGGATATGGAAAACAGGTCCCAAGCACATCACTGTCCCCAAAAAAGCAAGTCAATTTATTTTTCATGTCAGTATAAAGAAGAGCATATATTAGAAACATTATAAACGAAGTCTCACTGCTCATGTGCCATACAACAGTTTTATACAGCACAGTGACATTAAACATTAAGAAATGTTCATGTAAGATTTCCCAGAGAAGTGGGTCCGGGACAAGGGGAGATTCTATGTTTTCTCCACTGATGTGATGAACTGGAACAGCAGCAGACAACGCTGTCAGGATCTGGGTGGAGACCTGGTCATCATCAACAGCAGTGAGGAGCAGGTTTAGATATATAATATGATTATTAGAAAAATCTCATATGTGCATTGGATATAATAAATGAAGCATATTAACTTAATCTCTATTTCGTAGAAATTTCTAGCAAATGTAATACACGCCATTGGCGCACAAACATTATATTGGATTGGTCTGACT
Organism: Sinocyclocheilus grahami; assembly: GCF_001515645.1. Taxonomy (NCBI): domain Eukaryota; kingdom Metazoa; phylum Chordata; class Actinopteri; order Cypriniformes; family Cyprinidae; genus Sinocyclocheilus; species Sinocyclocheilus grahami. The sequence goes on along the minus strand of NW_015505188.1, from coordinate 311,560 downwards.
GATAGACACACGGAAGGTGAATGGCTGTGGGTGGACGACACCACGAATCATCTTAAGCAAGTATTCATTTAAATGTCTGTTGATACATGCATCAGAAAATTCAGTTTGGAAGCCATTTAGATAAGTGCCTGTCTAAACATCTCATCAATTATTCATTCACTTGTTTTTAATTTATTCATTTGTTATTTGTCAGTTTCTGGGCACTGCCTCCTGATGATCACAAATCAGCTGACAATCCTCTGGGTGAAGATTGTGTTGTATTGAATGGACGAATGTTTGAGGCAAGGTGGGGAGATGTTTTTTGCTTGAGGGAGGAGAGAAGCATTTGTGAAATTCCATGTTGTTAATGAATATTTTCTTGATAAAATGTCATGTACACATCCATAGGTAGTGAAATGTGCTTTCTGCAAGTCCCCATACAGTAATGTACAATAAAGATTATTAGGGATAGTTCACCCAAAAATGAAGATTCTGTCATTAATTGCTTACTCTCACCTTCGTTCATCTTCGGAACACAAATTAAGATATTTCTGATGAAATCCGAGAGCTTGATAGCCCGTGACATCAGTGGTTCAACCTTAATTTGATCTGTAAATGTATTTCAACATGTATTTCTGATATCAATATAATTTCTGATATCTAAAATGGCCTCTTACTACAATCACATTCACAATATCAGAAATTAACATTGTCACTAGTGACAATCAAATTATTGATATCAAAAATTTAAATGTTATTATCAACTCAATTGTTTATATCAAGAATAGCCATTTGCACTAGCAACAATGCAATTACTGATATCAAAAATCAAGGTTTTTACTAGTAAGAATTGTATTTCTGATTTGTAAAATTAGAATTTCAACTAGAAGAAATCAATTCTTGATATCAACAATTGAACTTGAATGGCAGCCTATGGTTACATTTAACTAGTAGAAATACAATTACAGATATCAAGAATTATGTTTTTACTAGTTGAAATGTAATTGTTGATATCAAGAATTTGTATTACTGCAAGTGATGATGTCACTGTTGATATCAAAAATTCCCATTTTTACTAGTAGAAATTCAATTCCTGATATCAAGAAGTAGCATTTTAACTAGTGAAAATTGAATTGTTGATATCAAGAATTCATATCCTGCTAATTAATTAAAGTCAAAACGACTTGCCATAAATACACATCAGAAAAAAAAAAACTGTCAACAGTACAACATATCTGGAAAATCGGCCAGCATCATAACTAATAATGCTGACAGGAAATGCCATTCGGTTTGCATGAGCGTGTCGGTTTAGTGTTTTTAACCCACAGTGCGACACCTGTTTAGTGTGACACCCACAGATCAGAGCACGTCACCACCTTTCTGCAGCACACTTCTCTATTTGACAATAATGGGCAAACATGACATGTCTGATCATATTTATGACAACACCAACTGGATGAAAAAGGATTCATTTGGAAGTAAGTGCTTGATTCTTTTTCTCCTTGATAATAATTAATTATATTACATATATAGCCTATATATAGGCTCATGTTTTATCAGCTTTTAAATACGACCGTTTCAAACCCACACAAAAAAAATTGGAGAACTGTGTAGGAGGTTTGTTGGTGCAAAGGACACGTGATGCTTTATTCTGATAAATAAAAGTCATTTAGAGTTTGCTTAAGTATTCGTTTTAAACTTATTTTATTTTGTAGCTAGGAAATCTGCCAAAGAGAAGCAACGTAGATCTATCTGTGCCAAGGTTCTTGCTGTTCTCCTCATCCTGTCTCTGCTGGTTAATGGAGTGCTGGCATACTTGTGTGAGTATCCTCGGATTTTACAGGAACCGCCAACCAACTACATACAGTGGTATATTTACACTTCCTTTTACATTTTATGTCTTTTGCAGATGTCACTAAATACAAAAATGTGCTGTTGCATTGCGAGCCAGGAACAAACTGCTCAAATTCAGGTAAATAATTCACATCTATCTGCTCAAATTTTATATGATAATTAACTGAGAGTATCTTTTTTTTCTCAATTCCTCACACCCCTATTCAGACCACGATCAAGGTAGTCCGGGCTGCAAATATGATGAGGACTGGAGGTCAATAAACTACTGCCCAGGTCAAACTATGTTTGGTTTTTCAGTAAAATATCAGTTTTGAGTGCTTGAGTCTGTGCTTTTGTTCATGTTCTTTCTGAGCCTTGCCGTATATCTGTTCTTGTGTTTTTAACAGTGAGTCATACCAAAATATGATCGAAACACATTTATGTATGTAAAGGTGCAGTTGAGCAGGGTTTTTTTTCCAACCTTTAGATGTGTTTCTAGCTAAACCACAAGCCTGAAACGCAGACACACAAATGCGTTTCCTCTTTATAAACATAGAAAACTATCTCTGTAGATTTGCCAGAGCAGTGGTATAAGGGCAACGGCAGATTTTACGTTTTCTCCAGTCACAACCAGACCTGGAGCTCCAGCAGAAAGTATTGTCAGGATCTGGGTGGAGATCTGGTCATTATCAACAGCACAGAGGAGAAGGTGCGTGACTTTGTGTTCTGCATGGTTTTAAAAGAAGCAGAAATGTATGAGAAGTGGGTCCAGGTGTGAAAACCCACAGTGTGTGTTCACAAATACAGTGTTACATGACATATTGTTCTTATAATAGATATTTTCGTTAATAAAACCATGCGCAAATCATTTTTGTAAGAAAGATTTCAAATTATAAATAGCATTATAAATAAAACCAATGTTTTAAAAAGAGGAGCAAACATGAGAGAAGTGGGTCCAGATGTGAAAACCCACAGTGTGCGTTCACAAATACAACACTTAAGCAAGTGTAATAATCACATCACATTTTGTTCTTATAATAGATATTTTTCGATAAGCTATACATAAAGACTTTAATATTAAATATTTCACCGATCATTATGAATTAAAACATGTTTTTAAAAGAGGAACAAATGTGAGAGAAATGGGTCCAGGTGTGAAAACCCACAGTGTGTTTTCACAAATAAAACGTGTAAAAGTGTAAAATAGTCACAGTACATATTGTTCTTATAATAAGCTTTTTTATTGATAAAGAGCCATTTTATAATAAAGATTTATTTGAATATTATGAATGAATACAGAAGAGAATAAATGCAATCTATGGTGTTTGTGATGCAGGAATTTCTTGCTCAGAGACTGTGTGCTGCTGGTGAATCTGATCTCTACTGGGCTGGGAACAAGGATGAGAATCTGAATCCCAAAGACAACTGTGCTGTTCTTAAAGGAAATACACAAGAAAACATTTACTGCTTAAGAGAAGAGAAGAGCATTTGTGAGATCCCATGCCTTCAATAAACCTATAGTATAGATTACTTATTTTTTACAGTTGACTTTTTGTTTTATTTCACTCATTTAAATATAAGAGGTTGCTACATTTTATATAATTTCTTGTTTACTTGTTTTCGCATTTCCATACTATGCCATGTTTGATATGGGAATCTACCAATATATCATACTTTTCATAGTTTTTCATATTATCATAGTTTAAAAAAGTGTTTAGAACTATGAAGTTCTAATGACAATGTGTAACACACACACATATACACACATACATAAATGTATAGTGTACAATTGTTTTTGTTTTGTTTGTTTGTTAATGCATTTTGTAGATAAAAGATCTAGCATAGGAATGAGAGCCGTCAGCTATGGCATCTAAAAGTGCGTTTGGACACTTTACCATGTATGAATGTCTTTGCAGCACCGTTTGTGAACAGTAAGGTTCATGAAACCATATATTAGCACTAGGAAGTCAAGTGAATAATTACAATTTTATTATAATTAACCACATGTAAAGCCTATCTCATTACAATAAGTTCCTTCAACAACCTGTCTTTTTTTTATCATGCTGTTACATAGGCCTATCTGTGCACAGCTAATAAACTTGTTAACAATAAATCATTGCCAAAGGATTTTGTAGTCAATACAAACTATTAAAAAACAACAACTTAGCAAAATAAAAGGCATGTTAAGTATCACAAAATGTTTGAAAATATACCCAAAACCACTAAAAACCAGCTGACTGGAAATTTTGCAGATGCTGTTATTTGGTCAATGTGGTTAAATGAACCCCCCAGAAACATGTCTTTCTTCATGAGTGTTTTGTCACAAGACTCGAGTGCTTCAGAATAATTAACCACATGTAAAGCCTATCTCATTACAATAAGTTCCTTCAACAACCTGTCTTTTTTTATCATGCTGTTACATAGGCCTATCTGTGCACAGCTAATAAACTTGTTAACAATAAATCATTGCCAAAGGATTTTGTAGTCAATACAAACTATTAAAAAACAACAACTTAGCAAAATAAAAGGCATGTTAAGTATCACAAAATGTTTGAAAATATACCCAAAACCACTAAAAACCAGCTGACTGGAAATTTTGCAGATGCTGTTATTTGGTCAATGTGGTTAAATGAACCCCCCAGAAACATGTCTTTCTTCATGAGTGTTTTGTCACAAGACTCGAGTGCTTCAGTTCTCTCTTATCACTGCTATATAACAATATCTCTTCAGACAAAAGATGGCTGAAAATGTTTATTTCAACTATTTGTCAGACCCCAAACTGACATCGGCGGATAAAGATGAGAGTAAGTGTGTTTTTCTTGTCCATACTAACTGACTTTTATAGAATATTGACTTGACTTATCATCTTCCCCAAAGATGCTCACAGCATTAAAACACTTTAATCAAGTTGTCAATGTTTAATGTTTTGATTTTCCTTCCTTTCTCCTGCATTCGTACTGCATTTCAGTACCTCTAATTCTCCTTTGTCAATTATTTGTTATGCAGCCACATTAAGGTTCGAACTAAAACTGTTTACTTGTGCTTTCTCAATTTAGAAGTAATATGAAATATAATTCTGAATATAATATATATTGTTATATACATATTACATATATTATTTGTGTAATAGTGCTTATATTTGCTTACGCAGGGCACTGTTATGAACCAATGCTGAGGAAATTCTCTGTTCTCCTTTTCCTGTCTCTGTTGGCGAATGGAGTGTTGGCATACCTGTGTGAGTATCTTATGTTTTCTTATTTTATTTTATTTTTTTAATGCTATTTTATTATATGCTGTTTGATTAGTGACCTACAATTTTGCATCATAACGTTCCATTTATTTCCAGGTTTAAACAAGGTTTTAAAACCGTATTTTTCTAAAGGGGTCTTAGACATTTGGACCCATTGTACATATGTATTAAATATCAGCATTTGCATATTTGATTTTTTTCACTACACCGTAATACTTTACAGATCACACCAAAAATGCAAATCAGTATTGTGAACCAAGAAGAAACTGCTTAAATTCAGGTAAATAATCATTTCTCCTCATCCAAAGCTGTACTCGTTACCGTGATAGTCTTACCAATTTTGCTCTTTCCACAGGCTTGCCTTTAGATTCTCAACCAATAATGAAAATAAATTCCATGATTATTAAAAACCACAGTCTACCAAACTACTGTTCAGGTACAGTAAAGCCATATCATATGATTATGTGTTCATAAATAAGAAAAGCATTTACAGGAGCGGGCAGAGCGTGACAGCTCAACTATAGTTCAGTTACACACTGTGTTTTCTCTGTTTCATTGTATACTTGTCATTTGTATATTTCTTAAATCAGAATTGGATTAGTAACACCATTTATGAAATAAAGCTGAAGTACACTAGATTAAATACAGTTATGCACTTCTTTTGTAGATATTTCATTTCTTCTCGCCTATCTGGTTTCAAATTTCAGCTTAACCGCATAGTAAGATTTTTTTTTTGTTGAGTGCACTTCCTGTACATCTTTATTAAGCTAAACTGTCTATGCAGATTTACAAGAGAAGTGGATCAGAGCACAGGGCAGATTCTATGTTTTCTCCACTGATGTTATGGACTGGAACAGCAGCAGACAGCGCTGTCAGGATCTGGGTGGAGACCTGGTCATCATCAACAATAAAGACGAACAGGTACAAATTAGGAGCAGTGTGACGATGACAGAGATAAAGAGACACTCATAGTCTACAGTTTAAAAGTAGTACATTTTGGGTTTCATTATGCTAGACAAAGACAAAAACACTTTTTTCTGTGTTGTAGGAATTTCTTTCTAAAAGAGTAAATGGTATCAGTGACTATCACTGGATTGGCCTGACCGACAGCAAGACGGAGGGCATGTGGCTTTGGGTGGACAACAACCCCTTAAACAATAACCTCTCGCAAGTATCATTTTAAAACCCTCTCAGGACATTATTACAATTCTTCTTCAAATCTGTAAGAATAAGTGACAAATAACAAACCACTGACACTTTTTTTTTTTTTTACAGTTGTTTTCCATAAATTTGTTCTTGACCTCATGTCTGTAATTAATCATTATTATAGATGGGAGTCTCCCCCAGATGACTGGAAGAGTGAAAATCCTTTGCATGGTGAAGACTGTGTTATCTTAAAGGGAGAAAAATGGGGGGACGTTTCTTGTTTGAGGAAACAGAAGAGGATCTGTGAGATTCCATGCTCTCCACCTCAGTGACAGAGATCTAAAAGAAGTAATTAGATCACTTTTATTGCTTGTATTTAGATTGTATTTAGTTTTCTTTAAACTTTAAACCTGTTGTCATTTCCATCGAATGTGTTGTGAGTTGTAATAGGCTATCATTAGTGATCATGTATCATGCATATGTTATATTTGTAAATGAAGCCATACATTTACACCTTGTGTACTGTATACAACAAGATTGTTGCATCCCATTCTGTTTTATATACTATCTTTTTCTTAATTCTATTCCAAACATGTTTTCTTAAAAAGCCAAAATGATGACATTTGTTGGCAAAATCAAGAAAAAAAAGAGTCATTTGCAGACAACATGCCAAAATTAAGAATTCATACAATAAGCTTCAGACATACTCTGAGGAAGGCTGGGTTTTTTTATTTATTTATACAAATTTAAAGCTTCAAATAATAGCAATCAGAAATGCTGACACTCTGAGGAAGGCTGGAGGCCAAAGGCTTTTGTTTATCTTTTTCTTTTTTTACTTTTTATTTTAACAATTTTAGTACTAATGTGACCAGCCAAAATAAGAATAAGGCTTTGTAACCCATTGTACTAGAAGTGCCTTATACATATATATATATATATATATATATATATATATATATATATATATATATATGTATATATATTTAGAGAATGAACTAACTCACTAGGCCTACAAGAGCAAAGCTCTTTTTTGTATAAAGCATTTCCATATGAAAAGAAGAAACAGACAACATGCAATGTAATGGTCTATATAAATGATTTATTTTAACTGGTTCATTGCAGAGGTCTTACAAAAGCATAAACCCGTTTAGACGCTATTTCACAATGAACACGAAAGCAGGTACATTTTAGTAGTGGTAAAATCTACAATTATATCAAACATACATTTTTATATTTTTTTATTTAAAACATCTCAGTATCGTCGTTGTCGTCAGAGGAGGAGTCAGTCAGCACTAAACACATATTATATTGGGCAGTGATGTGATGAAGTGTTTACAGTCTGATTGTATAAAGCATTTCCATATGAAAAGAAGAAACAGACAACATGCAATGTAATGGTCTATATAAATGATTTATTTTAACTGGTTCATTGCAGAGGTCTTACAAAAGCATAAACCCGTTTAGACGCTATTTCACAATGAACACGAAAGCAGGTACATTTTAGTAGTGGTCAAATCTACAATTATATCAAACATACATTTTTATATTTTTTTATTTAAAACATCTCAGTATCGTCGTTGTCGTCAGAGGAGGAGTCAGTCAGCACTAAACACATATTATATTGGGCAGTGATGTGATGAAGTGTTTACAGTCTGACAGTAGGCTACTTGTCAGCACATGACAACACTTTGCACCTCACAACATGTGGATCGCTGTCCTCGTAATTTCCTTGGCTTTAGTGGCCATTCTCTTGAACCCTCTGGTATTGTTCATTCGGGGGTCACACTTGTGTTGTTCACCTGAAAAGTAACTTTTTTCAGTAAAATCAATCTAGGCTAATATATTTTGTTCAATAATATTTTTTTCTTTTGTATTTTGAGATAATTTCATAATCAATATTTATGCAATAATTATGATCTGTTTTTTCCCCATTGAAAATAATAAAATAATTGTTCTAATATTTTTTATATTATTTTTCAATTATGGCAGTATTTCATGTTAAAATAGAGACAATGACTTTCAAAATCCAATTTTTGAAGGCAAATTAGTGCCATCTGGTGGGAGTAAAAGAAGAAAAACGTCCGCAATTCCATGGTTTAGCCACTAGACTAGCTCTATATAAAAGACTTGTACATTCTCTAGCTGTTTTTAGACATAAATACTTATTTTTTATTTTAGATTTTTGTAAAGGTTTAGTTTTTGTTGTTGTTGTTTGAAATGTCAGTTTTTGCATTACTTTTAGGACAGTCAAACCTGAACACAGAGAAAGACATTTTGTTACACATAACATCAAAATTCAACAAAAATGAACAGGAATGCTTTATCAAATGTTAATCAATCTGATTTAAACCTCATATTTGGGTTTTCTGGCTCAATTTTGTTATTATTGAACATTTAAATGTTATTGCCCAGGAAAAAAGATACAGCTCACAACCTGGCATATACTAGGCTACTGTACCAAATTTGGGGTCAGTGAGATTTTTTAAAGATAAATTGTACTTTTATTGAGCAAGGATGTATTAAATTGATCAAAAGTGACAGTGAATACATTTATAATGTCACAAAAGATTTCTATTTCAAATACATGCAAAACCCTGCTTTAAACTTTAAACCTGTTGTCATTTCCAGTGAATGAGTTGTAATAGGCTATCCTAGTGGTCATGTAAATGAAGCTATAAATAAAACAAGGTTACTTGCCATAGGCCTACTTGTCTTGAAATAAATTATTTAAACATTCCCCAGACATTTGCACACAAATTATTAGCAAACTAAGAACTGACAGGCTAAGTTTCAGAAAACAGCCATCAGAATTGCTATTGTTGAATTGTTGCTTCATTTATTTGTTTGGTCCATTGCAGTAGACTTAATGAGACGAAAGTACAAATCCGATTAGACGTTATTTCACACAGAACGATAAAGTAGTTCAATTTTAGTAGTTGTAATATCTAACGTTAATATTATAATATCAAACACACATTTGTATACATTTTCTTCTTTAAAACTGCCCTTCTCTCCGCACACAATACGTCATTTAAAAAAAAACCTTGCGATTGGTCAGCATCGAATTCGGAGGAGGAGTCAACACTAAACACCTATTACATTGAGCAGTGCTGTGAGGAAGTGTTTTGTTTTACTGTATGACAGTACTTGTCAGCACATTACAACACTTTGTACCTGACAACATGTGGATCGCTGTCGTCGTAATTTCCTTGGCTTTAGTGGCCATTATGTTTAAATATGTGTTGGGAACTCCTGGACCGAGTCCTTTTGCTATCGACAGGCGCGAGCCGCTGAAGCCCATGGTGCTCGACCGAAAGCTGAAGAATAAAGTCCTGAAACAAGGTCAGTTAAAAATATGACCCTGCGCATTATTGTTGAGATTGTTGTCTAGGCAATATAAATAAGGTAAACCCTTTTTTTCTTCCAGTAAATGCTTTGGTTTTCATGAAACACATAGTCTCACTCCACATTTGTTTCCACATCCAGGTTTTCTGGCCAGTAAGGTCCCTCAGGACTTGGATGCAATAGTGGTTGGCAGTGGGATTGGTGGACTGGCAATTGCTGTCCTGTTGGCTAAAGTGGGTAAGAAGGTTCTGGTTCTGGAGCAACATGACCGGGCTGGAGGATGCTGTCACACCTTCACAGAGCAAGGCTTTGAGTTTGATGTTGGTGAGAAGGACTTTGTACCTCAGCAATGGATCAACCTGATAAAACAGTATTTATCTGCCTAAAACCTTGTCGTGTCTTGCTTTGGCAAAGATAAGCACATTTATTGAGTCTTATTAAAACAATGAATGTGCTATATCACATGTATAGATCAGTTTGTGGTGATATGAATGTCTTTCCCCTAACTCAGGGATCCACTATATTGGGGAACTACTGGATCACAAGCCATTGCGCTGTTTGATTGACCAGTTGACCAATGGGCAGCTGCAGTGGGAGCCGCTGGATAACCCTTTTGACAACGTGGTCCTGGGTCCACCAGAAAACCGGCGCATATACCCCATCTACAGTGGAAAAAAACGCTACATTGATGAACTGAAGAAGTGCTTCCCAGGGGAGGAAAAGGCCATTGATGAATATGTGAGACTTTCCAAGGTGAGAAACGAGGATAGTGTTTAGTAGTTGGAGTTGTCTGTCGGGTGTCAATGCACATGCTGGTCATATGGGCCAATTATTAAAATATATATACTACCATTCAGAAGTTTGGGGTCTGTAAGATTTTTAATATCTCTTATGCTCACTTGTAATATTACAAATGTGTTTATTGTTAAAATTATTACTTTCTTAAAAAAAGTCTTACTGACCCCAATCTTTTGAATAGTAGTGTAGTTTTAGTCATTCAGTGCTCTAAAAATCTAGGGGATTTTGATGCATTTAGGAGTTAAAAGATACAATTTCTTGTATGTAGCTGTTTGCATGACCTTTCCCCTACAATCATAGCCACAGACAGGCACGCATCCAAGAGCATTGTGACATGTCTCTAAAGGGGGAATAAGGGCACTGCTTGCTTGCACATACGCTTACATCACCTTCATTAACTATTTCTGCTGTACTTTTATGATTATGGCACAGTTCAGTTATGTAGTATAGGTATTGCATTTCATTAGTTACAAAGACTAGACTTGGAATTTGGTTAGACCTGAAATCCACTTTTGTAGAACACATGTCAAAGATCTTCATGGAGACATGGAGTAAAACACAAAACTTAACACTGATTTTTAATGCTCCTGTCAGAAAGTTGCAAATGGCGTATGGTTCATGGTCCTGCTGAAGCTCCTCCCGACTCCTCTTGCAAAGTTCCTGGTGCACACGGGCCTGGCCAATCGCCTCTCTTCCTTCTTCCGCTATGCATCCCGCAGCCTGACGGATGTGGTGAATGAGCTGACGCAGAATAAGGACCTGAGAGCTGTGATGTGCTACATTTTTGGGACCTACGGTGAGATGATCCAGCTCTCTGACCTGACTGAAAATTTGTGGTTTCATGTGTTCCCTCTGTATTTCTAATCATAAACCATACAGTAACTCGCAGCTACTGACCTTCTTCAGGTAAAATGCCGAAAGAAGCCAGCTTTTCCATGCACAGTTTGCTTTTGTGCCATTATTTGAATGGTGCCTGGTACCCGAAAGGCGGTGCGAGTGAGATCGCCTACCACATGATCCCCATCATTGAGAAGGCAGGAGGTGCAGTGCTTGTTAGAGCACCTGTCAACCGCATACTCCTCAATGACGCTAAAGAGGCTATTGGTAACACTTAAAACATCTTCCCACTCAACATTTTACACTTGGTACCGTTTAGAAGAGACTTCAACACAATTTTGTTGGCACTGATGCAGGTGTGAGTGTTCTGAAGGGGCAGGAGGAGGTGCATGTTCACGCTCCCATAGTGATTTCAGATGCTGGAATCTTCAATACCTACGAACATCTCCTGCCCAAAGATGTGCAGACTATGCCTGGTAAGAGAGAGCCTATGTTTATTCTGCTTTTTAGGAAAAAGATTCTCATAAAGCTACTCAATGTATTTCATATTGTTGTTTGTGTTTGTTATTACAGTTTGTCTTTAACATTTTCAAAAATTGTATTTATGTGAAAGATCCATCAATATTAGAATCGCAGTTCAACAAATGAAAAATTATATAATTTATTTTCAATTAATACATCTTTAAAATAAATTCTAATTATATAATTAAGTTGTCATTGTTATTGAGGTTTTGTAGCTGGTGCTCAGGGAGAACATGGGGCTGCTGCTAGAGCCATGTTTTCATTCTGGTATCCTGTCAAGAGTAGGTTTTACTAAATGAAATTAGAGAATCTATTTGCAGCAGTCAGTATTTATTAGACAAAACAAAAACAAAACAAACTGGTACTGTAGGCACAGGAGAAACACACAGGAAATCTAACATTAGAGTAGTAAATTTTATGTTATTATTGCAAAAGAGATAATGATTTTTATCAATTAATAAATGTATTAATTCTTTGTTTAACAAATTTTAAACATATACTTTATTTTTGTGAAAGATTAATCAATGTTATCATTGCAGTACAACAACAACAAAACATAATTGTTAGCAATGCTGACATTGCTGGATCTTTTATATAAAGCATAGGTTTGAAATTCTAATACTGTGATATCAGTGAAATTGAAACCTCTTTGCTGTGATGTTTGTGCTCTTATTAATGTGAGCATACTGTTTGGTGTTTTTGTGATGGTACTGTGCAGCGATCCAGAAACAGTTGAGTATGGTGCAGCATGGAGATGGTGGTCTCAGTATTTTCATTGGTGTGGATGGGACAAAAGAGGAGTTGGGCCTAAAAGCAGACAATTATTTTATCTTCCCTGAGAACAATTTGGATGAGCTGTGAGTGGGAACCTATTTTCCTAAATAGTATGCAAGTGCTTGTTCATTTCTAAATCACTGTCCATCAGCACTGCTCTCATTTTGTAATCATGTCTGCTGTTCTTCCAGACTGGAGGGTTACATGAAAGGAAACAGGGAAGAATCTTCTAAAAATGTCCCTATGATTTTTGTGGCCTCACCCTCTGCCAAAGACCCAACCTGGCCAGAAAGAAAACCAGGTAGAGAGAAAATAAGAAGATGAACTGATGTCTTGTTCACATCTGGAGTTAAGGTTTTTGCCATCAGATTGCAAGTGGACAAAGCTGTAAATGTAGTCCAGAGTGTTCTGAGCTTGTCTACATTTGACAACAGGAACGTACAAATGTGATGTGGTTGAATCAGTTTTTAAAAGCTCTCCACTAAAATAACTGACACTGTGTGATTCTGTTTGATGCATCATGTTCGCATTTAAATTAAAATCAAAATATGCTTCATCTACAGGCAAATCCACTGTGACTGTTGTTAGCTTTGCTAACTATGCATGGTTTGAAGAGTGGAAAGATGACAAAGTGAAGAACAGAAGCATAGATTATAAGGAGCTGAAGGAGGCGTTCATCAGTAAAATATTAGAGGCAGTGACTGAGATATTTCCTAAGATCAAGGACAGGGTATGAACTCTCTAAACAGGGTCTAAATCGGCTCACATCTTGTATTATACAATCTTTTTGTGTTTTTTTTTCTATGTCTTTCTCTGTCTGTAGATTGAATATGTGGATGCAGGCACCCCAATCACAAATCAGCATTACATTGGTGCTCCTAAAGGGGAGATCTACGGTGCTGATCATGGTATTCCTCGCTTCAGTGTTGAACTAAATGCCACCATCAGACCACAGACACCCATTAAAAACCTCTTCCTCACGGGTGAGTTTGACTTAATGTATGCAAATTCATATGTATGCCATCCAAAAGTAGGTTTTGAGATACGTTCCATGCCTTACATTGTTTGTATTTGTTTTAGCTGATGGTACCTAATGTTTAGAAGAATGAATGGGCAAAGTGCTCTGGTTTATCCCCTTTCTCTTTCAAATCTGTACTTTGCTTACAGGTCAGGATGTAATGTTGTGTGGATTTGCTGGAGCGCTGACAGGAGCGGTGACGTGTGGTTCTGTCATCCTGAACCGGAATCTTCACTTGGATGCCATTGGTCTCGCCAAGAGAGTCAAGAATGGCAACAATAAGAAGAAAGAATAAGCATGAATAACATGTAATGTTCATAATCATTCTCAGAGATATCAGATATGGCTCTGGAGAAGAACAAATGGAGGAAATGTGTGATTATTAACAAATTAACCACTGCACTGCCTGACAATAATGCACCACTGTATTTGTACCTAATCATTTAAAAATGATTTGAATGGCAAAGTGTTTACCAAGTGCCTTACTGGTTTAAAACTCAACTATACAGTAATTCCAAATCTAGTTTTTAATGGACATAAAAGGAAATAAATCCGATTCAGTTGATTAATTTAAATTGTTTTATTGTAACCTGTAATGCAGAGTTTTCCCATTAACCTTCTTTTTGAATGGTTTGTGTGAAAAGCAGAAGACATGCTTGCTTGGCACTATGTATTGTAAGTGTCTTGTAACTATGAACTAAAATATTAGTTGCACTTACATTTGATTAATTATTGTGGATATAGGCCTGTGGGTCTGTATAAAGGGTTTAAATGAATCGTTCTCAAATAATATATTTGAGATGTTGTCTGATGATTTCATGTGCACATTTGTGTTTTTTGCTGCCTTTTTAAGTTGCAGTGAAATGTCAGACCGGTATAAATATACCTATAAATGTGCTTATTAATATACAATGGATGCTTGTGCATACTGAATAAATATGTTAATTTCAACAACAAATCACTGTGTGGAATGTATCTGGTTTTAATTCAAGGGGGCAGTGTGGCTGAAAGTTAAGTCTCAAAATGGCAGATAGTATATTTAATAAATGTCTATTTTCTTCATTTGTTTTCTACCCGGCTGAAAAAATGATAATCTTAAACAAGCCTGAATTAAATGTGTATATATATATATATATTGCATTTTTATATATGTCTAAGGTCAATGCATGGTACTGGTAGTAATATATGCAGGGTTTAAAAAAATATTTTATACAATATATGATTTATTTTTGCTGTGCATAGATGTACATGTCGTTTCACATGAGAATATATTTTCTTGAATAGTTCACATGAGATGGGGGATATCCAGAAAAAATCCTCAGCTGTTCATTGGTTGATTTTGCAGATACAAATCTCACACCCCTGCATGTTGTGAGGTTTTATTAAAATCATGGCAAACAACGCGTATGATCCGTGTCATTGATCTAAATTAGTAGACAATAATTTTCCTGCTCAAGGTTTTGGATGACAGTGACAGAAAAGGTATGTTAAATCACTTGCAGTTTTATATCTTCGAAAGAGCGTATATCTTAGCCATATGAACAAGTTCCGCAACGTGCACGCTTACCGCGGTATTAATTTAGATAAATTGTTAATAAACACCATTTTATCGCGAGATCCATGTGTTATGGATAAATCTAGTCACCGATGATGACATCTTAATTTGAGTTTCTTGACGCTAAGTGGAAAATTCAAATATTATACAGGTTCCAATGAATTAACCAAGTCAGATTAAATTCATTTTAATACCAGTAAACCAAACTTTTTTTTTTTTTTTAAGTTTACAAACAAATTTAATGTCAACAGGATGTCCTCCTTTATTTTTTTTAAACAAAACAACACGCATACATTCATAAATATTTGTTATATTTATGTAATTATATTAATTTTTTATTTTATTTTACAGTTAATTTAAACCATACAGTGCAACTATATATGTATAGGGAAAACGACAGGGAGTTAAAAGCGTTTTACAAAGCTTTGTCCGATTTTCTTAATCTTTTTATTCAGCACCCATTGCCTTTTGTCTCTTTCAGTAACACGGTCTGACAGATTGATCTGATCTAAACATGGATGACAGCTGTTGGGAGAGCTCAGATTATGAAATCTTGGCAGAAATCGGCCAGGGCGCCTACGGGAAAGTGTACAAAGCCAGAGAGAGGCGCGGGCAGCAGCGCTTCATAGCAGTGAAGAGACTCAACATCCCAGAGGAGCCGGAGTCTGGCATCCCTCAGTTCGTGATAAGAGAAGTGGCTCTTCTGCGAAAAATAGAGCACTTCAACCACCCAAACATAGTCAAGTGAGTGTGGAAACGGTCAAAAATGCCACATACAAGCAATAATGAATTTTCAGTTGGAGTAATATGGCATTTCTCCTTAGGTTGCTGAATGTATCAGCTGGATGGCAAAACCAGAAGTTTGACCTGACCTTGGCGTTTGAGTATATTGATCAGGATCTGACTGCATTTCTCAGCAGAGCATCAGAAAAAGGCCTGACCAGGGACAAAATCAAGGTATTAACCTTGCTTCTCTTATTTGGCAGTGACTTAAGTCATAGTCTTTCATATTCAGTTGAATAAATTGGTAATAGGGAAAACCAGGGTTAATTTTCACAGTCTTACTCTTGTAAAGGTGTCTTTTTGAAAAGCAATTTCTGTATAGACATACCTGAAAGTCTTGTTAGACTACGCTGCCACCATTATAGCCCTGTCAAGGTGTGTGGAGGCAGGCAGGATGACGAGGATTCAGATAAGGATATTTAATGTAGAGACAACAAGGCCGGGCCGGGCCGGGCCGGGACGGGACGGGACGGGACGACACACGCACACGCCAGAGATAGGAACAGATATAGTGCAGATAACAAGGGGCAGACAGGTGAGCACAATGAGGTGATTAACTAATGATTATACGGGCTAAACCAACACCAGGGGAAGAAACCACAACAAACAGTCCACAGGGGTGTTACAAGCCCAGGAAAGAAGATACAGTTCTTTGAATGTACATACACCTTTGGTGACAACATGCCCCAATGCGGTAGCATATTGTCACACGTATGGATAAATTAAAGACTAGAGCATAGATTTGTCTGTTTTAGGGAAAACCAGGGTTAATTTTCACAGTTTTACTCTTGTAAAGGTGTCTTTTTGAAAAGCAATTTCTGTATAGACATACCTGAAAGTCTTTGCTACAAAAAAAAGGCATTGTACGCTGCCACCATTATAGCCCTGTCAAGGTGTGTGGAGGCAGGCAGGATGACGAGGATTCAGATAAGGATATTTAATGTAGAGACAACAAGGCCGGGCCGGAACGGGACGGGACGGGACGGGACGACACACGCACACGCCAGAGATAGGAACAGATATAGTGCAGATAACAAGGGGCAGACAGGTGAGCACAATGAGGTGATTAACTAATGATTATACGGGCTAAACCAACACCAGGGGAAGAAACCACAACAAACAGTCCACAGGGGTGTTACAAGCCCAGGAAAGAAGATACAGTTCTTTGAATGTACATACACCTTTGGTGACAACATGCCCCAATGCGGTAGCATATTGTCACACGTATGGATAAATTAAAGACTAGAGCATAGATTTGTCTGTTTTTTCCTCTCTTTTTATATAGGATGTGATGCGTCAGCTGCTCAGTGGACTTGACTTCCTCCACACTAACACCGTCATTCACCGGGATCTAAAGCCAGACAATGTGCTTGTGAGCAGTCGAGGGGAGGTCAAGATTGCAGACTTTGGTTTAGCCAGGATATATACATACCATATCGCCCTCACCCCATGTGTATGGAGCTCAGATTCACATTCACAGAAATATGTGTGGTGGTAGTGAGCTCCTACATGTGATGTATTTGTATTTGTGTGTGTGTAGGTTGTGACTCTGTGGTACAGGGCTCCAGAGGTCCTGCTGCAGTCCAGTTACATGTCTTCTGTGGATATGTGGAGTGCTGGGTGCATCTTTGCAGAGCTCTTTCTGTTAAGGTGAGAGCATGACAGAGTTCAGAGAGACATTTTATAAAAAACATTTTCAAGGACATTATTATTAGTGGTGACAGTAAAGACATTTAAATACTGTTACAACAGATTTCTATTTCAAATAAATGCTGTTCTTTTGAACTTCTATTCTTCAAAGAATCCTGAAAAGCTTATGACAGTTTCCACAAAAATATTAAGCAGCACATCTATTTTCCACATCATTCATTCATTCATCTTTCTCTCTCACCTTTTCTGCAGGCCTTTGTTTCGTGGATTCACAGAGATCCAGCAGCTGCAAAAGATCTTTGAGTGAGTCAAAATACTTATGCATTTCCAAATCCAAGTTAAAATGTATTGCAACCAAGAAGTACAGCTTTTGTGGTCTTGCATGTTCGCTCTCTCTCAGGGTCATTGGATTGCCGAGTGAGGAGGACTGGCCCATAGAAAGCCCTGTCTGCTACAGCCCTGCCTGGGCTGAGAAAAAGCCTACAAAACAGCTACTGCCCAGTCTCGCCCATGAGGAGAATGACCTGCTGTCTGTAAGTGTTACTCATTTATTGCTATTAGGATAGAGATTTTAGTGACTGGTACTCAAAATACACATATAAATAACTTTTCTTTCCTCGCAGCAATTTTTGGCTTTCAATCCAGCTTATCGCATCTCTGCCTGTAGAGCTTTGGCCCACCCTTTCCTGGCAGACTGCAACAGTGAAGATGAATGACAGATGAGTGAAGAGGGCGGGGTCACATGATTAGAGAGGCTCCTCCCACTCAATCAGGGGTGCACCGACAATTATTCTGTTAGATTGATTTTTTTTTTTATAATGGAGTAAAGTGCAACACCTTAACCTGTAGATCACGATTTTTTTTCTAATGAAAATGAGGTGCAAACATTTTTGGTGAAAATTGAGCATTTTACTGGTACTGCTAAAAAGAAACAAATGCCCTTGAAATATCCAGCTGTTTTTGGAGCTCTCGATCCTTTATATACCATCACCATGTTCATGTGTTTACAATGGTGAAGAATGAGAATTTGTCTTTTTCATGTGCGACAACTCTCTAATAATGACATTTTTGTGTATGTTGCAGCACAATTGGTTGTCTAACAGGTAAGTTTAATGTTTCCAGTTAGTTTCAGCGTGCTACCTTAGAGTTGCTTTTGAAAGTTGACTTTTAGTGATGTTTTGTGTTTGTTTTGGCATCAATTGGAAGTGTTTGCTTATTTTTAATCACATGCAGTGTTTTAAGTTCTGAGCAAATTGTTTGAAGTTTTTATGTTTTCTGTTCCTGATGAATTTGCGGTAAACACAAACTAGAGCCAACAGTGCCTGTTTGTTATTAAATGGGGTGAGATTGATATTTAAGCATAGTTATGACATTATGACCTTTCAAATGAATACAGTAAATTACATTTGTAATTGAATGCACATTTAACTATTTTCTTCATACTGGCACTTCAGTAATAAAACTGCAATTTCAACATTGTTTACCAACTTTCTTCTTGATCCCCAGTTAAGAATTTCCGTTCAATTAATCTAATGCAATTAGTAAAGAAGATGACCACAGTATCTTGCTGATGACAGTTAAGGAAGGTGGCCACTGGGAGGCAGTCATGATTTTTTTTTTATACATTATAGCACATGACCATAAATTGGTTCAGGCACATGGAGTGACATATCTGCCATTCCCAAGAAATCTAATGCAGAGGGTTCAACGAGTCCTTAATTATTTACACTGAATTTTAAAATTAAAAGACCGATCAAATATTTCTGTTTATGTTTAGCTGGCCTTCGTTCATCCCTATAGTAACAGTGGCTTTGCATTTACTGACATGTCGCCTGGATTTTTGTTAGTTTGTTTACTAAGAAGCTACTTTGTTGTTTTCATGTGATGTCAACATAATGCGACCATGAGGGGGCGACACGCTCCATGTAGAACGCAACAATGATAAGTCCTCATTGTTCTATTCGTATGTTCATGTGTAAAACTGTTTAATTAGCAAAACAAATCACCCAGGGCGACCATAAGTAACAGTTAGCTGTTTAATAAACTGAGCTGTTGCCCCTTCACTGTTGCCCTAATCATGGGGGTAGGTCTATTTTTATCTCTCTCTCTCTCTCTCTCTCTTACACACACACAGTCTGGTCAGCTATCCTTGTGGGGACTCTCCATAGGCGTAATGGTTTTTATACTGTACAGACCGTATATTCTATTGCCCTACACCAACCCTACCCCTAAACCTACCCCTCACAGGAAACTTTCTGCATTTTTAGATTTTCAAAAAACTTCATTCTGTATGATTTATAAGCTTTTGTACCCGTGGGGACCACAATTTAGGTCCCCATGAGTCTGTAGTCAGGTTTAAGTCCCCACCAGGATATATAAACCAGTACACACACACACACACACACACACACGCACACCCTAAAAGGGCTTTTCACACTCTCTCATTGGCCATTGGGGTGGTGTGTGTGTGTGTGTGTGAACCTGTCAGAGCTGATCCGAGCGCACAGCTGATCCATCTACAGATCGAGTAAGTACAGTCATTCATTTCTGCCGTAACATTTATCACGAGTTTTAAGAATAACAACAGGCAGATTTTAATTTCGTTGTGAAACTTAACATCAAAACTTCTAAATTCATTTTATAAAGTTAGTTTGGCAGGCATTTCAGTATAGTGTCTTTCTCGTGTAAGCGCTGGATTTTGATTGCAGACCAAATGGACTTTTATTGTGTCTTTAGTGTGTAAAATGAGTGAAGTGCTATATCACTATCTGCTTACTTGCAAATATTTTCAGCGCAGCAAACGCACCTGTACACCTCAAACTCAATAACTCGCTTCATCAAGTTTCTTATAGCACTATCTATAAATGTACGCTACTGCAAATTCAAATGACTTAGACATTTGTTGATTTAGCAGAATCATTCGTCTATGCGGAACATTATTTTCATATTGTGGTCGTCTGCATTTTCTCGCCAGAACTTGATAAGTATGAGGACTGTTTTAAGTGATTAATGTAACACATACTTGAAGTTTTATATATAATGCATATACATGTATTCTGCATGTATAATGCCGTAATGCTTTATATCTTAATCAGGCTATTTAAAGGCAATTTTTAATAATAAATGTAACTACAGATATACTGTATATTTTAATATTTCACTATTAATTGTTATACCATTACACAGTATTATAGGATATAATCAGCATCCAGCTCTGTTATATCATTATACCCTTTAAAGGTGTAACCAAGAATAGATATTAAAATGTCTGCAGATATTTGCAGGTATCGTTATGAATACCTCTGTAATGTATTATATGTGCAGGCTTCAAATAAAGTGTTACAGATTATTATTATTATTATTATAAAAGTTGAGTGACAATTACCAGTGAAGGATAATGAACATAATGGGAAAAGGTCCTTAATAAATTGTGTCTTGGAAATTCTTCCTTCCTGGCCTGCAATGAGGTTGTGAGTTAGTCTTTGTGTCTGTTGTGTGTGTGTTTGTGTGTGTGTGTGTGTGTGTGTGTGTGTGTGTGTGTGTGTGTCTGAGGGTCTAGCTTGTGTGACCTGTGTGTTGTGTGAGTATAACTAAGGTCAAAAGCTATGACATTTCTGTCATTCACTGCCATTTATTTATTATGTTTATTCTGTTCCTGGTTAGCATCTTAAACATCTTGTTGTTGTACTGTTTACCACTTGTCTTTAGGCTATTACTATGTCTGTCATTATATGTTAAATATAACCGTGACATTACATTACCTGATCATTGCTCAGGATGGGGGCTAGAAATGCTGGAATCCCATCATGGTTGTAGCTGTAAGTCCATGAACTTGCTCCACTCAGAATCCTTGTGATGTAACAGAGTAGAATGACATGTAATGGGATGTGTCTTGTAGTAGTATGTCTTATAGCAAACAGAGTCTTTAAAATAGCCATACCAATCTTTTTTTGTGCTGGACATTTACACACTTTTTTCTTTATTGCATTTGTTATTTTTTTTTGCATTTGATTACGATTGATTTGACAAATCACACACACACACACACACACACACACACACACACACACACACACACACACACACGTTTGTTTTTGTGAAAAGTGGGGACATCCCATAGGCGTAATGGTTTTTATACTGTACAGACCGTATATTCTATTGCCCTACACCAACCCTACCCCTAAACCTACCCCTCACAGGAAACTTTGTGCTATTTCAGATTTTCAATACACTCCATTCTGTGTGATTTATAAGCGTTTTGAAAAGTGGGGACATGGGGTAATGTCCTGAAAAGTCACCTTCTCCTTGTAATACCTATGTCATACCTTTGTCATTGCTTTGTTTGGTTGCTCGCTGCTGGATGCTGTGCAGGGACATCATCACTTACCGGGATAAACCGTGTCTTAAAAAAGCTTACCTAAATATAAGTTAATTAGATGAAAACAAAGCTGTTGTTAAATGCACATAGCAGTATTAAGATATTATTATATCTTAATAATATTAATAGTTTTTTGCATGTTTAGATATTTAAACTCAGCACACACATTTTGACTTGGTAGTCCCACTCTTTGCTCTCCTGATCTGAGACTCTTATCAGGGGTCATACCATGGCTAAGCTTGTTAAACCTCTCAGGCAAGTCACTTTCTGACAAGACATGACTCTCATGCTCCCTATAGAAAGAACATGGCAATGCTGCTGAAGATCCTGTCCAGTAATGCCTAGTCTTAAGAGGTTTAAGCTATTATTAGATTAGATTTGACAAAAGCCTTTATCAGTGTTCATTTATTATAACTTTAATAATAATTATGAGTCTTTCCTTAATAGACTTTCCTGTAGCTTGAACAGTGGAGTATGTTGCTAGCAATGGGTTTGTGGGTTTTATTACCAGGGAAAGCTGAACTGATAAAATGTAAATGTATAATTTGAATGCAATGTTAGTTGACAAAGTGTTTGCCAAATGCATAAATGTAAATTTTTAATGCAATACTGAACAGGATCTTCATATATATATATATATATATATATATATATATATATATATATATATATATATATATATATATATATATATGTGATACATGTGAGCTGTATGTAAATGAAACAAATTGTTTTAAATGTTTACGTTAAAGACCTTTGCTGTCTTGACTATTTGAACAGTTTGTCCTGTACAGCTCATATAACAAACTCCTACTATTTAACTTTATGACGACTGTTATGGTCCACCCAAAAAATGAAAATTTTGTAATCATTTTCTCACCCTCATGTTGTTCTAAACCTGTATGAGTTTCTTTTTTTCTGTTGAGCACAAAAGAAGAGATTTTGAAGAATGTTGGAAACAGTTGCTGGTAGCCATTGATCTCTGTAGTATTTATTTACTATGGAAGTCAATGGCTACCAGTAATTATTTTGTGCTCAATAGAAGAAAGAGAGAATATTCATATTTGACTGAACTATCCCTTTAAACGCACCAACCTGTGATTTCCACTATTGACAGATGACAATATTTATGATACGTTTATAAAACAACAGTTGGACTAAAAACTGAAAGGTTTTTCCTTTGCATTTTTTTTTTTTAAGTTTTGTGTACAGACAACAACGCTGTCAAAATGATCCCTGCTCTCACAGTTCCACAAAAATGCCTAAAACGTGGTATTATGCATGTCAGGCTAGAAGTCAATGTAAAAATGTGGCTATGTCACTTTGTAAAGAAACAATACATGCCTGCACACATACACATTCCTATAGACTGAACATGTAATATGCATGCGTATGACATCACCATTGTCACAAATTCACGTTTTCATAGTTTACATGGAGACGATAACGATTTCAAAAATGTGCGCTTTGAAATCCATTTTCAAAAGTTTGCATTTTCAGGCTCACAAAACACCGTTGTCATGTAGATGAATGGGCAAAATGCATAAAAAGTTTTCCAGTTTTAGTTGAAAACTGTGTTGTGTAAACAGTCCCTTAGAGTTCTTGGAGGAAGAACACTATTATATCAGAAGATTATGAAAATTGTGATTCCTCATGTTATGAGTTCAGTAGAATTGAGAGCTCAAACTCTGGGTTCCTGAAACACCATATAAGGCTCACTGAGTGAAGTGGTACCCCATTCTCTGCTGTAGTACTGCTGGATCTCTGCTCTGTTATTATACTGGGCCTATTGTGTTTCAGTTGTGAGGATCTGGTAGAATGCTGATGCTTTCAGTTTGCTTATTTAGGAGCAGAGGAGCCCCTACACACACACACACACACACACACACACACACACACAGCTGTTCTTTGATGGACTAAACATCAAGATTGTAACCAGTCATTACTAGATATTCCCATTTCAAAAACTATTCTTAACACTTTCAAAGGTTTTTTTTTTTAAACATGACTAATGGGTAATTATAGTTCAGTCTCATCACCATCTTTAGTCTGTCCTTCCAAACACACAATTTTGATGGACTAAACATCAAGATTGTAACCAGTCATTACTAGATATTCCCATTTCAAAAACTATTCTTAACACTTTCAAAGGTTTTTTTTAAAAACATGACTAATGGGTAATTATAGTTCAGTCTCATCACCATCTTTAGTCTGTCCTTCCAAACACACAATGGTACATTCCCTACAGCAGCTCTCTTAGGGCTCCCATGGGTTGACCGTCCACCACATGCCAGGTCTATGTTATATGGGTGAAAACATGATGATGTCATTATATATGTATGAGTAAAGCTGTGTTTGTTTTGTTATGGCAGCTTGGTGACTAGGTAACTATATCTGTGGATTCATGAATGATAATTTAGGAAGACATGCTCTGAACGGTGCTGTTTGGGTAATGTCATGTATTACAGCTGAGTGTGACTAACAAGATGATGGCTTACAGGCTCTTTTCAGACCAGATGCATTAGCTCCACTTGTTCTTCAGGTTCTTCATGTTATTGTTCAGAAATGTCTTTACAATATACTCTTAAAAATAAAGCTTCCAAAAGGTTGTTTACACAGAAATGCCATAGAAGAACCATTTTTTACTCCCCAAAGAACCTTTCAGTGAACAGTTCTTAATAGAAGAACCTTTTCCCGCTATAAAATAACATTTATTCCCACTATAAAGACCCTTTTGTACAATGGAAAAGTTCCATGCACCAATTCTAATGAAGAACCTTTATTTGTATACTGTATGTGTGGGATCAAAGAGATGTGTAAAATTAACAATAGTAATTTCTAAATTGAATGATAGTTTTCCTTAAAACGTGTTCCTCTGACCATCATCATCTATTTGATAGATAATAGACCTCAGAAAAGAAAAAAAAAGAAGACAATTAGCAGGAGTGTGTTTTGCATTGAAAATAAAAAATGAAATGTTTATTCAGCAAGCACGTATTGAATTGTCCAAAACTGACAGTAAAGACATTTATTATTAATTTTACAAAAGGTTTCATTTATTTCATATAAACGCTGTTCTTGTGAACATTATATTCATGAATATATATATTCATGAAAGTGCATTACAGTTTCCACATTAATATTAAGCAGCACAACTGTTTTCAACATTGATGACAGTAATAAATGTTTCAGCATATTAGAATGATTTCTGAAGGATAAACAGTCATTTAAAATTGTAATAATATCACATAATATTGCTGATTTTACTGTGATTTAAATGCAGCCTTGGTGAGCATAAGAGAATCTTACTGACCCCCAACGTTTTTTGAGGTATTAAATGGTCAGTGGGGTCTGTGAAAATACCTGATACACATTTAGCAAGTTTAATCATTTTATGCTATATTGCATGCTTCTTGGAATTTGAATCTTGTCATTTATGCTGGTCTAAGCAGTTGTTTGTTTTTATGTAAGAATCTTTTTTTGGGGGGGATTGTACGTGTTATTACAATTTTTGTTAGTAGGAAAATAGCAGTAAACTTGCTGAAACTGAAATATACTAAAATACACCTGTGTTGGGTGTTGATGGATCAGCTTGTCTGATGAATGGTTTGCCCTCAAAGTTGAGCTGCACTTCAGTGGTGTAGAGTGTCAGTGCAAGAGGAGTTTCCCAAATGCAGGAGCTCAGCAAATTAGGAAAGGGAATTGCTAGTTTTACAGGTTGGTTTAAAGCCTTGCATGGACTGTGAAATGAAAAAGTAAAAGGAGTCTATATTTGTGTGTAAGATGATTGCTGAATTAACTTGTTTTCGCATTCTCCTTTTTATAAATATGTGACACCTCTGTATGTTAAGCTTATGAATACATCTGTTTTAATCAAGAACTCTTTTATTTGTTTTTCAACAGTGCCATGTCCTCGGGGAAGTAATCAGGATGGTACTCAAACATATTATTAGAGGAACCTGCTGTAATTTGAGCTTCTGATCAACCAAACTTTCTTCAGTTGTGACTCCACCCTTGTTTTTCCAAATTGAGGTGTTGCTATCATCTTAATCACACACCAGGAATTTTTCTCCCTAACTCAGATACCGTGAGTTAATGATATGGACAAAATGGAAAGTGCAACCCAGGAGTCCAGAGCTGAACGGATAGCTCGCTACAAAGCAGAGAGACGCCGAGAACTGGCTGAACGTTACGGCAGCCAGGAGGAGGAGCTTCCGTCAAAGTGGTCGAGAAGAGAGAGGAAAGGACGTGGCGTCTGTGACTCTACCTATGCA
This sequence comes from Sinocyclocheilus grahami, assembly GCF_001515645.1. Lineage (NCBI taxonomy): Eukaryota > Metazoa > Chordata > Actinopteri > Cypriniformes > Cyprinidae > Sinocyclocheilus > Sinocyclocheilus grahami. Next base: position 285,418 of record NW_015505188.1, on the reverse strand, counting down.
GATAAGTCTGTTTCAGGAGGTATGAATGGAGGGATGGGGAGGAATGGACAAACGCTACTAGAAGAGAGGCCTGGTCCTGAAAAGATCTCCAATGGGTGTAAGGTGAATGCGCGTGGAGAGAACACACACCAAAACAGGTGAGCTTTCCTGTGCCTTTGTAGCATACAAAGATTTGTGACATTCCTCTCTCTTATATTCCAATATAATTTTAAATCATATTGAAAACATCAAGTTCTTTACTTTACTTAAGCACATTCCTGGTTTTGTTGTGGACATAACGGGACATTAATTGCAAGGAGGGAGTCATGGAAAATCTTCTGCAAATGTTTAGGAAGATCACGCTTTGAATATATTCTAATCCTCATTAGGTTTTGCAATATTTCCCTGTACACTAAAAATATTTAGGCCAAACTTATTTGAATTTGAATTTCACTGTTTTAACACAAACTAATAAACAATGTGATGTGTGTTTGACAATCATATAAACGAAACAGGTAAGATTTCTGTACTCAAAATATTATGGCATTTTCTGTTATTCACAATTTGTATCTGTCTGGTTTTATTTAAATAATATTTTTAAATGGTATTCATTCAACTTGCTTAGAATCAGCATGCATCTGTTTATTGTGAAAACAATTACATTAATTCAGCTGAAAAGTATAAATATGCTTAAAATATGGCTGTAGTTGTGGATTAGTTAAAAAGTATGAGATTGAAACAAAGTTGATTTATTGATGATAAATCTGGTTATTGCGTATTTAAAACACATTCAGTTTATTAGTACTATTATAGAAATCATATTTGTTTAATTTATTTATGACTGGCAAAAATGCATCACATTATGTTTATTAGTTTCCTTATGTCAAAACGGTGTAATCCAAATGGATGGAAATTATACATGCAATTCAAATAAATCTTACATTTCCAGCTACACTTTTATCATTCTCTTTATTTACCCCTGTCACTCTGGTCTCTCAGCTGTCCCTTCCTTGCACACTTTATTTCCTCCAGTTCTTGTCTCTATTTGAAGTCTTCTGCCTCTCTCCAGGGAATGTTTGTTGGGCTCGTATGGTACAGTGGCTGGGGAAAACCCTCCAGACTCCCATGGGCCCTCAACCCCTGACATTCCCCAGTTACACACTCATGTATCAGTAGGCCAGCTGAAGAATGCTCTTCTACAGCAAACCTCGAGCCCAGCTCCATCAGATAGAGTGTAGGGACGCCTCAGTGTGTGTGTTCATTTCCTGCTTCATTCTGTTTGCATTACCTCAGGCAAAACTTTTTCAGTTATTTGGCCAGTGCTAATGCTAACACCAGAATTTTACATTATAATGATAGTTCATAAAGTGTCCACTTTAAAATATGTTTGAAATTGTATTCACAACAGTCTTATAAAAGCTGTATATATTTTAATATATAATACATATTAATATAATGTGTATACACACTACCATTCAAAAGTTTGGGGTCAGTAAGAATTTATTTTTCTTTAAGAAGTTATTACTTTTATTCTGTAGGGATGCATTAAATTGGTCAAACGTGACAGTAAAGATATGTATAATGTTACAAAAGATTTTTATTTCAAATAAATGCTGTTATTTTGAACTATCCAAAAGTCTTGAAAAAATGTATCACAGTTTCTACAAAAATATTAAGCAACACAACTGTTTTTAACATTTAAAAACATAAAATGATGTTAATAAGAAATGTTTCTTGAGCAGCAAATCAGCATATTAGAATGATTTCTGAAGGATCATGTGACACTGATTATGTGACACTGATTCTGGTTATTCACAGGAATAAATTACGTTTTAAAATGTATTCAAAATCGGAAAAAGTTGTTTATAAATTGTAATAGTATTTCACATTATTGCTGTTTTCATATGTTTTTGTTCAAGAAATGGCAGCCTTGGCGAGCATAACAGACTTCTTTCAAAAACAGCAAAAAATCTTACTGACCCCCAATTTGAACAGTAGTGTATAAATATAAATGTAAATATATAAATATAATTTAAAAATAGCTCCGGTTGAATCAACAAATTAATAGACTTAATTCATCCGCACATACAGTATATGTTATGCTCAACATGTTTTTAAAGACTTTCAAACATTTAAAATCTTTTTAAAAAATGTTTACATTATTTATTTTTTTTGTAAAAATTCTAACTATTCTAAATTCTAAACGTACTAAACAATATTTTAAGCATTGGATTCAATGTTGGCTGGATCTGTATCCTTGTATGCTAAATATTCAATTTTGGGGTTCACTAGACTTTATGTGTATCTCTTTATGTTATATAAATTGTGTTCTGTGCACATTTTGTGGTGGTAACACAATGCTAATGTGCACCCATAGTTTTGGGACAGTGTGATTGATGCTGTCTAACACTCTACCATCTTCAGTGCAGTGAGGAGTAGCAAAGAAAAGGAGTCCTTTTCTAATCTTTTCCTTTGACTCATTCCTTCTTTCTCTGTTTCTTTTTCCCACATCCACACATTCTTCCTCTCCTCCATCTGTTGTGGTCTGTCTACTCAAATATTAGAGCCACTGATGGTGGCGTGGTGGCCTTGACTCTTGACATAGCACTTCAACCAGGTGCCGAGGGAAGTCGTCGGCATGCCCGCAGATACATGCCAGGGAATCCTGCAGGGAGCCGCAAAAATAATGAACGCTTTCGTACTCAACCCGTTACAGCCAGTGAGATAAAGGACAGCTGCGGGTATGGAGACGCCTGTCTCTGATCTCCACTTAGGCCTGCAGTGTGCTTACAGCAGTTGCTTACTACCTAGTCACATTAACTTTATTGGGTGTTTTGCCTGTCATCCTGTTTTCATGTGACAAGAACCACTCATATATGCAGATGCCTCTGATTCATTGCATACATACAGTACCGTTCAGAATTTTGCGAGCAGTTTTTTTTAAATTATTAATACTTTCATTCAAGGAAGCTTTGAATTGATCAAACGTGAAGGTAAAGACATTTATAATGTTACAAAAGATTTTGAACTTAAAAGGTTATTTTTAAATTGTAGTAATATTTTGCAATGTTACTGTCTTACTGTGCATTTTTTTAAATAAAAATAATCTTGGTGAGAATAAGAGACTTCTTTCAAAAACATTTAAAAATTGCATTAACCCCAAACTTTTGAACAGTAGTGTATGTACATAAATGGGAGCATGTTTCTGCCACAGGATAAAAAATGTATGGTATTAATAAAAGCTAATTGTGACTTTTTATCTCACAGTTCAGACTTTTCCCCCCTTGCAATTCTGTTTCAATTCAGTCTTTTTTTGCAGAATTGCGAGATGTAAACTCGCAATTGCAAGAAAAAAGTCTGAATTGTGACAAGAAAATGATCAATTACATTTTATTTTCTTCAGTGGTGGAAACATAATAACAGAGATGACAAATGTAAACTCAGCATTCTGAGAAAATGTCAGAATTAGGAGATAGAAACTTAGAATTGCAAGGAAAATATCAGAATTCTGACTTTGCATCTCACAATTCTGCCTTTTTTCTCAGAATTGCGAGTTCTCAGAATTCAAAACAAAAAAAGTCTGAATTGTGAGATAAAAAAGTTGTAATTGCCTTTTTATTTTTGTGGGTAGGATTAAGGGATGTAGAATATGGTCATGCAGAATAAGACATATAACATATGTGTTTTATAATGAACAGCCAATATGATAATTCTATAATTCTAACACTAAACTAAAGTGTTACCACATTCATGTATACACACACACACGCACACACACACACACACACACACACACACACACACACACACACAGCTGTGTGTACATTAATGAAGAAGAAAAAATTAACTTAAATGATTTTAGCAAATGGCTGCAATATAACAAAGAGTGAAAAATTTAAGGGGGTCTGAATACTTTCCGTACCCACTGTATATATATATATACAGTATATATGTATGTATGTATGTATGTATGTATGTATGTATGTGTGTGTGTGTGTGTGTAGACCTTGTTGGATTATTGCATAGTGACAAGCAAATGTTTAAGAAAGAAAGTGCTGGGTGTGTTGCTATTTAGTTTGAAAGTAAAATCAAAGGACTTTTTATTGCTATAAAAATAAACCGTTCAATATCATAACTACCTGGAATATATTAACAGATGTCAGAGTTCATAAGTCAGCACAGTCCTTTCCTTTGAGTCAGGAAATGAGTTCAGCATGCATCTTATGTGCTTGATAGCATTATCAAACAGGGTGTGTGTGAGAGCTCATAGTTTTAATAGTTAGCATTATGCCATGCTTATAACCTGCGCAGATGTGTCGGTGTCTGTCACAATGCCTGTAGTGCAGGAGAGGCTTGTTAAAGCAGATCTGGCGTGAAGTCATCTCACTTTTTTCTGTGTATCACTTACTTTGCATGAGAAGGACTGAGTGAATGGTTGAGTGTGAGTTTGATTGTCCGGTCCTGTTACTTTGATCATTCTAATTAATTGATTTATTTCACAGAAGAATGGACAATGAAAATCAAGACTCCTCGCAAAGTAAGTGCATAAAATTGCTGCATTTTTTTATTTAAGTAATTAAGTAATTAATGTGGTGCCAAAGCTAAAACCTGCAGTTAGAAGCTCATTGCACTTTTTCAGCAGTTTTGAATTGAATTATTGATGAAGAAAATTAAGCTAAAACTCTGAAAACTCATGGAATTGAATAGAAAAAAAACGTGATAAGGTAAATAGATGAAAACAAAGATGATGTTATAATACTGAAATATTTTTGCAATGCAAAAAAAATTAGGGGTTGGTATAATTTTTAACGCTTTTTTTTAAAAAGAAGTCTCTTATGCTAACCGAGGCTGCATTTATTTGATCAAAAATACAGTAAAAAAAATTATATTTTGAAATATTATTACAATTTAAAATAACTTCTTTTATTTTAATATATATAAAAATGTAATTTATTCCACCAGGCAAAGCTGAATTTTCAGCATCATTACTCCAGTCTTGAGTGTCACATGATCCTTCAGAAATCATTCTAATATGCTGATTTGCTGCTTAAGAAACATTTATTATTATGTTGCTTAATATTTTTGTGGAAATCATGATATATATTTTTTAAGATTATTTGATTTGCATTTACATGTATTAGTTTCCTTAGAAATACTTTGTAACATCATAAATGCTATTATTTTCATATTTTATCAATTTAATGCACCCTTGATTAAAGTATTGATTTGTTTGTAAAATAAAAAAGAAATCTTACTGACCCAAAACTTTGAACGGTAGTGTATATACTGTCGTTGGTACATATGGATGTGTTTTTTTGTAAATGGTTGCGTAGCTGTAGTCTGAGTGGTCTTTTAAAAGTTTTGTAACTCTACCTCTACATAGTATTAACGCAACATAATACAAAATAACATTTTTATGATGGAGTAAAACGATGGATCAAAGCAAGACTGTGTGTGTAGTGAAAGTGTGCAGGATACCATAGTAAACCAAAACATAAACACACTCTTACACACTTTTGCACATGCATATATTTTAAGTAAGTGGATACTGTCGTAAACAGTTATAATGACCTCTGTTTTATTACCAGAGAGAAGATAAATCTTACAAGGTTATATTAGAGCAAGCTGATAGAGTGACAAACATTAGGCATGCTTTTTAGGACATATAATCATCGAATCATCTAAAAACATTAAGTTCACACATGACCTGAGAGACAAACAGAGGGAAGAAGTGTGTGTGTGTATGTGTGTGTTTGAGATCAGCTGTAAATCTGCCAGTCAAGAGAAATACGCACAGGTGAAGAATACATCTGCCAGGCTGTTTGTGCGTTTGGCCAAACACAGTGCAATGAGTTTATGAGTGTGTGAGAGAGTATGTATGATATGTTTGTTAGCCATTTAGTGATCTCACACAGACATTTTAATACGATCTAAGGTGAATCAAATGCACATCTGAGTGTACGTATGCATTTAGATAGCTATAGTTTGTGGCCAAATTTGTCCTCAGAACTGAGTGAAATCTGACAAAACAAAACCCCTCTTTAGGGACATCCTCAATTACAAAAACAATATAAATCATATTTTAAATAATTCTGAAACAGCAAAATGTCTTTTAATGTAAAGGTTTGAGTTACAGTTAATTCATTATAATTAACTTAATCAACTTAATCAAAACAGTAGTAGTTATGGTATGTTCTCAATTAGATAAACATGTGTCTGTGTGTGTAAATTATCAGGGTGAGTTCACTCAGTTTACATTGTGCCACATTAGGAGTAATGCAGTCTAATGCAGTAAAATCCATGTGTGTGACTTGGAGAGCCTTGTCCACATGTAATGGTGTGCTTGTTGTTTTTCTTGCAGTGGATGTAAAGACAGATGACAGAGCCAAGATGAGTGTAGCTGCCAAGATGTCTCTGTTTAAAGTAGGTGAAACAAGAGCCCACCATATCGCTTTAGCAACTGCTGCAGGCTGAAAAGAAAAAGGTCATTGCCATGGATGGAATACACACACACCTTGTATATATTTACCCGTGTGGGGACTTCCCAATTTACTGTTCTTAATATAAGCTAATTATAAATACTGTATACTTATCCATTACCATAAAATACACCTTTTGGTGTTTTAGTATTTAGTACTTTTATGACCTTGTCATGGCATCATTGTCTTATATTTTCAGAAATTACACACTCAGAACATTTACTCACATACAGAGATGTTTTTAATCTTCCAGAGTTTGTTCATAATAAAGTAAACATGAATTGTGAAAAATAATACGATGCTGCTAGGAAACATTAGACAATGAATTTTGAATACACTGTCATTAATTTACTAGGTATTTGTAATGTTGAGGTATTCTCTCTGTATTTCTGCTCCAGTATGTTTTTTCTTCTCTGTTCTTTTGCTTTGTCTGTCTTTGGGTCGTAGGTGGTAATAAGACACCTGGAGTGTTTGGTTACAGCGTGACCCACTGGGTTTCACTGGTTACTGTGTCTTCCTTACCCAGAGTGCCAACCCAGGCTCTATTTTATTCATTCTGCTGCTTCACCAGAGACAGAGACATTAAAAATGGCATTGCAATTTCATTTTCTTGGCGATACAGAAATTACAGGAATTGTTCACCCAACAATGATAATTCTGTCATTTAGTCATCCACATGTTGATGTGATTAATGATATTCATTCTTCTGTGGAGGTAGATTTCACAAAAGTGTTTCACGTACAATGAAAGTGAATTGTGACCAAACGTGGAGTATATTAGAGTGTATGACAACATGAATGTAAGACTGAAATCTGAAATCACTTTCATGGTCATTATTTGAGTTTGATGGCCCTTGGTCAGCATTCACATTCATTTTATGGAAAAGAATAGCATGAACATTCTGATATTTTTTTTTATTAATTTTTTATTTAATTGTTGTTGCGCCATCAGGAGTTGGAGAAGACAGCTTCACCTGAGGCGTCCTCGTTCCTCAAACCTCGCGCCAGTAATAGATTCCATGAGCGCAGAGTTCGCCGTAACAATGACCCTCGGGCACTCACTCAGCCAATCACCTTTGAGGAAACAGTTATTGCAGCGAGGTAGGCAGGACTTCTTTGATTCAACATTCTCATTTTGCAGCTTAACACTCCATCTGCAGAAGTGCCACTGCTACTTTAAACAGTAATTCTGAGAGTTAAAAACAAGCAGCGTATTGGGGAAAAAGATGATGAGCTTATTCACTGTCTATTATTTCTTCTTCAGTCCACAGTCGGGTGAGGCAGGTGAGGCTGAGCCTGTGGTTGAGGACGATGCTGGCACTAAACTATCGATGAGTGAGAAACTGGCTCTCTTCAACAAACTGTCTCAGCCAATATTGGGTGCTGTGGGGAGTCATGTGAGAGACAGCAGCCCTCTAGAGGCCTCTGAGAGACGCAGACAGAAGGGTGCTCGTTACCGCACACAGCCCATCACTGTGGATGAGGTCAATTTGGTAAGTGGACATACTGTATAGGTCTGCTTGTCTGTGATTACTAGAAGTCATCTCCATTTGCCACTTGTGGAGTGGATGTTAAATCTGTCCAGTGGTGAGCTAATCAGTATGGGTCTATCTATCTATCTATCTATCTATCTATCTATCTATCTATCTATCTATCTATCTATCTATCTATCTATCTATCTATCTATCTATCTATCTATCTATCTATCTATCTATCTATCTCTCTCCCCATTGGGAGTTTATTCTTTTATTATTTCAAGCAATATTTTTTAAAGAAAGAAAAAAACCCCACCACAGTAGTCTTGCTAGTTAGGTTAGTTAAGCAGTCTGGTGATGACACCAGCATCCTGTATCACCGGCATACAAAACACAACATAAATAAACTTTTTTTTCTACAGGGGATTGTTTGTTTTGTAACTTTAACTTCTAGAGTACCTGCTTTGGTTCTTTCAAAGACGTTGACAAGCTTTCTTCCACTTTTAGCTTCAGAAAGACCCTGTTCAGCTTCCTCGTCTTCATCTGGCAACTCACCTCTCTGACCGACAGCAGGCTGAATCCATCAATCTGAAGCCCAGTGAAGTGCGTCTCTCTGGGCTGAGCTCTTCACAGGAGTGGGGTTCCTCCTCCGAACTCACCTCATCACCCCATCTGAAGCCTACATCAGATAGCAACTCCCAGAATGCAGTGCAGATTAAAGGCATCTTGAAAAATAACTCTTCGGAGGGAGTGGTGTGGAGGAGTGAAAGCAGAGACAGGGATAACCTGAACGGACACGACCTGGAGCAGAATGGTAGGGAAAGGAGAGAGAGAGCAGTTATAGAGGAGAGACAGGTGTCACCTGTGGAACCGGCTCCTCTCTTGAGTGCTCCCTGGAGGCAGAGGGCAAAGAAGGAACCCTCTGCATCTTCTGGCAGAACATGGAGATCTGCTCCAAAGCCCGAGGAACGTCCATCTCTATCAGAGGACCTCCAGACTACAGAACAGAGCAGAGAATCAGCCATCAGTGACAGGTTCTCTCCCTTTCACTCTTTCGCTCTTTCTACCTTTCAAATGTTTGGGCTTATTAAGATTTACAGGAAGGGTGCATTCATTTGTTTAAACATGACAGTAAATAAACAATAAATGTAATGTTTTACCAGAATATATATAGTACTCTTTCGCAGTCAGTTTTTCAAACAATATTGATTAAAAAATACAAACAGATACAGATTATTGGTAGGTGCTGCTGACTTGAAACATTGCACATCCAATAAGAGTAAGGTGGTTCTTACTCTTACTCTGTATTATCTCTGTATTATTGAGACAGTCTCACTTCCTGTTTGGGATCCTTGGTATCAAAGTTCTTTTAATTAATTTAGATTAAATTCTTCACATGTATTCAGAATTCGTTATACACACAGAATTTAAAGATAACTCAATTCATTCTGATGTAAATTTGTCATATAATTGGAAGGTATAAATCTTTAAGTAATTGTAATTGGGAAGGATTGGGAGTTTAAACCATTAGTTATTTTAAAGTTAAAGTTATTTTAAAGTTTTGTGAGATTTTTATAAGTAGGTGGCACCAAAGTGCTCCTGTATAACAAATCATTGTGGCAGTGATACAAAGTAAGTCTCATTTCAGTACCTCAAAGTGTGCAAAGATACAGCCTCACTTCCTGATTTGTGTCTTCACCATAAAAATAGTTGATGTGCTTCTTTTAAACTACGTAGTATGAGGATTATGTACCCCAAATTAGGGGACGATCTGATGAAAGCTATTCACCTTATGCAAGCACATCCATTTTCAAGACTTTTGGTGTCAGCTGCTTCCAGACTGTTTTAATTCATTACAAAAACAATCTGTTATGCTGCTTCATATTGCAAACTGTATTGTATTTGCATTTGTTGTCATATTATTATTTATTATTTACTTTAAAATTATTATTTATTATTTTAATTGCACATTCACAGAAAATAGCTTACTTCTGCGTTAAAAAAATGAGGTGGATCGGGTTTGTTAAAATTGTATTATTATTATTATTATTTAATTCTGCATTGTTTTGGCCCTATTAAATGAGAAAATGTTTTCCACAGGGCGATAGACTCAGCAGGAACTGAGAAAGAAGAGGAGAAGCAAAGTGATAAAGCAAGGTGCAATATCAGTCTAAGCAGTGCGCCACAGGTTTGTGAACTGTATGTGTGTTGTACAGTAGATGATGATTTCATTGTATTTTTACAGAGAGCTAAAGTATCTAAGCGAATTTATCTAGGTCATATTTACTAGGAGGTTTATTCATATTTTTGTGAGTAAATAAATGCATAAGCATGCATGTTTGTGTTGTGCATTGGCATGTAGCATGTGAGTCACATGTGTCACTCTAATGTTTCCTCATGTCTTTCTCCTCCCTGGTTTCCACACTGCCCCCTGTAGGATGAGAATGTCCCTACAGCTGAGTCTAATCTTCAAACTCAATGCTGGGTAAGAATATTATGTGTGCTTTTACAGGTTTGATTGGAAGTGTTTCTGTTACTTTAACAGACTAAATGACCATATATCATTGCTTATTACTTTATGTGTTAAAAAGTGAGTTTCATTAGTTGTCGTTTCTTTGTATTCATTCTATTTAACTGACCATATATTTTTGTATTGGAAATGGAAGAGAATGAGATTTCATTAATCAACCTCCTCTCCTCTCCTCTCCTCTCCTCTCCTCTCCTCTCCTCTCAGGAGCCTATATTTTCCTCTATATACACTCGTTCAAGCTCCACACCTAAGTATGTGATGTTTTTCAATGAGGTGAGAATTTCTTTCATGTTTTTATGTCCATGTAGAACATTTGGTGTGAATTTTCATATGACTGAATGTAATGAATGTGTTCATAAACTGCTATTGCTCTAAGCATGTGCTTTTAAATATAACGTTGGTGCATCTGTTTTACTGTATAGTGTGTCGTGAATGTGTGTGTGTGTGTGTGTGTGTGTGTGTGTGTTTGCTGCCTTGCCATATTAAGATCTGCAGAATACATTTGAGCAAAACATTTTCAACATTTAACTGTCAATAATGGCATGTCATTGAATTGATTTAACTTTGACTGGCAGACCTAGACAATTGCTATTATTATACTCTTCTTTCTTTCTCCCTCTCTAGAGGAGTCTTTCTTATGAAGCTCAGGAGGTTTCCAACACAACTCAAACTCAACCACAGGTGACGGGGAGCGTCATGGTATTTTTAAAGATACATAGACACTACTGTTAAAAAGTCTGGGGCCAGTAAGATTAAAAAAATTGGTGCATCTGTTTTACTGTATAGTGTGTCGTGAATGTGTGTGTGTGTGTGTGTGTGTGTGTGTGTGTGTGTGTTTGCTGCCTTGCCATATTAAGATCTGCAGAATACATTTGAGCAAAACATTTTCAACATTTAACTGTCAATAATGGCATGTCATTGAATTGATTTAACTTTGACTGGCAGACCTAGACAATTGCTATTATTATACTCTTCTTTCTTTCTCCCTCTCTAGAGGAGTCTTTCTTATGAAGCTCAGGAGGTTTCCAACACAACTCAAACTCAACCACAGGTGACGGGGAGCGTCATGGTATTTTTAAAGATACATAGACACTACTGTTAAAAAGTCTGGGGCCAGTAAGATTAAAAAAAAGAAGAAATACCTTTATTCAGCAAGGATGCATTCAATTAGTCAAAGGTGAAAATAAAGACTTCTACATTGTTACAAAATTCTGCTGTTCTTCTGAACTTTCTATTCATGCAATAATGCTGAAAAAAATTATAACTTTCCACAAAAAATATTTATGCAACTACACAGCTGTTTTTAACATTGATAATAATAAGAAATTTTTTTTTTTTGCAGCAGCAAATCAGCAGCATATTAGAATGATTTCTGAAAGATCATGTGCCACTGAAGACTGGAGTAATGATGCTGAAACTTCAGCTTTGCCATCAGAGAAATAAATTACATTTTAAAATATATAATTAATTAGAAAACAGTTATTTTAAATTATAATATTTCATTTTATTGTGTATTTGTTCATATAAATCCAGCCTTGCTGAGCATATGAGACTTCTTTCCAAAACGTTAAAAAATCTTATCAAGCCCAAACTTTTGACCGTTAGTCTATTCAAACATTGAAATATAATAATGGATATTAGAATATATTAGAATATCAACTAATTCAGTTTGTCTGTTATTTCAGGCAAGCTTTGAGGAGGAAGACTCTCCCAAACTCATCTTTAAAGAAACACAAACCATGTGCTCCAGTGAAGTCCAAGAGAGTCAGATGTTTGGTGCTGAGATGACTTCTGAACACTCTTCACTACCAGCGTATCCAACCACTGGAGGAGACACAGAGTCAGACCTGAGCACTCTCTGTCAGACCAACACACAAATGTAAAGTCAGCATCTGTACATCTGTGAGGGATTTCCCTGTGTGTGAGAAGATATAAGTTAACGCTCTGTTTGTGTTTAGTTTGAGCTCAGCTGTAGCCGAGCACAGGCGTTCAGTTCGGCCATCCCGCAGGACCCAGGGTTCGAGGAATCCATTACGCGCTCTTGCTGCTCGAGAGGATATCCAACAGGATTTCATGCAGTCTGAAGAAAACAGCGAAATGGAGAATAATACAGGTTTAAAATGAAAATTTGTAACCGTTTTATATTCCTGAATTTTAATATAGACTTGTCAGCCAGTGACAATGACAGTTTTGCTGGTTAAACTATTTTGTCATGATTAATCTAATGTATTAACAGCGTTAAACATATTTAGCATCATAATTATTATATATATTTTTTAAACTTTATTATTCAAGCTATGAAAAATTCTAACTGCACCCCAGCTGATGTCTCTTCCTCTGGAAAAGGGAGCAGACCCACAGTGCCATACAACAAACTTATGCTCATCCAGGTTAAAGGTATGATAGTGTATCTAATATTCACCTGATATTCTTCTTTAATGCATCCCTGCTGAATAAATGTATTAATTAAAAATTTTACTGATCCCAAACCTTTTGAGTGGTAGTAAAGTTCTGCATTATTAGTATTAGGCACAGAAGCACAATTGATTCCTCAGGTTTTCATACTGCCATAAGATCCTCTGAGTTTCATGTGAGAGTGACATAGGTAATGTAGTCTGTGCATGTTTCTGTTCATCCAGGGTGGAGGCAGGTGCAGGTGCGGTTGGTGGAGCCAGTATCACGCTCTCTTAACAGTGGTGACTGCTTTCTGCTGGTCACACCATCACACTGCTTCCTCTGGACTGGCAAACTCTCCAACACCATTGAGAGAGAACAGGTACATCAGTTCACGCAGAAACAGAGTGATTCCTGTTTAAGCCCTTACAGCGTTTTTTTTGCATCTTCAACCGTATATTTTTGTGAGATAATCAGGAATTGGTTTTAGTTCCTGGATGTTGACTAATGGTTTGTTCTAGGCGTCTGAAATGGCCTCAGTGATTGTGACCCAGAGGGATCTAGGTTGTCAGGCAACAGGTGTTGTTCACCTGGATGAAGGTGTAAGTACAGACAGCCTGCAGGCAGCAGAGTTCTGGAACCTTCTCGGGGGACAGACCCATTATAAAGGCAAGAGACATAACAGAAAATGTTCTATAATAAACACTTTTATTTCTCAAAACTGCTCAGATGACATTTATATGTTTGTGCGTGCGTGTGTTTCTCTCTGCAGGTCCAGACAGTGCTGATGAGGATGAGCACTATGAGAGAGCCATATCAGAGTCAAACTGTATTTATAGGCTGCAGGGGGACAGACTCAGTCCTCATGAGCAGGGCTGGGCTGTCGTTCCAGACCTCAGTCTTCTGAACTCCTCTCAGGTCCTCGTCACCATACTATTAAAGAATGAATGACATGTACTTCACATGCAGTTGTTTTGTTTAACAGTTTGTGATTACACACAATGAAACCGCATTTAAGGTGTTTAGTGAAATGTAATGACAGTACTTTTTCCCGTTTTAGACTCTGCTGTTTGACTTCGGCAGCGAGCTCTATTTGTGGCACGGGAAAGACGTGGGCCCCAGCGAGAGGAAACTGGCCCTTCAGCTGGCTCAGCAGGTTTGGGACGGAGTGTATGACTACAGCAACTGCAGGATCAACCCTCTGGATCCCTCTGGTGGCAGTGCCCATATTCACAAGTAGGTTCCCTTTCATGGGAACTTCGAACTGCGTCCTCTAGGGGTCGCTATGGGGAACGCCTCGTCGAATCGGAGTATTTTCACATATTCAGCTACAGTGGGGTCTAAAAGTACACTGGTGAAAATACATCTGTTTTGCCTTCTTTTAATTGAATACAATTTTTATATTACAATTTATACTATCAGTACAACCACTGGAAACATTAACATGAATTTCAGAATATCTCAGTATATGGCTTTTCCCATTTTTTTTATTGAAAGCAGCATTTAAGCTGCATTAAGTCCATGTATAAATGCATACATTATGCAACACACACACACTGGTTTCCATGTTTTATGGGGACATTCCAAAGACATAATGGTTTTTATACAGTACAAATCGTATTTTATATCCCCTTACCCTAACCTTCCCCCTAAACCTACCCCTCAAACAAAACTTTCTGCATTTTTAGATTTTCAAAAAGCTTCCTTCTGGATGATTTATAAAATTGTTTCCTCATGGAGACCCAAAAAATGTCCACACAAGGTCAAAATTTATTGGGATTACTATCCTTGTGGGGACATTTGATCCTCGTATACACACACACACACACACACACACACACACACAATAAATTTAAAAAATACGTTTCATTATATTAAACATAACCTATTTTTGTCTTCACAAATAAATGTATTTATTTGTGTGTTCAGGCAGGGTATTGGACGGCCAGACTGGGCACTTTTTGTTTTTATATTACAATTTATACTATCAGTGCAACCACTGGAAACATTAACATGAATTTCAGAATATCTCAGTATATGGCTTTTCCCATTTTTTTTTATTGAAAGCAGCATTTAAGCTGCATTAAGTCCATGTATAAATGCATACATTATGCAACACACACACACTGGTTTCCATGTTTTATGGGGACATTCCAAAGACATAATGGTTTTTATACAGTACAAATCGTATTTTATATCCCCTTACCCTAACCTTCCCCCTAAACCTACCCCTCAAACAAAACTTTCTGCATTTTTAGATTTTCAAAAAGCTTCCTTCTGGATGATTTATAAAATTGTTTCCTCATGGAGACCCAAAAAATGTCCACACAAGGTCAAAATTTATTGGGATTACTATCCTTGTGGGGACATTTGATCCTCGTATACACACACACACACACACACACAATAAATTTAAAAAATACGTTTCATTATATTAAACATAACCTATTTTTGTCTTCACAAATAAATGTATTTATTTGTGTGTTCAGGCAGGGTATTGGACGGCCAGACTGGGCACTTTTTGGCCGTGTGTTTGACCAAAATGAGACGATACTGTTCAAAGAGAAGTTTGCTAACTCGTTTGAGCAGACAAAAGTGAACACAAATTGCATTGCTCCTTCCATACAAGAGGAGGTGAAGGTGAGGAGACTGAAATACACAAGTTAAGATAAACATATCTGTTCCTCTTTTATATGACTTCCACCTACAGTTAGTTGAAACAGAATTTCATGTTTTTTATGTTCAGAATTTATGTTCTTACTGTCCTCTAGTGACCAGTTTTCACTCATTTTGATTCATTTTTCCTGTCTTTTGTCTCTTCTCCAGACCCCCTCACTTAAGTCATCTCCCCAGCTAGTGTCAGCTGAGCAGTGGTCATGTGATGCCAGAGCTCTCTTCGGTGGAGTCTGTCTCTCAGAGGTGTCGCAAATTGCTCTGGATGGTGTGGATGTACGGAGGGGACGGGACACAGTCACTCTGAGTGATGGTCGGCAGGCGGCATTATGCACACTTGCAGTGAAAACGTGGCTTATTTCAGAGGGTGAGGAGTGTGAGGTTGCCCCAGAGAGCTTGGGACAGTTCAGTGAGGGCAGCACATATGCTGTGCGCTGGACATACAGCCTCACAGCCTTAGGTGAGTTAATGTGTGGGTAAGACCTTATAAACCGAATGGTTTTCTGTATATCAGCTATACGTATTATCATGGGAAATATTATTTATTTATTAATTTAATTATTAATTAATTAATTGTTTGTTAAAACTTTAAAACAGAATAATTAATTAATTTAGAAATAATTCAGAAAATAATTAAGGTTACTCTCATGATTTTTTAAGAAGAAAAGTAATTATAGTAATAACAATTTGAAGAATAATATTGCTTGAAGAAAAGGTGCAACACTCTCAGAAAAATAAACAACTTTATTGGTTAAAATCAAGTAACAACAAAGGTAATGTATTTTTATTTGTTACACTTTTAAAACAGAATAATAAACTAATTCTAGAGAGCGAGAGAGATTCACATTTTTAAAAATGGAAAAGTTTGAAAATTTAAATATTTTGTCTGTTTATATAATAGTTGTATAACTTATTCTGCATAAATGTAAACAATCTTCTGTTTGTGTCAGTTATTGTATTTTATTTTTTTTATTTCACAGGGGATCAAATGGCAATAGGTCAGGAACGATCTGCTCTTTTCATCTGGAAAGGGTGGCACTCCAATATCAGTGGGCGGGACCTGCCACCAGCACTGACCAATCAGTGTAGTTCTCAGCTGTTCGTAACAGAAGGGGAGGAGCCACCCTGTTTTCTGCAGTTGTTCCAGGGAGGAATGGTCATTTATAGACCACAACAAAGCAGAGACACAGGTCTGGTCATTGTGATATCTAATCCTCTCCCCTACTATGGGTCCAATTAATACATCTGACATGGTATGTTTGGTATGTGTTTCAGGAGGCTGGCATCTGTTCTGTGTGAGGGGTGATGTCCCAGTGGAGGGCAGTCTGTTGGAGGTACAGTGCTCTTGCTCCAGTCTGAGGTCTCGTGGCTCATTGATCTTGTTGAACAGCCAGCAGGGGACGATCTACCTGTGGCATGGCTGCAAAGCCCACAGCAAGGCATGTCAGGTGGCCAAGCAGACGGTCCAACGCCTCACACAAATGTAAGCAACTCCTTTAGAATTCTGTAAAAAGTATCATGTAAACCCATGACAAATAATGAAAGATGCACGTTGCCAGATTAGGAATGATTTCATGTGGTTAATGTGATGATTAGGTGCCCACCTGAGCTGAGTCTGAGAACTGGCAGATTTATGAATGTCCAGGAAGTGGAGGAGGGGAATGAGCCAGCAGACTTCTGGAATGCTATTGGACCAGAGGACAGGAAGTCATATGACTGCATGCTGCAAGGTGTGATGTATAACAAACTATGATAAATAACATGTGAACTTGTTACTCTTTGTCATGCAATGAACATTTTGACCCATTTTTCACAAGAGATTGTCTATGATTTTTATTCCTTTTAGATCCTGGTAAATTTAATTTTACCCCCCGCCTTTATCACCTGAGTGCCCAATCAGGAACTTTCAAAGGGGTGGAGCTTATTAGCCCCTCCCATTTAAATGGTGTAATTACAGCAATGCCCTTCCTTCAGGTTAAGTTATATGCCGTGCCACATCCAGGTGAGAGTAAGCAAGTTCACATACTGCACACAGAAGCATAAGAGTGCACATAAAGACTTTAACACTACACTTAACCTTAGGTTAACTTTTAACCCCTTTTAATGTTTAGTACTTACGGAAGTTGACAGACAAACAGTTAAAATTAGAAAATTTAGGTTATTTTTCTCTCAAACTTCAGCAATATTCCTCCTGGATAACTATCTGGAGGTGTATTTATGGCAAAGTTGTGAAGCTTCAATCTCACAGCGGCCCCACTGGGACAAAGAGAAGAAGTGTGCCATGGAGACTGCCTTACAGTACTGCAAAGGTAAATAGATATTAAAAAGCACAGATGCGGTTCAGAAGCCTTCTGTTTCTGATTTCTAAGTTATTTTGGGTGTTTTGCGTTCAGAGAGGAATCCCAGACGGCCTCCCATGGCATATCTTATTGATGAAGGGGCGGAGCCTCTCACCTTTACTAATATATTCCCTTCATGGGAGATGAGACTGACACAGGAAGTACAGGTGAGTGAGGACACATCATCATCATCATATACATGCGCATGTACAGAGTTATTTGATTTACACTGAAATCTTACTTAAATATTTGTTTGCGTTTTTTTTTCCAGGACTGCACAGTGCGTAAAAAGCTGACTTTGGTGCAGGATGCTCTAGCTGCCCTTAATAAGTCCCAGTTTCCCCTTAAGGATCTGCTGAAGAGACCTTTACCTGAAGGAGTGGATCCTTTACACTTGGAAAACTACCTGTCTCAGCATGATTTCAAGGTTTAACATTAAAACATAATAAAGATTATAATACAGTTTGACTGACAAGATGAGCTTCAAAAGTATCTGAATAGCAGCCTTTCACTGTCATCAGTTATTTTTATACTGTTTTTTTTTTCATCTAAAATTGAATTTTATATCAATACAAAGCCAGCCTTGTGTAGCCAAACCTTTGACTTACTGACATGTAAAGCAACAAATTACAGTTAATTTTATTTGTACATGCAGTTTAAGGGCTGTTTTATCTTATATATATTTTTTTAGATATTTAACAAATAGTAATTTAAATAATTAAGATATTTAATGAATTATTTCACAGACACATGTTTGGGGTCTTATGCTCATCAAGGGTGCCTTTATTTGATCAAAAATACAGAAAAAAACAGTGATACTGTAAAAATATGTGACCCTGGACCACAAAACCAGTCTTAAGTCACTGGGGTATATTTGTATATTGGTAAAATGATTGATTTTTCTTTTATGCCAAAAATCATTGGGATATTAAGTAAAGATCATGTTCCATGAAGATATTTTGTAAATTTCTTACCATAAATATATCAAAACTTAATTTTTGATTAGTAATATGCATTGCTAAGAACTTCATTTGGACAACTTTAAAGGCGATTTTCTCAGTATTTAGATTTTTTTGCACCCTCAGATTCCAGATTTTCAAATAGTTGTATCTCGGCCAAATGTTGTCCTATCCTAACAAACCATACACCAATGGAAAGCTTATTTATTCAGCTTTCATATGCTGTATAAATCTCAATTTCACAAAATTGACCCTTATGTTTTGTGGTCCAGGGTAACATATTATTACAGATTAAAATAATTTTTTTCTATTTGACTATATTTTAAAATATAATTTATTCATGTGATGGTAAAACTGAATTTTCAGCATCCATTACCCCAGTTTTCAGTGTCACATGACTCTTCAGAAATCATTATAATGTGCTGATTTGCTGCTCAAGAAACATTTCTTATTATCATCAGTGTTGAATACGGTTGTGCTGCTTTATATTTTTGTGTAATATCACTACATTTGCTTCATGCTTCTTTGATGAATACAATTTTACAAGAACAGCATTTATTTGACATTTTGTAATATTATAAATGGCTTTACTGTCACATGTATTTAAAGCATTCTAACTGAATAAAAGTATTAATTTCTTAAAAATAAATTTAATGAACCTAAACATTTGAATGGTATAACTTTGGGGGAAAAAGCAGAATATATGGATGTCTAGTTAACTACTAAGTGCCTTAAACATTACTCTGAATATCTTGGGTTCATAACTTGGGTTCCAAGCAGACTAAAAAGAAAAAATCTGTGTGCCTTTCAATGTCAGCCAATCAAATTAGAAAACAGAGGCTAATATCAAGTAAACTATTAAGTCCAGCAGGATATTGAAAAAAAAGATATAGCAGGTGAGGGTTAAGTAACTTACCTTTTTTTAATTTTTTTAGGTTGCTTTGGGAATGACATGGAATGACTACAACTGTCTATCAGATTTACAAAAAACGGACCTGAAGAAAAGTAAAGGACTTTACTGAGTGTCAGCAGCACTGTGACCTATGCTCAACAGAAGCAATATTTTAAAAGATGTGTTTGTAAGATGACATGTTCTTGATAGCACTCGTGCGTACAGTGTGAGTGTGTTAAACAGTGAGTTGTGAGTGTGTGTCCTTTCGGTCTGCTTCTTTTCAGTCTGCTGCTTTTTTAATGCCTAATGTCCAGCACTCATTTTGGCCAAAAGCTTTCTACTCAAAGCTAGACAGAACTGTTTACTCTGACTTTGAGAAATAGCTGCCATGTTTTTCTTTTCTTCCTCCCCATCCTCCATTGCAGCTGTTTCTCCTCCTTCTTTCTGTATCTCTCCCTGTCTGCCTCCTCTCTCCACAAAGCCGCACATGTGAATAGAGGTCTAATTGTTTTACTGAACTTATAGTTGAATTTTGTAATGTTTATTTTAAAATAAAAATATCATGATGTCTTTTCATTGTGAAACTTTTATTCACCTTTACAAAGCTCAAATACATAAACCGTACGAGAGTCAAAGAACAAATAGAGGAACAAAAAAGAAATGTCAGTAACAAGATTGAAATGAAAAGAGGAAATCCTCCTAATCAACAACTGAATGCTGCAATATATTCTTATTGAAACTGAATAACATATGATTGATAACTGAATTAATACATGCAATTACAGAGTTCTGAATGTGTGTGTGTGGCTGCTGAAAGTGTGAAGTGTAGTGGGGGGTTGAGGGAGGGAATTAGTGTGGATTTAGATTTCATGTGACTCTGGTGAAAAAATACAGGCCACGTCTAGATAGCAGATGGACAAAAAAATGTGAGTCTTACTTGCTGCATAACTGTTCACAACCAGCTACACTCTTAAAAATAAAGGTGCTTCACGATGCCATAGAAGAACCTTTTTGTCTAAATGGTTCCATAAAGAACCTTTAACATCTGAAGAACCTTTCTGTTTCACAAAAGGTTCTTTGTGGCGAAAGAAGGTTCTTCAGATTATAAAAAAGAAAGAGATGGATCTTTAAAGAACCTTTGACTGAATGGTTCTTTGTGGAACCAAAAATGGTTCTTCTATGGCATCGCTTGAAGAACCTTTTGAAGCACCTTTTTTTTTAAGAGTGTTGTTAACTGTTCAAAAGTTTGGGTGTTTTTTAAGAAATTAATGTTTATTTAGCAAGGATGCATTAAACGGATCAAAAGTGACAGTAAAGACATTTATAATGTTACAAAATATTTCTATTTCAAATCAATACTGTCCTTGAACTCTTTATTCATCAAAGAACCTAAAAAATTGCATTTTAAATTATTTTAAATTGCCAAATAAATTGTAATATTTCACATACTGTTTTTACAGTATTTTTGTTTTTACAGTATTCTTTGGTGAGCATGAGACTTCTTTTAAAATACTTCAAAAATAATAATACTGACCCCAAACATTTAAGTGTACACATCATGAGAGAGAAAAAAATATTAATATGAAAGTGTACAATTGTGTCTTGTCAATTTGTGAATTGACTATTTATAAACTGATATGCGAAGGAGACTGAACTGAACCATTATTTCTGCTGCTTAATTTGTGTGTTTTTAGAGAGAAATAAAAGCGAAAAGATCTTAAAATTTGATAGAACTTGATGCTAATAATGAAAATATGTAAATAATGTATGAAAACATTGTATGTATTGTATTAAAACATTACACTGTAGACTCAAATATGAGAAACAACAACAAAAAAGACACCTTGTTTTGTTTATATATGGTTTAACTAACAAACTTAGTGATAACAATTAGCATTTTTGGGAATTGGTTTATACATTCATGTTTTTTATTGTCTCAAGACACTTTTTGGCTCTAGCATCTACATATAAATCCAGCGTGAGGAAATATTAGACAGCATGACCACCGATTAAACTGGAATGTAACAGAGATAAAAATTAGATACAGTGAAAGATTGAAAGCAAGGCTAAGCTAAGATGCCTTTCATATCATGGATGTGCTGAGGTATTGTCCACTAAACTGTCATATTCTTTATCTGTCTTTAGCTTTGATTACATTGTGCATTCGTTGTGGCATTGTTTCAAAACTATTATTTAACATCACAACATTTATTGCCATCAGGAATTGCATAAATTTTTGGCCGAGATCTTGTATTGACAATGGGAGAGTTGTACCACTCTGTAAAATCAACTCCAGAATATCCTAAAGATTTTCAATAGGGTTAAGACCAGGACTCTATTATGACCAGTTCAAGGTGCTCCCTGAATCACTCTTTCCCAATTTGAGCTCAATAAACTTGGTACTGTCATCCTGGAACATGGGAACGTCTTCCAAATAATTCCCTAATCGGATTAATTTGAACTCCCCTGGCCGTATTATACTGTGCACTCCCCATAGCCGCCAATTCAAATTCATCCTGGCATTCAGAGACACTGGATTAACCTTTACAGATTTGACAAACACAATGTATTTTGGGGACACTAAAACAGTTATGTTATCACAAATTTTACACATTGGCTTGATAAGTAAGCTGGTCTTTAGTTATAGATGCACATACTTTAGTTTGATAGCCACAGTCCAGACAATAAGATTAAATATAAAAACGTCTAATTATGTAAAATGAAACCTTTCACCACCAGTTAAAAATGGCACAGAAAAGTGAGCCTAAAGTGACATAAAAAAACTCAGTTGCATAACACACCACAAGTCATTGATAATCAATCAATCAATGCTATGTGTATAGTGTGGTTGCCTTGCCATTTTAGTAAAAAACATATATATCTAGTGACTCATATATATATATGATATACATATATATGTGACCCTGGACCACAAAACCTTAAGTCGCTTGGGCACACACACACACATATAGTTTATATAAGTTTATAAATTTGACTGTGTTTTTAAGCCAATATACAGTCTGCTGTTTCATTATAGAAAAGGGTGACTGGTAAAACTTTATGATAACATTCAGTAATAATATTTATCCAGAAATCTATATATTTATAGTGATATAAAGTGGGGTGCAGAAATATGAGACCATACTCCAGGTTTTTACGTAATCCTGTGGTTAACAAAAAGTTTTAGGATTTTAAAATTGTATGTTATAAAAAAGAAATAATTCAGATTTTTTACACGGATCATGAGAATTATTTGCACAAACAATTTAATTAATTAAATATATATATTTAAAATAATTATATTTTTATTGCGTTATATATTTTTTCTCAAATTATGGGTGATGATAAGGTTAACACTCACATTTTTTGCTAATATAATTTCTAATTAAACGAAATAGAAGCATTTTGTGATCTCAGAATTTTTGACCCCAACGTGATCTGTTTGGCATTATGTAATAACTGTTATGTTAACAGCTTCTTTTTAAAGTTAAATTGTTAAAGGTAAAGTGTTACTAAAGCATGACCAAGAAGACACAGAATTGTGTGAACTGTAATTCACAGTTATTGGCCTAAACACATTTACTATCCTTCATTTTTACTCCAGAAAGTCTAAAGGATTTGGTGTTTCCAGCATAGCCTAATGGATGCAGCAACACACGAATAAAGACTTTCGGGTTATATTCACAGTGTAATATATCAGCTACATGGAAACAAAGAAAGCGTTAGTCTAAATAAATCCGTGGAGTCTTAAAGACCGAACAAAAAGTTTGGTTTAATTTTAATTTAATTCATTGCAAGCAAAAGAATACAGCCAGCCTGTTTATATGAATCTTCTGTCACTGTTTGAAAAGACGCTGTACTTTTGACTCACCTAATTTTAATGCAACACCAATAATTTTTTTATACATGATCACAAGTTCCCTTAAGTATATCATTGGTCAATTAAAACATCATCAGCAATTATAGTTGTATTTTAAGATCTTACCTATATATCCGTTCCATTTTATGGCGTTTGTCGCAAGAAACAAAGCGCGTTTGGGGTGGACAGGCGGAGACTGCACGGAGATCTCCAGCGCAGGAGCGCGCAGCAGAGCAACGCTGTGAACTTCGATCTTGCCCGAGGCGCGCTCTCATAGCCACAGACGTTAGCTATCAATTTCTAGCCACCAGGTGTCATTCACGAGCTTTTGTGCTGTGGAACCCATGTTGTTTTTTTTATTTATTGCGCAATATGCATACGCAATGCTTTGGCAGCAGCAGTTCGGTGCGTTCGCTAGAAGGTACGGTTGTTATTCAGTTTTTAACGCAAGTGTGTGAGACAGTGACAACTAAGGAATTATTTAGTTTCACATAACTTTTATTTAACAAATGCACAAAAAATGCACCGCAGTTATCCAGTAGCCCCTCACTGCAGAACAAAGATCCAGGGGGCGTGGTTGTATATGTACAAGTAGTAGCCTACATTTTGAATACACAACAGAAACTGAATTTAAACTACAGCTCTGCACAGAGCAGGGCCCAAGCAAGCTGAACAGAGAAAAGTGTTATTTCGTTTGTTTACAAAAGGCCAAGCTATTTTTATATCTATCTTTAGAAAACGTTAGAAGCTCCTTGTAACGACAAACACTGAAGTTAGCACTTCAACATAGGCCATATATTTTACATACATGGTAAAAATGGTAGGCTATATTTTGACTTCATTTGATGCTGGCGTAACTCAAGAGTGCTCTGCTACGACGGTCTGTCTGTGAGCTGGTTTGGTGTCAGTCTTAAAGGGGTCATATGATGCGATTTAAATTTTTCCTTTCT
>NW_015505188.1:258065-258267 GCF_001515645.1 Sinocyclocheilus grahami | reverse complement strand
GATCAATAACGCGTAACCCTTACCATACAGGAATTTAGAAAAGTGTTTAGAAAGGAGTTTAGAAAAGCATAACGTGCATACTTACCACTTATGTGGATTTTAGAAAGTGGGCAAAGCATAACGTGCACACTTACCACTTAT
The DNA here is from genome assembly GCF_001515645.1 of Sinocyclocheilus grahami. Taxonomy (NCBI): domain Eukaryota; kingdom Metazoa; phylum Chordata; class Actinopteri; order Cypriniformes; family Cyprinidae; genus Sinocyclocheilus; species Sinocyclocheilus grahami. The sequence goes on along the minus strand of NW_015505188.1, from coordinate 258,126 downwards.
GTGGATTTTAGAAAGTGGGCAAAGCTTAACGTGTGCACTTACCATAGTATTTGGATTTTAG
>NW_015505188.1:256609-257434 GCF_001515645.1 Sinocyclocheilus grahami | reverse complement strand
CTCTAGACCGGACCATCAGTAAGATGGTCACTATGAAGCCATAGAACCAACCAAACCTAATAGGTCCAGCATAGGAGACTATAATGCAGGAACATTTCCCACCTAACCTTGGTCAGGTGGAGAGATGGTGGTTACAGGGGAATTAGGAAGATGAAGATAAGGGCAGATGTAAGACCCCCGAAGGAAATGAGTAGATACTGAGGTATCACTCTGATCCGGACAAAAGCGCTGACGCCCTGTCTGGATCACATCCCTTAGGTCTTTTACTTACCTTCCTTTGACCCGCGATTCTTCCTCCCCCTACCGGCGGGGGCGGGGGAGGAGCATGAGCCGCGACACTAGCCTTCTGAGCCAGTCTCTGATCCTCAAACCGAGACGGGATAGGACCCCTGGGTTTGTTCGGGCTCAGACCCGGACTTCGTCAAGGCCGCTATCCCGGTCTTTCAGTAGGTCAGCCTGATATGCTTAGAGCATCACCCTAGTGTGCAATGAAGCGACAGCCCAACCTGCTGCTGCTGCTGCGTATGCCCTGACATCCGAGCGAGATGTCATTCCTTCTCAATGTTTATATGGAAAACAGGAAGAAAGGAAAGCTCACCTGAGCTGGAGGGTTATTGCCAGAAAAATAACGTTCATCGAGGTACTTCGTGATGTCACTTTCTTCACCCGCTTCACAGCAAGTAAAGCCTCACCGTGGCGCGATCCATAATTTCCAAAAGCTCATCATACACAGGGCAGGAGGATTGGGAAGGCTCAGCCTCAGCTTCTTTGCCCTCCTCAGACATTTACTGCTTTTGTTGGGCTGATCCCAGCAGAGCACTGGCC
>NW_015505188.1:204082-256415 GCF_001515645.1 Sinocyclocheilus grahami | reverse complement strand
CTGATCCCACCAGAGCACTGGCCCCTGAATCAGACAATGTTAATGAAATAACATCATCCTCCAGCGGCTCACTCTCGTGCACAGCCGACGATCGCGAAAGGGAAACCCCTCTTCAGACTCATCGGCCAGATCAACCTGCGATCCCCACGAGCTCATTCCCTTCCGTGCCTCAGCAACGGCGGGGCCCGAATTGCGGGAAGCAGACAGCTGCCCCTTTTTCCTTGAAAAGAGAGACAAACGAGAGCGGAGCTTTTTCCCTTGGAAAAAATGCTCACAGGGCTTGACGATTGCCCCCTCGGAGGCATCGCGTGCGTGCTCTTCGCCCAAACAAATAATGCATAGATTGTGTGTGTCATCAAATGTTAAACAACGTCAACACGGATGCACACATCCTTAAATGCTTTGCTAGTGCTCGCCATAATGAGATGAATAGAGATCGCTCTTACCACAGAAATGCACGCTTCAAACAAAACAGTCAATGAAGACGAAGAAGAGAATGATGTGTGCTCCCGGCGCCTATTTATACTATAGTCGCACTGGTAGTGACGTCATGGCTGTCGCCGGCCAACGAGTTGGTGTTTTTTCAATGTATGCTTCAGACACGGGTCACGACGAGGCATTCCCCATAGCGACCCCTAGAGGACGCAGTTCGACGCTCCCATGAAAGGGAACAATAATGTACAGTATGTGGAAAATAATGTTTTTTAACCTTAAACCGCATAAACACATTTCATTACACCAAATACACTAAATAATGTACCTTTTAGCAACATCATATGACCCCTCTTAATATGGACAAAGAAACAGAAGAATATTGTCACCTCATCCTGGAGAGACAGTAAAAGACAGAGAGAGTTTGTTTAAAAACACCTATGTGTACACAGCTGTTCAAAAGTTTGGGATCAGTAAGATTTTTAATGTGTTTTAAAGAAGTCTCTTCTGTTCATCATGGCTGCATTTATTTGACCAAAAAATACAGAAAAAAAACAGTAATATTGTAAAATATTATTACCATTTAAATAATGGTTTTCTATTTTGATATACTTTAAAATATAATTTATTTCTGTGATGCAAAGCAGAATTTTCAGCATCATTACTCCAGTCTTCAGTGTAAACTGTAATATTGTTATTGGCATTTAAAATAATGGTTAATATATTTTAAAATATAATTTATTTCTATGATGCAAAGCTTATTTTGCATCATCATTACTCCAGTCTTCAGTGTCATATGATCCTTCAGAAATCATATGCTGATTTATTATCAATTTTCAATTGGAATCAATATAAATTTTCTTTTGGAACCTGTGATACTTTTTTTCAGGATAATTTGATTAATTAAGTTACATTTCTTACAATATAAGTCTTTATTATCACTTTTTACCAATTTAACACATCCTTGTGAATAAAAGCATTAATTTCTTTCCAAAAAAAAAAAAAGTACTGACCCCAAACCTTTGAAAGGTAGTGTATATATGCATTTATGTACACACAGCATACACTTTGACTGATCACATTTTGACCCTGTTTTAGGTTCTGTCTTTGAGTTACATTATCAGGATTTGCATCGCCCAAAAGAAAGAGACGACATGGTCAGAACACACATATACAGATGCTGCTCTTTATTTTATTCAGCTTGTAAACACACACACTGGAAGTGCACGCTCTCAAACTAATAATCTCTCATAGCATGGCATGCACTGTATCAACATATTAAATAATTTTCTGAATGGGTTTCAGTGAATTTGTGCTCACCTGTTTTTCATTTTACACACTAGCACTAGCTGATTTATTATCAATTTTCAATTGGAATCAATATCAATTTTCTTTTGGAACCTGTGATACTTTTTTCAGGATAATTTGATTAATTAAGTTACATTTCTTACAATATAAGTCTTTATTATCACTTTTTACCAATTTAACACATCCTTGTGAATAAAAGCATTAATTTCTTTCCAAAAAAAAAAAAAGTACTGACCCCAAACCTTTGAAAGGTAGTGTATATATGCATTTATGTACACACAGCATACACTTCTCCAGTCTTCAGTGTCATATGATCCTTCAGAAATCATATGCTGATTTATTATCAATTTTCAATTGGAATCAATATAAATTTTCTTTTGGAACCTGTGATACTTTTTTTCAGGATAATTTGATTAATTAAGTTACATTTCTTACAATATAAGTCTTTATTATCACTTTTTACCAATTTAACACATCCTTGTGAATAAAAGCATTAATTTCTTTCCAAAAAAAAAAAAAGTACTGACCCCAAACCTTTGAAAGGTAGTGTATATATGCATTTATGTACACACAGCATACACTTTGACTGATCACATTTTGACCCTGTTTTAGGTTCTGTCTTTGAGTTACATTATCAGGATTTGCATCGCCCAAAAGAAAGAGACGACATGGTCAGAACACACATATACAGATGCTGCTCTTTATTTTATTCAGCTTGTAAACACACACACTGGAAGTGCACGCTCTCAAACTAATAATCTCTCATAGCATGGCATGCACTGCACTGAGTGTGATGTTGACGTGTTGTTGATATCTCCCTGGTCCTCTGTGGTCAAGTGTGATATCTGTAGAGAGAGGTTTCATTCAGCAGTTTGACTCGTCCTGTGTGTCTCTCGCTCTGTTCATGCGGGTATATTTCTTCAGAGTTTGTTTTGTTTAGTGGAGTAAATGTCCTATGCATTTATGTACACACAGCATACACTTTGACTGATCACATTTTGACCCTGTTTTAGGTTCTGTCTTTGAGTTACATTATCAGGATTTGCATCGCCCAAAAGAAAGAGACGACATGGTCAGAACACACATATACAGATGCTGCTCTTTATTTTATTCAGCTTGTAAACACACACACTGGAAGTGCACGCTCTCAAACTAATAATCTCTCATAGCATGGCATGCACTGTATCAACATATTAAATAATTTTCTGAATGGGTTTCAGTGAATTTGTGCTCACCTGTTTTTCATTTTACACACTAGCACTAGTCCATCATTGGCTGTCTTATGGACATCTCTTCTTCCTAGAAAGTAAAACATTTCAGTCAAAAATGATTGAAACATCAAACCAGTCAAATGTCCAGACAAATCAGCAATATATCACAGTATGACTAGAAATGCCTCAAAAATGATGGCCATGCAGTTTCAACTATTTAAAGCATGAAGTTGAACGTTATTATTATTATTGTTATTATTATTATTGTTATTATTTTACATGTCTCTTCCTAGAATTTACTAATTTCATATTAGTTTGAAGACAGGGGTGTATAAAATTTCTCAAGCTAATGATTTTCACTTCAATATTATGCTGAATCATAACAAATGCAAGTGATGGTCAGCAAGTAATTTTAACTTTATCGTAAAATCTTAAAAAATTCACATTCATTCCAATGTGTATTGTGATGTTACCATCACACACTGTACACGTACTGTATTTGTGTACCTCTGCATTTCCAGTAGATCAATGCCAGTACAGACAGCAACAGAACTACCAGAAGCGCTGACAGCAGAATTAAGACCATGCTCACTTGTACACCTTAAATATAGACAATTCAGGAAAACATTCAAAAAGAGATTCAGTATAAAAAATATGAAATAATTTTTCAAGGAAAATAGGCTGTTATTTGCGTTGTTTTTTTTCTGAACTGTCTTCTGACTGTTCAGTTGAAGGTTTCTCTTTTTGTTTTATAGGTTCAGATGTTGCGCCAACTTGTGGTTCTAAAATTGCCAGCCAATTGTATAAAACAATACCTGTTTTCTTAGAACTTCGACTTCTTCAAATGGTTGATATTTCATCCAGATTCATGAATGAAATCAGTACTGAATATGTTTAAAGAAACAACTGCAACACATGTAAGAAAATTGCATGAACACTGAGTGTGATGTTGACGTGTTGTTGATATCTCCCTGGTCCTCTGTGGTCAAGTGTGATATCTGTAGAGAGAGGTTTCATTCAGCAGTTTGACTCGTCCTGTGTGTCTCTCGCTCTGTTCATGCGGGTATATTTCTTCAGAGTTTGTTTTGTTTAGTGGAGTAAATGTCCATGTTGTTCAGGTTTATCTTCTAGTTCTCCTGAGTGTCCCGTGACCTCAACTGCTTGTTCATTCTCATCCAGATTCAGACATTTACATTTGCACTGCACATTTATGAAAACATGCAAATATCGATTGCATTTTAAAATATGCTTATTTCAGGCAAACTATTTTTATTTACCTTTAACCATTAAGTGAATGTCTGTATAAGTTTGTGAAATCTGACACCTGTAGAACCCTTTATCCTTCTTTCTGAGGTCAGAAATGAGCAGAGACAGATTTGCTGGAGAATTTTGATTAAACAGCTGTAGTTCTTATCTTTAAATACTTCAGTCCACTGGTTTTCCCTTTTGTAGTTTACTGTAGATTGAGGGTAAGTACAGGAGCAGGGCAGCAGGACTGATCCACCTGTGTAACCTCTTACTTCTGTAAGCTCTTTATAGACAAGCTCTATATGACAGCCTTCTTGACAGTATTTCTGTTTATATATTTTCTATCTATTTATTCACTTATAATGATAATCTATGGGGTTAACACAATTAATCAAAAACATTAATTGTATGTGGATCTTTAACCCCTTCCCCTTTTCTTGTTTAATGTTTGTATTTAATTTTTTATTATTATCTTTATATACCCTCCACTAGTATTGACACCCTTGGTAAATATGAGCAAAGGTGGCTGTAAAAATAAAACTGCATTGTTTGTCTTTTTGATCTTTCATTAAAAAAAACACAGAATTCTAATCTATCATTGAAGTAAAACAGTTGAAATCAGGGGGGAAAATCTCATTATGAAATATATGTTTTTCTGTTGTTCACGTTGGCCACAATTATTGGCACCCAATTATTTCAATGTCCTTTTCCCCAAGATAACAGCTCTGAGTTTTCTCCTATGATGCCTGAGAACACCTGGTGAGATCAGAATCTCTTGAGATCCTTCAGATTCCCTGCTCCATGTGCTTCTCCTCTTTAGTTCACCCCACTCATTTTCTATAGGGTTCAGGTCAGGGAACTAGATTGGTCATGGCAGAAGCTTCAATTTGTGCTCAGTGACACATTTTTGTGTTGATTTTGATGTTTGTTTTGGATCATTGTCTTGATGGAAGATCAAACCACAGCCCATTACAAGATTTCTAACATAGGCAGTCAGGTTTAGATTTTTTTTAATCTGTTGGTATTTGAATCCATCATAGAATCCATGATCCCGTGTATCTGAACAAGATGTCCAGGACCTCCGGTAGAAAAATAGGCCCACAACATTAAAGATCCAGCAACAGCAAAAAAAACTAAGATCCAGCAGTATATATAATTAGGACAATATAGACACACATCCTCTTCCAGGCAGGTTTGTAAGATCTTTATTTGATTGGAACTTCTTAATTATTGCCCTGATGGTGGATATGGGCATTTTCAATGCCTTAGCTATTTTCTTATAGCCACTTTCTATTTTGTGAAGCTCAACAATCTTGTTCTGCACATCAGAACTATATTCTTTGGTTTTACTCCTTGTGATGGATGATTAAGGGAATTTGGTCTTTGTGTTCCTTGTATTTATTATCCTGTGGAACAGGAAGTCATGGCTGGACAATCTTATGCTCCTAGTCACCCTGGTTTGCTGAAAAATTTAAGTATGAATGGGAATATACTTCAGAGATATTTTATCTAGGGGATATCTAGGGGTGCCAATAATTGTGGCCAACATAGATTGGATAAAAAACATTTATTTCATAATGTGAGTTTAAATTGCTTTCAGTCGCTTTACTTAAATGAAATGTAAGAATTTTGTGAAATGTTTGAATGAAAGATGAAAAAGACAAATGATTTATTTTCAGATTAAGATTTATTTTCACAGCCGCCTTTGCTCATATTTACCAAGGGTGCCAATATTAGTGGAGGACACACACACACACACACACACACACAAACAATGTTTATTAATAATCCCAATATATTCGACATTTACAACATGAACATTATTTGCAGGCAGCAGATTACACAGAGCTGTGTTAAGGGCTGTTAACCACACGGGGGCACTAGTCATTATGAATATGGTCAGCAGTGATACAATAACAAGTTAAAGTAGATGTTATGGAGAAGAATTTTTTTGTTGTTGGTATTAATAATCTAAGTATGGCAAATTATGCATAGTACCAGATGAACAAATTTAGAATAATTTAATTTTTACTGTTTTAATTCATAAAATCTGTGATCCTTTTATTGTTTTGAATAGTAAAGTGAAAGTGGGTGAATGATGAAAGAAGCAGCAAAATAATAACATTTGTCACTGTCTGAGTTCTTTGACATCCAGAAAGCACAATTCAAAGAAGCAAGATGAATGCTCTGAGTGACAGCTACATGGAGTTTCAGCATCAGTGGAGGTGCTTCCCACAGAGCTCATGGGTTTCGTCTCAGCTGGATTACTGTTGCACAAAGGCCTTCTTGGATTTTACAGGATTTTGCTGAAAAGTCAACCTGTGTCATGTGTCACTTATCACATTAACAATAGGGTGCTTGAGCACACTTCCTTTTTCGACACTGTACTTTGTCCTGAATTTAATTTCTGATTCCATACAGCCTAGACATTTGATCATATTATATCTGACAGATTCTTACTGTGGCAGGAAACAGCTGTCATTTAACACCAGTATTAAAGCATCTAGGCCCAGCATTTTAGTAAATTGGAGCATGTACAGTATGAAAGAAAAATAAAGAGAGTGAAAGACACAAAGAGAGTGAAAGAAAGTACATTTGGATGTCTCATTATCATTAATTTTCCTAAAACTTGGCCAGGTTTAAAAGGTGCCTTAGGCATTAAATAGTCATTTTATGGTTGTTTCTTTGATATTATATTTTTATAAAGAATCACGATGACTTTGTTTACCAGTAATCAGATTTCCTGAGGTCTGTTTTTCTAATATTTTCAGGATGTGTGTCTGGGGAGAAGCTGAATGTGTGTGTGGAGTGATTGGCAGTTCTGGTTAAAGCTTTCAGAGCATGCCATCTGAGTACAGAGCCAAGGTATGTTGTGATTTCTGATTACTCACCTCTTGCTGCAAGGAAAACACACACACACACACACACCTGTGTGCATGATGGTGAGCAACAAATCTCTTTTTTGCTTTAATGTTCTCTCTTGCTTACACAATTTTATTACAAAGACAAATGCAGACTTATAAGCCATTTTATAGATGCATAATGAGAGAGAGTGGGATGCTATGGTTAAAGTGTGCTTCTTTCATGCCTCTGTTCTCTCTCTCTCTCTCTCTCTCTCTCTCTCTGTCTCTTTTTTCTGTGCTGAGCCTTTAGGACTTTCTTTACTGATGGAAGTTTACAGACAGCCCTCTTCTTATTGTGCCATGCAAAACAAAGAGGATGCAATCTATGCATAGCTATGCCATTTAAACAATACATTAATTTTGTGCACTGTTTAACTAAGTATTGATCATTTCTGGCCCCAAATATGTAAGCACTATAGCTTTGGACACTGAAGCTGCACTTTAAAATTTATGAATTTATTTGCATTAGATGAAAATAAGTGACATCTGATAAATGATGCTGGAGCATCCCTCAGAGCGAATTAGATTTTTTTCGTGGATGTTAACTGAATTCTCTTTTAATGACATACATATATTGTAACTATTTAGTGGAAGAGAAAAAAGCAGTAGTTTTATAATGCTTATGTAAATTTAAACATATAAAGCAAACACAAAACTTGTTTAATTGTGGCATATGTTTGCATTGATCTTTGTTCTGGTATTCTTATGCTTAATTATGCAGGTCTTCATAGATTTATTGAATTAAGGAGACATTAAAAGTCAAGTCCCTCTCATTCCCTGATTACATTGTTTCTAGTGTCTGCTCCTTTAAGTGTCTCAGATGGGGCTCACCTCCAACTAAGCTGTCTGGACTAATTGATATCACAGTTTTCTGGACTTTTTAACAAAGGTCATGAGCTGAGAAGGAGCACACGGGTTCAGGCTCAGGAAATGTCATGAATAAAAATATATCTCAATATACCAAATTAATTACTATGAAAAAAATAAATAAATAAAATTGAATTAAATAAATTTAAAAAAGGTTACAAAATGTGGCACTTAAAATGGAAGTGAATGGGAAAAATCCAGTACCGTTTTAACAATATAGCCACAAGACAATATGCATGCTAAAATTATTTTAGTGTGATAAAATCAAGGTCCCTGTGTCCCAGACCGGCCTTTTCAGCGACACAGTCGAGAACATGGCCCAGCAGTTCTCAGCTGCACAGGAGCAGACTGAGGAGGTTTGACGTTCTGCCCAGGTGGGCAGCTGCTGCCTCCAGCTGGACCTGCGTGTCTTGAACCGGGCCCTTCACCGGTTACCGTTCAAGATGTTGACACAGGAATGCATCTTTAGGTGCATCCGTCCCTGAGATATGGATGATTAAGGGAATTTGGTCTTTGTGTTCCTTGTATTTATAATCCTGTGGAACAGGAAGTCATGGCTGGACAATCTTATGCTCCTAGTCACCCTGGTTTGCTGAAAAATTTAAGTATGAATGGGAATATACTTCAGAGATATTTTATCTAGGGGATATCTAGGGGTGCCAATAATTGTGGCCAACATAGATTGGATAAAAAACATTTATTTCATAATGTGAGTTTCAATTGCTTTCAGTCGCTTTACTTAAATGAAATGTAAGAATTTTGTGAAATGTTTGAATGAAAGATGAAAAAGACAAATGATTTATTTTCAGATTAAGATTTATTTTCACAGCCGCCTTTGCTCATATTTACCAAGGGTGCCAATATTAGTGGAGGACACACACACACACACACACACACACAAACAATGTTTATTAATAATCCCAATATATTCGACATTTACAACATGAACATTATTTGCAGGCAGCAGATTACACAGAGCTGTGTTAAGGGCTGTTAACCACACGGGGGCACTAGTCATTATGAATATGGTCAGCAGTGATACAATAACAAGTTAAAGTAGATGTTATGGAGAAGAATTTTTTTGTTGTTGGTATTAATAATCTAAGTATGGCAAATTATGCATAGTACCAGATGAACAAATTTAGAATAATTTAATTTTTACTGTTTTAATTCATAAAATCTGTGATCCTTTTATTGTTTTGAATAGTAAAGTGAAAGTGGGTGAATGATGAAAGAAGCAGCAAAATAATAACATTTGTCACTGTCTGAGTTCTTTGACATCCAGAAAGCACAATTCAAAGAAGCAAGATGAATGCTCTGAGTGACAGCTACATGGAGTTTCAGCATCAGTGGAGGTGCTTCCCACAGAGCTCATGGGTTTCGTCTCAGCTGGATTACTGTTGCACAAAGGCCTTCTTGGATTTTACAGGATTTTGCTGAAAAGTCAACCTGTGTCATGTGTCACTTATCACATTAACAATAGGGTGCTTGAGCACACTTCCTTTTTCGACACTGTACTTTGTCCTGAATTTAATTTCTGATTCCATACAGCCTAGACATTTGATCATATTATATCTGACAGATTCTTACTGTGGCAGGAAACAGCTGTCATTTAACACCAGTATTAAAGCATCTAGGCCCAGCATTTTAGTAAATTGGAGCATGTACAGTATGAAAGAAAAATAAAGAGAGTGAAAGACACAAAGAGAGTGAAAGAAAGTACATTTGGATGTCTCATTATCATTAATTTTCCTAAAACTTGGCCAGGTTTAAAAGGTGCCTTAGGCATTAAATAGTCATTTTATGGTTGTTTCTTTGATATTATATTTTTATAAAGAATCACGATGACTTTGTTTACCAGTAATCAGATTTCCTGAGGTCTGTTTTTCTAATATTTTCAGGATGTGTGTCTGGGGAGAAGCTGAATGTGTGTGTGGAGTGATTGGCAGTTCTGGTTAAAGCTTTCAGAGCATGCCATCTGAGTACAGAGCCAAGGTATGTTGTGATTTCTGATTACTCACCTCTTGCTGCAAGGAAAACACACACACACACACACACCTGTGTGCATGATGGTGAGCAACAAATCTCTTTTTTGCTTTAATGTTCTCTCTTGCTTACACAATTTTATTACAAAGACAAATGCAGACTTATAAGCCATTTTATAGATGCATAATGAGAGAGAGTGGGATGCTATGGTTAAAGTGTGCTTCTTTCATGCCTCTGTTCTCTCTCTCTCTCTCTCTCTCTCTCTCTCTGTCTCTTTTTTCTGTGCTGAGCCTTTAGGACTTTCTTTACTGATGGAAGTTTACAGACAGCCCTCTTCTTATTGTGCCATGCAAAACAAAGAGGATGCAATCTATGCATAGCTATGCCATTTAAACAATACATTAATTTTGTGCACTGTTTAACTAAGTATTGATCATTTCTGGCCCCAAATATGTAAGCACTATAGCTTTGGACACTGAAGCTGCACTTTAAAATTTATGAATTTATTCGCATTAGGTACAAAATATCAAACTAAGTGGCATCTGATAAATGATGCTGGAGCTTTTCTCATTTTGTGGATGTTTACTGGGTTTTCTTTTAATGGCATACATACATTGTAACTATTTAGTGCAATAGGAAAAAGCAATAGTTTTATCATTCTTATGTAAGTAAATTTAAACATATAAAGTATACATGAAACTTGTTTAATTTATTTTATATGTTTTGCACCGATCTTTGTTCTGGTATTCTTGTGCTTAATTATGCAGATCTTCATAGATTTATTGAATTAACAAAGGAGATGTTCCTCTCATTCCCTGATTTCCTTGTTTCAAATGTCTGTTCCTTTTAGTGTCTTGGATGGGGCTCACCTCCAACTAAGCTGTCTGGGCTAATTGATATCAGGCTTGAAGACACTTTTCTGAACTTTTTTAACAAAGGTCAGGAGCTGAGAAGGAGCACAGAGGTTTAGCTTCAGAAAATATCATAAATAAAAGTATTTTTGGTTCAGAAAGTTAAGATCTGATTACAGTGTGGCACTTAAAATGGAAGAAAATGGGCCCAATCCAGTAATGTTTAAATCATTATAATCCGTAATTATGTCCCCACTGGATGCAACAAATGCCTCATTTATAATGGGTTTTAATGGTTTTGTCTCGTCGCTCCGGCCGGGACAAGGCATCACAGTATGGCAAGGGGCGTAACATTTCCGTCACACACTTGAGGTATTCGGCCAATTACAACGCACTGGATAGCTGTCCAATCAGAGCACTTCAGACTGATGAGCTTTGTAAAAATCGATGCGTTCCAGAATGGCGGAGCATAGAGGAGAAACAATAATGTACTGTTTGTGGAAAATAATGTGTTTTTTTAACCTTAAACCGCATAAACACATTTCATTACACCAAATACACAAAATAATGTTCTTTTTAGCAACATCATATGACCCCTTTAAATCAGGGAGGTAGGCTATATATTGCTTTGTGCTGCAAAATGCTGTCACTCAGGGGCCACGTTAACCCATCAATCCTAAAAGTCAAGTTCCTCTCATTCCCTGATTTCCTTGTTTCAAATGTCTGTTCTTTTTAGTGTCTTGGATGGGGCTCACCTCCAACTAAGCTGTCTGGGCTAATTGATATCAGGCTTGAAGACACTTTTCTGAACTTTTTTTAACAAAGGTCAGGAGCTGAGAAGGAGCACAGAGGTTTAGCTTCAGAAAATATCATAAATAAAAGTATTTTTGGTTCAGAAAGTTAAGATCTGATTACAGTGTGGCACTTAAAATGGAAGAAAATGGGCCCAATCCAGTAATGTTTAAATCATTATAATCCGTAATTATGTCCCCACTGGATGCAACAAATGCCTCATTTATAATGGGTTTTAATGGTTTTGTCTCGTCGCTCCGGCCGGGACAAGGCATCACAGTATGGCAAGGGGCGTAACATTTCCGTCACACACTTGAGGTATTCGGCCAATTACAACGCACTGGATAGCTGTCCAATCAGAGCACTTCAGACTGATGAGCTTTGTAAAAATCGATGCGTTCCAGAATGGCGGAGCATAGAGGAGAAACAATAATGTACTGTTTGTGGAAAATAATGTGTTTTTTTAACCTTAAACCGCATAAACACATTTCATTACACCAAATACACAAAATAATGTTCTTTTTAGCAACATCATATGACCCCTTTAAATCAGGGAGGTAGGCTATATATTGCTTTGTGCTGCAAAATGCTGTCACTCAGGGGCCACGTTAACCCATCAATCCTTCACAGAAACAGGAAATGTATGGCATAGATGTCAGCTGGACCTGTTATGGCTGTGATCTGCCCTAGAAGGGCTTCTGGTTGAACATGACGAAAACATCATTGCTCCTTCATGCGCTCCTCTGTCTTTTTCACAGTGAAGTTGTTGTCTGTGTGTGTATGTGAGTGTGTGCATGTGTATGTTACATTTTTTGAGCTTCAGGATCTTAATTGAGTGTCAGGCTCATATTTAATCAGACACATGCACTGTCACTGTGAGCAGCACTGCCTGCTGGGTAGCATGTGGCAAACATAGTGGCTGAACGTCATCAAATGCTGAGAGATTAACAAAAAACATCAATAATATCAACAGAACTGCTGTTACTTTTCTAGCAATTCCACCAGGAAGCACTTCCACCTGGATTTCACATCTGGTTTTGCATGTTCACACCTTAAAAATGATGATTGGCCAGTTTATACATAAAAAATGCAGATGAACCATATGCTGTTTTTAAAATGCTTGAAGAAGGTCTTAGTAGATTTGCAAACGATGACAGGGTCCAAGACTCTTTTTATTTTGCTGCAGGATAGCAGGTTTGACAGAACTAATTTAGCTCCCTTGAAGCAAATCTTGCAAATATAGAACTTAAAGGTTGCTGGTTTTGAATGTCAAAGAGCAATAATGGTTATGAATGGTGAGTGGTTAAAAAAAGGGCAACCGTTCCTTCAAATGTTGAGCACTGCTGTTGTTCCTGTGTGTGTTGTAAAATATCTTTTATATGGGTGATAATGAGATGGAATGGAATGGAATAATGTAGTGATCACAGGTTTTATTTTACAACACACACACACACACACACAGGTTTGTTTTTGTGAAAAGTGGGGACATCCCATAGGCGTAATGGTTTTTATACTGTACACACCGTATATTCTATTGCCCTACACCAACCCTACCCCTAAACCTACCCCTCACAGGAAACTTTGTGCTATTTCAGATTTTCAATACACTCCATTCTGTGTGATTTATAAGCGTTTTGAAAAGTGGGGACATGGGGTAATGTCCTGAAAAGTCACCTTCTCATTGTAATACCTATGTCATACCCTTGTCATTATACAAATTAATGTCCTCATTTGTCACAAAAACGCGCACACACACACACACTTGATACTGTATATCCAAGTCTATCCACAGGCTCTTTGCTTTAATGCAAAGTCACATTAGATTTCCGTAAGGTGTTAAATGACCTTATGGATCAGACTCCTCTGGGTCTGTCTGACCATACCAGCCCATCTTCTGCATTTATGAATATGTAACTGCACATTTTCAACATGCATGACTTGTAAACACACAGATAGTAATATGAAAACAGTAGGAGTCCTTTGCTAAAAGAAAACCTTTAATAAAATATATCTTTTTATGTATTTTGAGTACCTATATGCGCAGTATTCTCACACACATGGACTGACGGAGCTGGTATTTGGGATTACACTCTTGGACAAGCCGATCCCTTTGATGTGGTAACAGAGTGCTTGCATGTTAAAATATGAAGAGATGAGCGGAGGAGAAGAATAGGGGGATTGTGTGAACAAGAGACTCTCTGCGTCAGAGGCTTAATCTAAAAATTAACGTAATAAAGAAACAGCATGAAGTTTCCTGGTTTCCCTCATGCTAATGAATAGTAATGACTCTTTCTGTCAATATCTACAATAACTGTATATGTCTCCCTTAGAGCAAAATAATAAATAGCTAAAACACACACACAAATGGAATTAGGAAAGATTCCAGTCATTGGTGATGAATGTCTTGCCATCAGAATTCACATATAACAGTACCAGTTTTTATTTTTATAAAGGTTAGAAGTTAAGAAGCTCAGCCGAATGTTAAGAAGTTAATGCATTTTAATGTGGGACAGACAATAGCTTTTTAAGATTTCTGCACTTATTCTTCTGAATAAGTCTTCTGAAACCATTCGATCCCTTATAGTGTGAGAAACAGACTGAAAATCATTAATTTAGTATAGCTTTGATTACCTTAGCTGTTCTTATCAGCCGTGATGAATGTGCATTTAAATTGTTTTGAAATCTTTTGATTTAGGTCTCTTTTTTCATTGTTAATTAGTTCACAAACCATCTAAATGATTCTAACTGTGCTGGTTCTCAAGTTCAACTCACTGATTCAATGGTCCAGTTGCAGCAGTTCATAGCTCACTGGAGGGAATGATTATCAGAGAATGGCAATAAACTTACATTTTAGTCTGTTCCTCACACAAATATATCATATGACTTCAGAAGACTTTAAATATACTGCTTTTGTGTTGTTTTATCTTGATGGTCCCCATTTATTGTAATTACATGGAAGCAACAAGCACAGCCTTCAGAAGTTCTCCCTTTGTAATGATAAAATCCTGCGTGTTGGAAACAGCATGAGGGCAAGTAAATGAAAGAATTTTCCTTTTCATTATGTTTCATTAATGATAAAGTTCATATAACCCTTGAGAGTTATTAAACTAAACACATTTTGGTAATGAATGGGTTTGAGCATGAGCAATTAATGCAGTTTTATAAATAGAATAGAAAAAGAGGTGGAACTGGTGTGGTGGAGAGATGCAGGACGAGTTAATGAGAACAGTGAGGTAAATAAATGCTTATATATATATATTTGAAAGAAACTTAATTTCTTTTAGTATTCTCAAGAATGTTGACATAAGTGTTTGCGTATAAGTGTGTGTGTGATTATATGCACTGTACTTAAAAGCCAAAACCAACAGATTCTCAGTGTTAATGAGCTTCAAAACAAACAGTCTGTCCTCATATCATCTCTCTGCTTAAAGTATACTGCTCAGAAAAGCACAGTACCATTACTTGTCCATTAGTCAAATCACAAATTTCCATTACTCAAATATCGTACTTTGTGTGTGTGTGTGTGTGTGTGTGTTTTGGAGGCTGACTAAACTGAAATAAGTACAGCCTCCCTTAGATTTTAAAATACAATTACCATAAAAAAAGTATCTTTGATAATTAAGTTGAAGAGTTATTGTTAGTCAAATGTGTTGTTAAACTTAAAATAAGGTTCAATTTGTTAACATTACTGAATTCATTAGAAATTATGAAATAACAAAGAACTACATTTTGTCATCCATGGCAACACTCCATATCGGTCAGTTCATCTGAAATAATGTACATTATTTATACATCTTGAAATATTAACAATGTATCAGTGAATGCATAGAATTAGACATTAGCCAATATTAAAAAAGTTCACTGTATAATTTTGTATATAAAGATATTATATACAGATTTTCAAAATGTTTTTGAAAGAAGTCTCTTATACTCATTTATACAAGGCTGCATTTATTTGATCAAAAATACTACAACATTGTGAAATATTATTACAATTTAAAATAACAATTTTCTGTTTTACACAGTGGCCGAGAGAGCTCAGTGCACTGCAACTTAAGAAAACACATGCAAATAGAAAAAACACCAGCAAATTAAGAAAACATTAATCAATTTGACAACACACTGACAACATATATACAGTGGGTACGGAAAGTATTCAGACCCCCTTAAATTTTTCACTCTTTGTTATATTGCAGCCATTTGCTAAAATCATTTAAGCAATACCATTAGACCAACACATCTTAAACATAATAAAGTACCATTAGGCTATCACATAGTGACATAAATAGTGAACTAAATTAAAAAGTAATCAAAAGTTTTTAAAAAGTTGTTCAAATGTATTTATGTATTAGTTGGTCATGTCTTGTCAGTGGGGGCAGTGTAAGTCAAGACTGTCACTGGTTCCTCCACAAAAATATAAATAAATGCACAACGCCCATGTGTTGCACTTCTTCTCCCTCATTCACTTTCTGTCATACTTTTACTTCTTCACTGGACCAGCAGGTTGCTTAGGAACCCTATCAGATTAATGTCCTGCTTTATCGAGTCACCCTCCCAATTTCCTGTAGTCGTGTCCCTCCCTCTGGCAGACGGTCCCCTGGAGACAGAAATGGTGTGAAGACCAAGGAAAGGAGGAGTGGAGGGGATGAGGGCAAGAGTGTAAGAAAGAGGCATGAAGCCAATGAGACAGATGGAAAAATTAAGAAAAAAAGAGAGGAGAGGGACAGAGAGATGGTTGTAATGCTGAGCAAATATCCATTACTTGTGATATTTTGTTGCAAAAAAAAGTATATCAGCAGATCACTTACATCAGGGATGTATCATGGCATGAAGATTGGGGTTTACCGACAGTGATGAATCGATAAGATGCAGAATTTGGATTGATTGAACATCTCCTGAGGCATGGATTCATAATGTCACTTTGATGATTGACAGGGTCATGACACAAGCACCCAAGGCTAAATCACAGGACACCCTCTTTGCTTAAATAAATATGATGGCCCCTTTTGTTCGCTGATGTCTTTTAGTCTGAGAAGACCATCACACTTAAATGTTGGACTTATAGGAAGAGACATTTCCCATTGACTCAGTTCTGATGTCCAGTCAAAAGATGGTGATTCATATATATATTCCTGAAATACTCCTCAGGATCATTCTTGATCACTAGACCGGACAAGATCATGTGCTTTAGTTCAGTTTTTATTTCCACTCGTCTTCAAGACGAGAATGTAGTCACTGCAGCGGCATCTGAGTCAGACTCATTTCATGGCATAACGTCATATTAGTTTTACACATTATGCAAAATTTGCCATATCAGTGTGAGAGTTTCTTTTGATATTCATTTTTGTTTTTGATTCGCATTAATGGTGGAAATTGTGAAAATTAACGAAGTGTATATTTAAAGATTTTGCGTTCTGCTTTATTTATTTCACACACACACACACACACACACACACACACACACACACACACTGTATTTAATATGGACACTGTAGTATAAAATGAGTCAGTATACAGGACATATTTTAAATTCCAGGTTTTTATATGGAGGAGAAAATCCTTCACATTTAATATTGGTAATATTGATAATAATAATGACATCTATTAATCCTCAAGTAGTTTATTATTGATTGGTATTTTGTATGTGTTGTACGTACTGTTTTTTACTGTTTGTTTTGTAGGTACTGTAATCCTTGTTGTTTACTGCAATAATAAAAAATAAAATATATATGTATATATATATATATATATATTTTTTTATAATGACAAAAACTGCACATTATTTTTACTGTAAGTTGTATTTATTTATTTATTTTTGTTAATTTACCATACTTATCCATATATTATGCAAATTTCTCTGGACCTTTGCAGGTTACCGATGTAGAATTTATACAAAGTTATTTCCTATACTGAAAGGTCAATCTCTGTGATTTACACACTGTGGGGATGTTGCCTAGAGCACAGGCTGCATGGCAAGGTTATTATGCAGCTGTTATTTCTGGGGAGCCGCTAATTGTGTGTGCATGTGTTTGGCATTAATAACCAAGGAAGTCTGTTTTAAAGAAATATATTTGCTCATGTTGTTCAAAACTTGTATTTTGTTATTTTCCACAATTCTTTTTACCACACACACACAAAAAAAAACACGTTTAAAGGAACCACATCTATCAAGTTCCAAAAAGAACAAAAAAGTAATTCATACGACTATTCCAAGTCTTCTGAAGCCATAGGTATAGATTTATGTCATGGACAGATAATCATTTAACAGGTTTAATAGCAAATCAAATTCTTTATAAAATTATCGAAGATCTAATTTCAATATGCAATGTGTTTAATATGGACAAAATAGAAAAAAATGCATTCCAATGGTATAATATACTGAGCTTAAAATAAACATCTGCATAGTTAAATGTTTTAAGAAAATGTAAATATAGTTTTGAAATGTAAATATTGGATTATTAAAAGAAAAAAAACATAGTGAGATTTTAAAAAAGTTTTTGAAAGATATCTCTTTTTGTCAGAGTCTGCTGTTATTTTATCAAAAATACAGTAAAAATATAAATAATAAAATAAAAAGTAAATATATTGTGAAAAATATGCATTTATTCCTGTGATGCAAAGCTGAATGTTAAGCATTATTACTCCAGTGTTTAGTGTCGCATGATCCTTAAGAAATCATTCTAATATGCTGCTCAAGAAACATTTGTTCTTAGTATCAATGTTGAAAATAGTTGTGATGCTTAACATATTTGTCAGGATTCTTTGATAAATATAACTAAAAGAACAGCATTTATGTGGAATGGGAAATACTGGAAAGAGTATAAATATCTTTACTGTCACTTTTGAATCCTTGTTGAATAAAGTATGCATTTTTGCAGCCATAATTTAAGTTGTTATTCACTGATAATCTTCCCATCCATTGAGATGTTAACTTGACATAAGGATAATTGAGTCAAGTTTAACGTGAACTTGAGAATTGTTAGACTGATCCAGTTCATCAGCACACTGTTCTTGAATTAACAGCTCACATTTGGAGAAGATTATGGCAAACTTGATTTATCTATTTATTTTTTGACTTGATACATGTGGTCTCTGTTTAATTAGATAAAAACAGCAATATTCAGGTTAAAATAGCAATGTATAGGACTGGAATAGAGGAGAATTAAATAAAGATAACATTTTCATTTTTGGGTACTGTCCATTTAAGACATGTCTTGTCAAGTGCGTTTTATTACGACCCCTTAATTCACAGAAAGGCCACATTAGGTTCATATGATAATGCAATATAGAAATGATCATAAGAGGGTGTTTCTATATTTGTATGTGTCCTCAGTATTTGTTTTTATAGCTGGAGGCATGCTGAGTGACTAAGCATAATGATTGTAGGTCCCTGTGGTGAGTGGTCTGTCCTGCCAGTGTGTGATAAGTAAGCCATATCCCCAGATGCACACTCACTCTTTCTCCTCTATCTTTTCTCTCTCTCTCTCTCTCTCTCTCTCTCTCACTCTCTCTGAGGGGATCTACTGAAGAGACGCTAACCGCTTCATGCATGCTCTCCTGATGCTGGCTAGCTTAAACAGGCCTGAAACAAAACCCAGGGGATATACGCAGTCACACAAGAAACGCACACACAGACTCTGTCTGTTTTTGGTCCACCTTACTATACTTTTGTGTTGTCATTTGATGCTAAACTTCAAATACCTGATTCAGTATGTGTCGTGGTATAGAAATCTCTGCATGACGGCACCATATTAAAACTGAATTAAGCTAAATGAGGCATAATAAGAATAACCCTATAGTGGGTCTAACAAAAAGAACACGCCATAACCTCCAAAGGGATTGTAATTCCCAGAGTGCTCTGTGATCATATGGAAAGCCAGATGGTGCAGAATACAGTTATCAAATAAGACATTTAATGAAGAATCTAACCAACAGTGACTTTGTATGAGAAAGTAAGATAGCATATCTGGAGATTAAAAAAAAGTTGAGAAATTGTATTTTATTTTGAAAATTATTATTTTAATTATTACTAGTAGGGCTGTGAAACATAGACCAAACCTCTGTATTATAAATATTACAATAGACCAATATCTGTATTTTTAGGCTGAAAGTTGATATATATATATATATTTGTATTTTATACAAATTAGGCTTTACTTAACTTTCACTCAGTTAACTGAAATAGTAATCACTACATAATGGCAAGTAAATGGCAATATTGGATTCATTTAGCCATATATGTTTGAACAATAAACTGGTTTTAAAGAAAAGAAAAAGTGAATTATACAGATTTGTCTACAAGTCACTCTCTACAACATCAGACACGCAGCGATAATTGATATCATTAGCCTTTGGCTTGATGACGTTATCAAACAGCTAAAAATGTGTTGCTAATGTTAAACCATTTTCCCGTTCACCATCTCAGACAGCTACCTGCTAAAACCAACATCTTTAAAACACTTTGCTATTGATATGGAAAGCCCCACCTTGCAAATTTAGATTGGGTACATGTTTGTGACGGTGGGAAACGGGTAATTTCAAACCATGTTTTGAGACTGTCTTTGCTACAATGCATTTTTAAGGAGAAAATGCAGTGGTGTTGACAGATGAAATGCTCATGGTTTGTCCTTAAGCATAATAAAAACAGCAGGCAGACATGTAAACACTGTTAAAAACGTGACTTTCATTAAAGGGGGTCTTTAAATAAATGGCATTCCATATCCTGCTCCAATGTTGCCCCCAAACAATGTGTTTAGTCTCTGAAGACACTGCAGTAGAATGTGCAGTTTCACTGTTTTCCACTTGAGGATGATGAAGTCATTTGGTTTTTAGACCCTGTAATCACATCTGCATCGGCCTGTTGGATTCTTAATGCTGATTGGTTTTCTCACCTTTGTGCCCCTCACTGTTTGATTGGCCTGTGTTGTTTTGTTGCGTTCCTATGATGATTAGCTGATGAGGGTCAGGGTGAATGAGGTTTTTGTTCATCATGGACATGCACAGAAACACAGACCAATATTTGCACTTGTGAGAGGTATTGTTCAGGGTTATAGTTATGTATGTGTATTGAACTGTATGTGTGTGTGTCTGTGATGCTGATAAAACACAACCATAAAAAGTGATCGTGGACACAAAAGATTTTTTAGATGTTTTTCAGGTCTGTCTCTTATGAACAGCAAGGCTGCATTTATATGATATAAAATACAGTAAAAACAGTAAAACTGTTATAAATTGTAACAAATGTTATTACAAATTATATATATATACAGTATATATATATATGTCATTTTTGTTGAAACTATCATACTACTTTTTCAAGATTATTTTTTCTAAAGATCAAAACAGCATTTATTTGAAACAGAAATCTTTTGTAACAATGTAAATGTATTTACTGTCACGTTTGACCAATTTAATGCATCCTTACTAAATTAAAGTGTTCATTTCAAGAAAAGAAAAAAAGCATTGGTGTAATTTTTAGAAAATCATGCAAAATAGAAGCATGTTCACTACTGGTCTCAGATTTTAGGACTGCATATGTGCACCGTTCAGTGCTTTGTTCACTCAACATAATACATCCATAATATCTATAAGTTTAATCTGCCTAATTACAAATAATTGTGATGTATACATATCTGATTTTGACACCCATCTTTCAATGAACGCAGCACTTTGGAAACTGGATGTTATTGTTATATATATGTGTGTGTAGGGACTGGCATTTTACACATAATTGAATGCAGCTCAGCTCCGGCGTTTCACACTTCAAAGAGCTTCCAGTTTGGCTGTCACAGACTCGACAGCTGGCAGATGAAACGTATTTTGGAGCACTCACACACAACGCTAAACACACACACAAGGACATATTTGCTTCTGATGTAATCTCTGAACAGTCAGACAAAAGCAGTTGAGTCGAAACAACGGAGGAGCACAAGTTCAGTCCACAGAACACCTCACCACATTCACCTATGATACATGACCCTCATTTTGAACCCTCACTCAACTGTGAAATAAGAGTCTCAGTCTTTTTGTTTCATCTAGACACAAAAAAAACTCACGGTGTTGCCTTTTATAATCTCTCAATTTAATATTTAGCTGTTATACTGAACATCAGCTCTCTTGGAATGTCACTCGGCCAATCAAATTAGAGGATCAGAACTAACTGTTGAATAAACAAATCTTTGTCAAATCAAATGCTCTCTATATGAGAATGTCACTCCCCCTGATAGAATATACAGTACATATAGTGACTAAAAGTTAACCCGAACTAAAGTCTATTGGCTATTTAATTATGATAAGTCTTGCTCTTGTTTCAACAGGAAATATGTCAGTAAAGGTAAGAACACTGAATTCATTAAATGTGACCCTGGACCACAAAACCAGTCTTAAGTCTCTTGCTTGGGTATATTTTTAGCAATAGTCATAAGACATTGTATGGGTCAAAATTATCGATTTTTCTTTTATGCCAAAAATCATTAGGATATTAAGTAAAGATCATGTTCCATGAAGATATTTTGTCAATTTCTTACCGTAAATATATCAAATCGTAATGTGCATTGCTAAGAACTTCATTTGGACAACTTTAAAGGCGATTTTCTCAGTACTTAGATTTTTTGCACTCTCAGATTCCAGATTTTCAAATAGTTGTATCTCGGCCAAATATCGTCCTATCCTAACAAACCATACATCAAAGCTTATTTATTTGGATTATTTTATGTATAAATTGTACAAAATGTACCCTTATGACTGGTTTTGTGGTCCAGGGTCACAAATAATTTATTGGGTTATAGGTTTAGTCATTCACACACATGCACACACAGTCATGCTGCTTAGTAGTATTAGGAATGAATCAATCACATAGTTGATAGTCACACTTGAGTATCAAACTGCTCTCAGAAATAACTGTCAACATGAATCTATTGTGTTGTAGCATACAAGACATGAAACCATACCACATTTACAGTGAAATTATAAAACCAGCCATTATGTACTTGTGTCTCACTTGAAGTGGCACTTCGGCTGGTGTGCTAACCCAAACTAAGTGGTGTACACAGGACAGTTTAATTATATCTCTGACTTGTGCTGTGATAAAACCTTTAGCCGCCATTGTGTGGAATTGTTAGAATGAGAAAAGCCCACCTCGCCGGACTGACATTGTCGGAAATTTCTTATAGAATTCATTGTTAAACTGCTTTACACAATAACACAACAGTCACAATTATAAGATATCAAAGTTAAATTGTGAGATATTGTGCGATATAAAGTCACAATTATAAGATATCAAAAATAAAGTTACAAATGGGAGAAAAACAAAAAGTTATAGTCATTGACACTTAATGTGTTACAATGCACCCCGGTCTCCTTGACTCAAT
The DNA here is from genome assembly GCF_001515645.1 of Sinocyclocheilus grahami. Lineage (NCBI taxonomy): Eukaryota > Metazoa > Chordata > Actinopteri > Cypriniformes > Cyprinidae > Sinocyclocheilus > Sinocyclocheilus grahami. Next base: position 233,448 of record NW_015505188.1, on the reverse strand, counting down.
CGACACCTTGCACATTTATATTAGAAACTCCAAATTAATCTTCTGTTTCCTTTTCTCTCTCTCTTCCACCATATTGCTTTGTGCCTTAGTTAGCCACAGGGTCATGGGGGTCAACAAGTGTGCATAAGGAGATGGGACCTATAACATTTATTCTCCGTTGATATAAGTACACACTCTCACACACACACTCAGTGTTGCAAACACACTTGAAATGCCAAAATGCTAATGCTAACATTTACTGAGGCGCTGTGGGACTGGGCTGTTCAAACATCAAACATGTGAGGGAGATCTGAGGTCAAGAAGGAGATTAAACATTCTCAGTCCATCTCACATGGTGTATGTGTGTGTGCATGACGTGTGTTTGCTAATACTCTTTCTTATGTGTCAGCCTGACACATGCTGTTATATTTCACAGGCAGAAGCAGAAGGTAATTTTTTTTTTACATTTTACACTTTATTATAGAACATGTGTCAGATGACCGGGGCTATAATAGGTTTTTGCCTCTTCCACCTGCAAGAGCTGTTTCTCTTTTCTCACCTCATCAGCAGTGTCCATCTCTCAGTCCCCCTCTATCTCTCTGTCTAAAAGCAGGCTAATATAGGCCTGATAAGTGTCTCAGTTCATTCTTACACCCTACTGGACACCTGAGGAACAGAGGTCAATAATCACTCTCACTGGATCTCACATGTGCGGTACACGTACCTAAGACTGCAAGCTTTCATCTCTTCCATTTACTTCCTCTTCTCTGTCATTACTTTCTCACTGTAATGTCACAAGGGGACAGTGTGCAATACAGTATTTATTGTGAAACTTGAGTAGAGATGCATGTGATTTGCACCTTTAAATAACCATAAGTAAAATTGCCAGGTTGCATGTGTTTATTTAATATACTCTAAAAATAAAAAATCTAATTATTTACTTGATTTGCACATCAAATTTCCATCCATTTGGATTACACAATTTTAATTTAAACTAATAAACTTAATCTGATGCATATTTGTCACTCAAAATGAGATTTTGTGTAAGAAGACTAATAAACTGAATGTGTTTTAAATACGCAATAACCAGGTTTATATATTTATTATAAATAAATCCAATTTGCTTCAACCTAATACATTTTAACTGAATCTTGCTTGTTCTACATCTAGCCACATTTAATCCATGTTTATACTGATTACATTTTCAAAATTAACAAATGTATGCTCTAAACAGTTTTAATAAAATGCATTATGAAAATCTAATAAAAAAATTATGCACATTTTTGAATAGTAAACAGTTCCATAGAGTGAAGGAACAAACACATTTGTGAAACAAGTAAAGTTGTTTTATAATTCTCTTTGTCTTATAAGTAAAATAAAGACATTCTTCTACAATAAAATTAATTGTAGTCTTGGAAAAGTACTTTTTGCTTTCTTGATTTGTTAATTAATATGACCCAATGCAACATAATTTTTCAACATCTCACACTTCAAAAAGCACTTCAAAAAATAATCGGGACATGGTTAAACATCAGCTATGTTATCGCAATATTTTTGCCATTTATATGTTGCTTGTAAACATTTATTTTATCTGAATGCTTTTTAATGGTCAGTGGAGAAAGATGCTGTTTAGAACCAGACAGTGTTATTTTAGTATTACTTAACTACTTTTATAGTATTTATTAATATTTTGCATTAGCTTTAACTTTAGTACTTAAACATATTTTATTTAAATTAGTTGCCAAGGACACATTTCCAATTTGTACATTTTTTAAAGTAAAAAAACACTTTGTTTTTCAACTTTAATTTCACTTTTTACTAGTTTTAGTTAACAATAACTCTGGAATCAGATTGTGTAGTTACAACATCTACTAGCAGAGACTAACATGGTTGTGCTAACTAGTCAAACCATGAGTCCTTGGTTTGAGCAGTTGATTTTCAGTTCCCATGCTGCAGAAATGAAAACGAGGAAGACTTATCAGTGTTTAAAGTGTTATTCACGAGTTCACACTTACATATAATGAACAGAATAAAGGTTATGCGTATTTGGCGTGCTGTCCGGGGAGAGGGCTCCGAGCTCGGTAATTACTCTCGAGCCCGGGGTACTCCCCCTGTCCGGGGAGAGGGGTCCGAGCTCGGGTCTAAGCCCGGACCCAGAGCGCTCCCCCCGAGTGTTCCTCCCCGTGCTGGGGTAGGAACGGGCTGAAGGTGAGGAGTCGGGGTGGTGGAGGGATGCTGAAAGACTAGAGATAATGGAGGTAAGGCTGCTTTGATTATTTATAGAGGTTCTCTCTTGTGCTGATTGGATAGATGGTGTAATTACTGATGATGGACTGGCTGTGTTAATTATCTGCGTGTGCTCCTCCAGAAATTTGTTAATAAAACACCACTTATGTTGGAATTGAGAATAGTTTCAGTTACATTGGAGTTTTTGTGGTTACAGTTGTGGTGAAGAGTGGAGCTTGTGCTTAGGAGAATGATGAGTAGAAGAAGAGTATGTTGCTTCACTGAAATTACGAGCAAATGCTAGGAGATAGACTCATTTTTTTCTCTCTTGTGTTTTCTGTCAACACCATACATTACATAGGATTGAAATGGATGTGTTTAGCATACTAATGTATCCTGTGGTTCCCTTGAAGTCAGCTGCATTACTTTTCTTTCATTACGTATTGCATCCATGTAGTTCACAATTTAATTTAATGTTTAAGAAACCCATTTCTGACTGCATGGAACCACTGTGTTGAATTAAATTAAGTTCTGCCAAAGGATTCTTTTTTTAGTCCATTTAATTACATCTAAAGCATAATGCATTGTGGCAATTGAGAGGCATGTGAAGTTGCAGATGTGAAAGGGATGAAAGTAATGAAACCAGTTAATTTGACATCCAATAATTTTCTATTTCAGATGGATCTAAAGTCATTAGTCTAGCTGATTTCCTTTTGTGACAGCTGCTTAAAAGTTGCAGAGTAATATATTTCCAGATTTTCTCCCTTTTAACTGAAAATTCATGACCGACAGATTTCAATTTGTTGCGGTCCCTGAGCACCGGGCACTGGAGGAAAATAGTTTTTTTTCTCCCCTAAAGTCGTCATCACAGTGTCTCTTGGTATTCTATAGGGTTCATCTGGGTCCTGTACTGATCCAGCTACAAGCATGCATGATTTTCAATTCTGATAATGACCTGGATATCAGAGCAGCTGTCAATGATTGAGCAAAGGAAGCATGATAGAGACAGGCAGAGGAAGATTATTGTGCAGTGCAGTGTGGAGGTGGACTGATGTAGATATAGTTTGCTGGTTCAGTGCTCAGTGCACACCTGTGGTCAATCTGCTCCCTCCCATAGAAATATCATTACAACTGTGTCATTTCGGTGCTAGTTGTTCATCCAAAATTACCCTGACAGAATGAACGCATTCATGATTTACTCAGAAAGGAATATTACTGTACTGCATACTGTAGAGTATAAATGCTGACTGTATTAATTATACAACAAATATATGTTGGCTTCATCCGGTTTGGTCATTTTGCTAGGTTATTTTTAGTATTTTTACCTGGGCACTGGGTACTTCACATTTTGGCAAATATTGTGCATATGCTGCATATTACAAATTAGTTTAGCATGATCAATAGTAACATCCATAATCTCTAATCTATTGATTTAGTTAATTAGGTTGATGAGTTCTGTTGACATAATAATGTTGATCGTTACATCAATTTATTGTGTGTAATTTAAACTTAAATTTCAGCGTTAACTAATAAAAAAAAAGGATTAGTAGGGATTTAATGAAATTGTCTTGTTTGAAAATTGGGTTTTAGTTCACAGCATGTTTTGCATAAGACTGGATAAGGAGAATAAATGTAAAATGAAATGTTATTTTATGTGTTTTTAGTAAAAGGACAGACCTGTTTAGTGTTTAATGCTGTTTGTTTGACATTTAAAAGAGTTTCTGTTATGTTGAAGCATAGGTGGAAATCCCTATCTGAGGGTTGTCCCCCCTAAAAATATTATTAAAAACCACACTGTGTATTGCAAATAACAATGTTTTATACTTTAAATAATTGTGTAAGTAGTAAAACAACACAAACGCAAACGGGGCAAAAGTGCGGTTTAGAAACATTTTGATTCTCCCTCTCCCTTGCCTCAGTGCTTTGGTCCAAATGCCTGCTTTCTCTTTTACATCACCTACACGCACAAGTCCGGTGAGAGAGAACAAAGTCAATAGTTGTGGAACTCCAAGGCTGTCAAGACTATTTTATTCACTTAAACATTGGATGAAGTGATTATTTTCTCTTTAATACAGATGATGCCAATGTATTTTTTGACGAGTCCGCTATGTTAGCAATAATAATGTTACCTGCTTGACGGAAAGGGTTGCCAGGTTTTCACAACAAAACCAGCCCAATTGTTACTCAAAACTAGCCCAAACTAACTGCGTTTCGAGGGGGTCCCCTAGTAAAAATCGTGTTCCAAGGGGTAAAAATACACTTTATTGGGGTCGCTTCAACCCGCGGACATGAAAAACAACCCGTGGCAATAGTGGTAAAGTAGCCCAATTCCCGGGAAAACTGCGGACTTGTCAACGCTGAGTAAGTAATCATGAGTAATCAACTTAAAAATGTGTTTTTATGCTGCAAATCATTAAGTTCCTCTAACTCAGTGTAGTTTGTTTAAACAGTTTCAATAAAAGTTGCCATAACATAAAAAAGATTGATGCAAACTGTTGAGGTAATTTTTTGTTGCTAAACCAAAATATTAGTTTTTAGAGTGTAGTTTCCAATTACAATTTACTTGACTGTCTGTTTTATGAGATATTAAACATCCAATATCTTTTTACGATTTCTTTCTTTCTACTGCAGGCCATTGATTCAGGTATCACACCAGTTACCACCTTTGCTGGTCATCCTTTGGGGTGGCTGAGGGCATTCCTGACTGGAGCTGTGTTAAGCTGACCTTTAGCTGCCTCATTAGGGCTGGTGTGATGTGTGTGGACAGATGGCCTTGCTGGAGGGCTGCAGATCCACACACCAGTGCCTTGTCACCCACTTTACACGTGTATCAGCTCGTATTGCTTTGGAGATAAGGTGCACGGTGTACCTGTTAGGATCGATATGCCTCATCAGCATTCCTGTGACAACCATACTGTTTTCCTTTACTCTCCGATGAGGGTCATCAGGGGGGTGGTGTGCATGTGATGGCTTGTCTACTGCTTACGTTTTTTTCTTCTTCTCTTCTCACCTTCATGAAGTGTGAATTGGACAGATAACCACCTCTGCTTTCAGGAGGCCTTAAATACTTCCCAAAATAGTTTCCTATAGAGATGCTGGCTCACCTGAAAGTGGTCTATCTTTTTTTTTTTTTTGTGACAGCTTTGTCTAATTTAAAAAAAAAAAAATGTATCTGTTAGTAGGGTTTTCGGGGTTCGAACACCCTCAGGGGGCCTCAAGACAGTGTCAAAAAATTGAAAAATGTTTAAATAAAACGATCATTAGACCACTATTTATTATGATTTTTTAAAATAGTTATTTTGATTTAATAATATTATTATTCAGATAACATTATATACACATACTGTTCAAAAGTTCTGGGTCAGTAAGATTTTTTTTTTCTCAAAATAAAGTAAAATTTTGGTTCCGCAAGAACACTTTAAATTGATCAATTAAATTAAATTGATAATGCTATTAATACTTTATATTTCTAATAAATATAATCCCCGGTTTCACAGACAAGGCTTAAACTTAATCCCAGACTAAAATAAATCTGAGCTGTTTTTTAAACTGAAAGAAACTTGCCCTGACTGATCTTAAAATATGTCAGTGCCTTTGTTTTGTCTCAAGATGCACACCAGTAATGTTTTTTTTCTAAGGCACATTTATAAAAACTTCTTAAAACTGACTTATTGCCTAATCCTGGTTTAACCTAAACCCTCTTTATGAAACCAGGCCATGAAGTATTAATATAAATATGAGACAAAAACTTTCACTTTTACTTTCAAATGCTGTTATTTTTTTACTTTCTAGTCATCAAAGAATGAAGCCATGTGTCAGGGTTCCCACAAAAATATTAAGCCGCAAAACAATTTTTAATAGCGATAACAATAATAAATGTTTTTTGAGTAGCAAATGAGCAAATCAGAATGATTTCTAAAGGATCACTGAAGACTGGAGTAAAGTCTGCTGAAAATTCAGCTTGGCATCACAGGAATAAATGACATTTCAAAATATATTAAAATTAGGGCTGTCAGTCGATTAAATTTTTTAAATCTAATTAATTACATGCTGTGTAATTAAATGTGGCTGTGAAAATACCCTCAAAAGATTATTTAAAGCTATCATTGGGTTAAATGAGAAAGTATAACGTAGATATTACAAATAGTAGCTTTAGAAAAAAAATATTTTATTTTATTCAACATAAAATGTATTACACACGTTAGGCTACAATGAGGTGATTAAATGATGAAAGATTTATTTATTTTTTTGGTGAACTATCCCTTTAATGTTTATTTATTTAGCAATTTTTTTATAAATTAAATGATACTCTAATAAACTAAAACTGCCAGCAGGTGGCATTAAATGTCTTTATAAGTCATTCATTAATTCGATTCGACCAAATGGCTGATTCATTCAGGAATAGTAAACGGCACTCTCTATGAATGGGCTTTTGAATCATTGGTTCACCCGATTCATTCAAAACGAGGATTCATTCAGAAATTAATCACCGCTATGTTGCTCACAGACTAACAGTTCTGCGGTGGTTTTATAGGTAATATTCTCGTTGGCAAAATTGAGCAAATTCAATTCAAGTTTATTTGTATAGCGCTTTTCACAATACAAATCGTTGCAAAGCAACTTTACAGAAAATTAAGTTTCTGCAATATATTTAGTAGTAACTTATCAGTGGTGACTGTCAGTTAATGTACATATGGCAGAAATGTATGGAAAAATCAATTAAAGACGTAATCAAACAGACGATGAACACTATTAACAGCAAAAACAGTCAATATTAACTTCTTATTTACTGAACTGTTGTATAAAATCACATTTGCACTCTTGCTATTCAAAAACAGCACTCATGTGATATTGCTCTCGCTGCTCGTGTGGTATGCTTATCATGATCTAAATATGAGACAAAAACTCATACTCATAGTCATACATTTTTGCCCCAATATCTTGAATTTTAAGGCATAACTGCATTTATGGAGTTGTTGCCCTGCATCATGTTTGTCAACAGTCAACACTGTATGAAATGTAAGATGACGTACAGGTCTGGGGCCAGTCCGTTAAAATATTTTAATTAACCACTATAACCCTTGATCCCCATGTAGAAGATCAAAAGCATCCTTCCCCCAACACACACAACCCCTTTTTCCATGGAAATTAGTCATGTTAAATGCTTTTGACCGTGTCGGGCATTGCACATTTGCTTCTCTTAATCAGCTGCAGAAATATGTACATATATTATCATAATCAAAGACTAAGCTGCATGACTTCATCTATTCTACTATTCCGTGCTGAATTTTAGCTGACTTTCATTAAAGTTAAACATACAGCAGAGCTCTTAATGTGTCCAGACAGTCAACCAATCATGGCAATGTCGATTTATGGACTGGACTGAAATTACATCCTGTCCCTTTGTTTCCTAAAATTGGTTGGCTGATAAAATGTGCTTGTGTGTATTTGTGTGTGTGGATCTGCGCGTACGTGCATGTGTGTCCGATGATAATTTTAAGGTGTCTAAACAGACCCGTTCACGCAAACCTACAGAGGCACACATTCATACACTGCTGAAATATTGCTCGCCATGTTTACAAAGACAGGCAAACAAATTAGTTGCGCCGAGGGAGTGATTGTGGATGAGCGTAGGCAGTTTCATGCATTTGTTCCAGTAATAATGTTTTAGATGATTATAGATCATGTAAATATTGATATTACGGTAGGTCACGTGGTGTGCAAGAGAACCATGTAACCTTCTGTGATTTCGTTTAATGTATTACAAGAGCACAATTAGGAGTGTCAAAAAGTACAGTGCAGAGGTTTATGGACTTCCTGTCACTCCCTGCTTATGCATGAATGGGAATTGATCTGAACAGCTACACACACAGGAGGATTTCTTTATGAGACCTCTTTGCTAATGGAAGTTACAATCTGAAGCATTCAGGACATCAGTTTGAAATGTAGTGACACATTGATTTAAGAATCTTGTCATTCTCTTTAAAGGGGTCATATGATGCGATTTCAAATTTTCTCTTTGGAGTGTTACAATCTCTTGGTGCGTAAAGAAGATCTGTAAAGTTGCAAAGACTAAAGTCTCAAATCCAAAGAGATATTCTTTATAAAAGTTGAGAGTCAGCCACACCTACCTAAAACGGCTCGTTCTAACACACCGTCTAAACATATCTACGTCAATATGTGGAAATATTAGCAAAATGCCGCCCAAATATGCACGCAAAGAAAGAAGACGTGGTTTCAGGAACGCAGTAGTGTTGATGCAGCCATGACAGTGCGAAAGCAAAAGCACTTTATTTGGCCTTCCGGAAGTAGATGCAATTAGGAATCATTGGTTAAGAACAGCACAACCCAGATGTTCGAATTTGTGCAACGTATTTTATGAATTTTATTTTTTAACCTAGAAGAGTACAAGGCTGGCTGTGCACAAAGGCTATTTCTAAAAAAAAAAGAAGGGTAAATTCCGACTTTGCTATGACAATCTGGCGCTTCTGAATCAGCAACTGTAAGTATGTTTTGTTACTTGTTCAAGTATTTGCTATTGACTTTTCAAATGCTGAGTTTTGCACAGCGCAGAGTAACACGTCGTGTGTGTGTGTGTGTGTGTGTGTGTGAGTGAGTGTGTGTGTGTATGTGTGTGTGTGTGTGTGTGTGTGTGTGGACATCAGTTTGAAATGTAGTGACACATTGATTTAAGAATCTTGTCATTCTCTTTAAAGGGGTCATATGATGCGATTTCAAATTTTCTCTTTGGAGTGTTACAATCTCTTGGTGCGTAAAGAAGATCTGTAAAGTTGCAAAGACTAAAGTCTCAAATCCAAAGAGATATTCTTTATAAAAGTTGAGAGTCAGCCACACCTACCTAAAACGGCTCGTTCTAACACACCGTCTAAACATATCTACGTCAATATGTGGAAATATTAGCAAAATGCCGCCCAAATATGCACGCAAAGAAAGAAGACGTGGTTTCAGGAACGCAGTAGTGTTGATGCAGCCATGACAGTGCGAAAGCAAAAGCACTTTATTTGGCCTTCCGGAAGTAGATGCAATTAGGAATCATTGGTTAAGAACAGCACAACCCAGATGTTCGAATTTGTGCAACGTATTTTATGAATTTTATTTTTTAACCTAGAAGAGTACAAGGCTGGCTGTGCACAAAGGCTATTTCTAAAAAAAAAAGAAGGGTAAATTCCGACTTTGCTATGACAATCTGGCGCTTCTGAATCAGCGACTGCAAGTATGTTTTGTTACTAGTTTAAGTATTTGCTATTGACTGTTCAAATGCAGAGTTTTGCACTGCGCAGAGTAACGTGTTGTGTGTGTGTGAGAGAGGGGAACAGGGTCACATCACAGGAGAGTGAACTGCCTGTCAGAAATCATAGCACATCAGCTGTCTTAACTGCGGCTTGTGTACTGCATCATCACTGTGTCTGTCACGCGACTCTGTTGCCCTGTCGGGCTTGAACTGATGGTAAAACTAACGACATTAAAGGGATAGTTCACCCAAAAATGAAAATTTTATGTTTATCTGCTTACCCCCAGGGCATCCAAGATGTAGGTGACTTTGTTTCTTCAGTAGAACACATTTGTTCTATCGTACCTACAATGTTTGTGCACTGTGTAAACAATGAGTGATGTATACGCGCGAGAGACCACTTCTGGCGCTTGCGTAAACTACGCCAGAGCGCGTACACACCTCACGCACCAGAAGTCGTGCGCGTGTTCAAAGCAGTTGGACATAGTGTTGTATTAGAGGTAAAAAATGATATAAATACTGTTCGGTTTCTGGCACAAACCAATCGTATTGTGTCTTAGGACATCAATGTGTCAACACGAGCCGCAGGGTTTAATTTGGATTTGTCTGTGCATGTTTTTTTTACACTCATAGATTTTGTTATCATTGCCATGCATTATAAGACTGATGGACTCCAACGGTTGGACTTAAAAATCTTCGTTTGTGTTCTACTGAAGAAACAAAGTCACCTACATCTTAGATGACATGGGGGTAAGCAGATAAACATAAAATTTTCATTTTTGGGTGAACTATCCCTTTAATAACTGTCTTGATATTTACTTTGAAAGCTGATGCTCGCGATTATGGTAAGGGGCGTTACATTTCCGACTCGTGCTTGTGGTGTTCGGCCAATCACAATCCACTGGGTCAGCTGGCCAGTCAGAGCAGACTGCACTTGTCAAAGGAGGGGGTTTTGTTGAAAACGACGTGTTTGAGAGAGGCGGGGCATAGAGGACCTACAATAATGTACAGTATTTGAAAAATAATGTTTATTTTTAACATTAAAGCATGTCAACATATTCTGTTACACCAAATACACAAAATAATGATCTTTAAAATAGCATCATATGACCCCTTTAACCTATGATTCTCATGTATTAGAAAAACAGTGCCATTCTCTGATTAAATATAACACCAGTCTGATGACTGTGAACTGCAGTCATTAAATAAAAGGATTTCCATTTCATATTTTAGTTTCTCATATTTCTATAGCATTTTGATAATGGAAAACTGGATAAATGGATAATTCACCCAAACATCCTGTCATCATTTACTCACCCTCTTGTTTTTCCAGTATGACTTTCTTCTGTGGATATTTTGGAAAAAAGAAAATGTACTGGGTGTTTATGTGATTACAGTAAATAAGGATCAGAGTTAATACTTTAGGATTCAATTTTAATACTTTAAAATGGAAACAAAAGCATCAAAAAATGGTCCATATAACATTTGTGTGCTATATTCTGAGGCTTCTGAAGTCATATGATAGCTCTGTGTAAAGAAAAAAAAGTGTTATTTACTGATAATCTTGCAGCTATAACTGCTTGTGACTTGATCACTGAGTCATTGTACTGAACTCAAAAACCGGATCAGTTTGATTTGTAAATGAATCGCTTAGACAAGTTCTGTGAACCAGATCAACAAATTAATTGAAGGATTCTGACTGAAAAGAATGTTTGGTAATGAATTGAAAATGTATACATTTTGAAGTTCCACATGAGGCTGAGTAAATGAGTACTTTAAAGGTCTTATTCTTCATATTCACAACAGGTCATCTATATACAGAAGTTTAGGGTTAGTAAGAAATTTTTTTTTTAAAGAAATTAATACTTTTATTCAGCAAGTATGCATTAAATTGATCAAAAGTGACAGTAAAGACATTTATAATGAAATAGAAAAGCTATTTTAAAGGAGTCATATGATGCTGCTAAAAAGAACATTATTTTGTGTATTTGGTGTAATGAAATGTGTTTAAGGTTAAAAAAACACATTATTTTCCACTGTACATTATTGTTTCTCCTCTATGCCCCGCCTTTCTGAAACGCATACATTTTTACAAAGTTCATCGGTCTGAAAAGCAAGGTGTGCTGTGATTGGCCAGCTATCCAGTGCGTTATGATTGGCCGAATACCTCAAGCGTGTGACGGAAATGTTACGTCCCTATCATATTGTGATGCCCTGTCAGGCCGGAACGATGATTCTAAAACCCATTATAAATGAGGCATTCGTTGCATCCAGTGGGGACATAATTATGGATTATAATGACTTATACTGTCTTTTTACGAATTGTGTTGCATAGCGCTGCGTATGGCGGCGGCGGCAACAACAATACTCTACAGCGAGAATAAAAGTTACCATTTCTTTCTTTGCGTGAACATTTGGGCGGCGTTACGCAAATCTTCCCACATCGTGACGTAGACATGTGGGGACGTGTTAGAACGAGTCATTTTAGGTAGGTGTGGCTGACTCTTAACTTTTATAAAGAATATCTCTTTGGATTTGAGACTTTAGTCTTTGCAACTTTACAGATCTTCTTTATGCATCAAGAGCTTGTAACACTCCAAAGAGAAAGGAAAAATTGAAATCGCATCGTATGACCCTTTTAAATTCTAATAATCTTTTATAATATTACTGGTTTTATTGTATTTTTTCCTGTATTAAATAAATGCAGCCTTGATGAGCATAACAGACTTTTAAAAAAAAAACATTACAAATCTTACTGACCTCAAACTTTTGAACTGTAGTATTTGTATTGCCTTTAACTTGAATGTTATTGCATGTCACAGTTTACATTGTTACACGTTAGTCTGCTCTTTTGGAAATTTACACCTGTATGTCTTCAGTGCCCTTTAAAGTCTGCCATAAAAGTGCTTTGCAAAAAATATATGAATACATTTATGTATAACAAAAAATGGAAAAGGATGCTGGGAGAATACCAATTTTTCTTGTTATGAAAAAAATATATAGAAAAGGTTTTGTGATAATTTGCTGGTGTATTATCAAGCAGATTCTGAATCAAGTGAAGTGCATGTGACAGGCAGGGGGGACGTGGAGATGGCTGTTAAGTGGTGTGCACATATGTGCGTGCCTGCGCTCTGTCTCTGTGCTTCCCTGGGGAGTGAAGGACAGTTGATGGGATGGTAATGAAAGAAGAGAGGAAGAGAACAGGAGATTGCAGTGCTGACACTTATTACTGCAGGTGAGAACCACAACGGTGAAACCCACACAAACAACTTCTCACCTCTAAAACCTCTAAAAGGCATGTATTTACATGTATCTTAACCAGTCACGTCCACACGCTAAAGTATTTCCTGTAACAAATTAAGTGTGTGTAATCATGACAAAATCTGGCACACACACAAAGTTTATGTCTTTTGTTTGCCAGCTTGGCACATATGCCATGCTATTTCTGTGGAAGGCTGCAACAACTACTTATCTCTCTGAGGAGTGTCTGTGTGTGAGAAGTATGTGATTAACAGCTGAAATAACACCTTTTGGAGACACTGATCTGATGGAGGCATACAACACAAGCCTGTGTATGTGTGTGTGTGTGTGTGTGTGGAGGATCCAGCACTCTTTCTCGCTCTTAACATTCTCAGAACATTCTTCTGCCTCTCTCTTATTTAAACTTTTTTAAGAAATATATATATATATTTTTTAAATCTTTGTTACCTTTATTCAAAATGTGTAACTTTCTCCCACTCTACCTTTGAAGTGACTTTCCCTTTCATCATTTGGGCTACTGGATAATGTCAGTTATTAAAAGTAGTTAAGCATTGTTTTATCAAACTCACATTCATTCTGGCTCTGTTTTGGTTTGTAATGTCCACTTTATATATTCCAGTTAATCCAATTATGTTTCAATCAGATATACATAAAAATTTTTAAGTAAATGTGTTGCAAATGGCAATTTTTGTTGACATAAATGCATTGCGTGGTCTTGCTAAAAGTACTGATCTCAAGTCAAGTCAAGTCACAGTTATTTTTATAGCGCTTTATACAATATAGATTGTCAAAGCAGCTTTACAGTGTTAAACAAGAAAATAGTGTATCAATAATGCAGAAGGACAATAGCAAAGTCAATTTTTCATTTCATTCAATTTTTCATTCATCTTACTATGTAACAAGATGCAACAAGGGGTTATGGGAAGTGTTCCCGGTTCGGGTTGACCTAATTAATGCAGCCTAACAATCCTTTAATGGATTTGAATTATAGAAATGTGATAGTGTGTTATGTGTATGCCAGGCTAAAGAGAAGAGTCTTAAACCTAGATTTAAACTGACAGAGTGTGTCGGCCTCCCAAGTAACGGTAGATTATTCCAGAGTTTAGGCACTAAATAGGAAAAGGATCTTCCGCCCGCAGTTGATTTTGATATTCTAGGTATTATCAAATGGCCAGAGTTTTGAGATCGCAGCAGACGTGAAGGACTATAATGCGATAAGAGCTCGCTCAAGTACCGAGGAGCTAAACCATTCAGGGCTTTATAAGTAATTGGCAAGATTTTAAAATGTATACGATGTTTAATAGGGAGCCAGTGCAGAGTTGACAGAACCGGGATAATATGGTCATACTTCCTGGTTCTAGTAAGCACTCTAGCTGCTGCATTTTGAACCAGATGGAGTTTGTTTATTAAGTGTGCAGAACAACCATCATTACAATAATCTAACCTTGAAGTCGATCGATATAATACCTCTTCATTCACTGCTACGAATTGATGACAGTCAGATAAGTATGATTCGAACCTTTCCAGTGGAATTCCACTAATGCCAACATAATTTTCTAGTCTATTCAATAGAATGTTGTGGTCGACAGTGTCAAATGCAGCACTAAGATCAAGCAACACTAGAGAGATACAACCACGATCAGAAGAGCGGGTCCTTTGGAACTCTGATTAGAGCAGTCTCACTCTCAGTACTATGGTATGGTCTAAAACCTGACTGGAAATCCTCACAGATACCATTTTTCTCTAGGAAGAAACATATATGTTAGGATACTGCATTTTCAAGTATCTTTGACAAAAAAGGGAGATTTGAGATTGGTCTGTAATTAACTAATTCTGTAGGATTGAGTTGTGTTTTTTTTTATGAAAGGTGCTTATGGAAGTACTGTAATATTTTTGGCATCCAATTAAAATTAGATTAATTAGTTTTTGGCTTTCCAAGCAAATACACAAAACATCTGCCAACAGGAAATTATATAATATATTAACCTTTGCTGCTAGATCAGTGATAAGGACTCCTCAGTTGGCATGAGGTGATATTTGCTGTGTTGTCACTGGAACCCTTTACTTTCTAAAACAGACCAGTTCTGCAAGGTATGAATAGTTTATTTAGCTTATAATAGCTTATTTGGACATGTCATTTCTCACCTGTCATTTCACATCGGAGTATCCTATCTTTTCCATAATATAAGTTTTCATTGTGCATCTTTAGGCAAACTCTTTAGAATTTATTGAAGTGTTTACAGTTTAGAGTGTGAAACGTGTCAATTTGCTTTAGTGTCACTGAATATCCTGCCAGGTTCAGACATAATGATACATTTAAGCTTCTATATCTTAAGATTTGGAAACTCTAGATTAAAGTCTTGCAGTGCTGATATGACTGATATTAAAATCAGTCAAGGGTTTGTCAGAGAATAATGATGAAAGCAATTTATCATACAGGAACCAATAATATTAGAGCAACAGTACAGCCACAACACTGAATTTCATCTGTCTGTCTATTGCCCTCCCTTCCTCTTACACACACACACACTTTGTTCATCTAATCAGGTGCCAAATCTGCTTATTTCTATCAGTATAATGAACTTTAACGAGCTCGCCTAACACTCTCCTTAAACAATGTACATACATTCATTTTCATCTGCTTTGAATTAGAACTCCAATGCGGAATAGATAATTAGTGAGCTGCACAAACGAGTCTAAGACTCAGTGTGATTGACAAGAGTAGGAGGGCAAATGGAATGGATGTTATTACCCTTTATTGTTTTTTCCAGGAGGATATTTATAAAGCCTCAAATAAAATATGACAAAGTGGCCTCCACTGATGCCATCTGACTCACTCTTTCATTTGTCTCACTCTCTCTCTGTCTCAGACTCTCTCTGTCTCAGACTCTCTTAAGATTCAAGATTTAAAAGTATAATAAAAGCAGGCATATACATACACATCTCTACCTTTCTATAAGTATTGATGTTGTCTGTGAATCATGCAGCGCTTTGTAAAGCAAGGCGAAGAACATAGAACACTTATGTATTGTTTACATAAGTGGCTTCATCTTTTCAAAAAACAGACATGCAGATAACCACCACAGTCGGATTCTCTGTCTGCATGTAAACATCAAAACACAGGTGTGCTATTACTCTGCCTGAGTGTGTGTGAGTGTGTGTATGTGTGCGTGTGTGCATGATAGCCACTGTGGGTGGATACTGATTGAGCTCATTGTAACTCAAAGCAGGTGTGTTCGCCTCGCATTCATCAAACAAATAAACAAATAAATATGTATCATCCTGACTCATTCCTCTAGCAATTTTAACCGAATGAGATAGAACAGAACTATTGATAATACCTACGCCAGTGAATGCACTCTTAAAAATAAAGGTTCCAAAAGGAAGTTTTTGCAGAGATGTCATAGAAGAACCATTTTTGGTTCTTCAAAGAATATTTCAGAACCTTTCAATAAGTTCTTAAAAGAAACACTTTTAAAGAAGAAAATATTGGTGAAGAAGAAAATATATCTTGAAGAAAATATAAAGAACCTTCTTTCAATATAAAAAACCTTTTGTGGAATAGAAAAGTTCCATGAATGGTAAATGTTCTTTATGGAACCATTGAAGCCATTAAAGAACATTTTATTTTTAAGGGTGTGTGGTAGGAGAAATGGTGTCTGTATCTGAGAGAGATATGAAGAACATGTTTTGAGAGGAGGCTTTATTCTAGGTTACTCAAGCTTAAAGAATTCAAATGGCTATCTTTAATTATCCTTTACCCATTGTTTCCCATTCCATTAGTCTTGGGAAGCGGCCGTCCATATGAACACTCTGACTCTAAAGCCTTTCCTGGATCCATGTCTCAAAGAGTGAAGGATGGCTAGGACTAAAGCAATCTAACATGCTAACAGACTGAAACCAGCCTTCCAACACTCACCTCTTTTCATTTAAGAAAAAGAGACCATGATTTGAGGCCATTTGTGTCTAGAGTCATCTAAAATCAAAAATAGAGCCGAATTTAAACATAAGGCCTGATAGATGTCAAACTTGGTTCCTATTGCAACAGAAAAATTTGATTTTCAAATGGAGGAACAAAGAACAATGAGGTTGGTTTGAACCCTTCAATTAGTAATTTGCTTGTTTTTCCTATGTTTTCTGTTTAACTGTGTTTTTGTTTTTTAGCCCAGGGCTTTTTGCCACAGTCTGGGTGCTTTGGCAAATATCACACAGCCAAGTCATTGATTGATTGTCAAAGTCAGCTTTATTATTTTAGTATTATTATCCATCTAGTTTCATTGTTAGCAAGAAAGGATAGAAGGCAAAGAAAGAATGGTGGAGGGCCAAAGAAAGAAGGAGAGAGAGAATTCATCATGGATAAGAGGGGAATTGGTCAAGAAATAAATCAGGACTGGCAAGAGAGTTGCCATGGTGTTTTGAAGAGGGCACTCAGGCAATTTTTTTCACACTCTGTCTGGATAAGCTGAAAATATATTTTTCACAATGGACAATGGAGGGAATCAGCTGTTTTCCTCATTGTGTGCATGTACATGAATGATTATGAGTGTTTTGTGTGTGTTCTGGTATACATGGTTTATACACAAATGTGTATAATACAGTTTATACAGTATAAAAGCAATTATACCCATGGAGAGTGCCCGTAAACATCTCGGTTACGTATGGTAACCCTCATGACCTGATGGAGGGAACGGAGACGTTGTGTTGAAGTTCCAACACTAGGGGTCACGCTTGGGAGCCCAGACACCTCTGACATCATTGAGAAAGGGCCAATGAAACTGGTGAGCAAAATCTGCATAGCTGGCCACACCCCGGACATCCAGGTATAAATAGGTGAGCGTGGAAAATGCTCACTCGTTTTTTTCTGGGGAGTCAAGAAGCATCTCAACACCCTCAGAAGCAGTTCAGAGTTGTGGCATAAGAGACACAACATCTCCATTCCCTCCATCAGGGTACGAGAGTTACCATACGTAACAGAGACGTTCCTTTTCAGTCAGTCACTTTGACGTTGTGTCGAAGTTCAGACACTAGGGGTCCCTATACTAAATGCCACAGCTGCTGAACTGCGTTACGAGTTCATGGGGGCACAGATGCTGACAAGCCCAGCATGCTACGACCAAATGCACCTCACCTCCTCGTAACCTTCCAACATCCAAGATTTATGACCTCACTCTCTAACATCCAGGAGAGCCGTCATATGTGGAAGAGGTCACCTCCAGCTGGAGCCTTTTCTGATTCTGAGGGGGAAAAAAATAATAAATAGCGGTTGAAAAGTCCTGGTTGTACCGTTGGGGAAGCAATCGTTTTCCCAAGTGGGAAAAGAACACTACGGAGACCACATCCTACAGGGATCCAGACTAACTATTTTTACTAGGAGCACTGTAGCCCCTGACTAAAAGGGCTTTTTAGGAGCAGAAACGCAAAATTTAGGGGCACACCTTAAATCAGCCTGCAATGCAATTGTTCACATATTTTCCCAATTTTAACTGTATTACTGACAAATGCTTTGTTAATAAATAGACTTAACTCATAGAAATTGCAATGTGCAGTATTCTTTAAATTTCAGAGGGATATGACAAATATATATATATAATATGATAAAATTAAAATTTCATGTTTATACACATTTGACAGTAAAGCACTAGGCTTGAGTTGGGAAGCTTACAAAATGTATTTTATTAACAACAGTAACATGTGCAAAATCTAATTTTTATGTAGAAAATTTATATATTGTACTCTTATTAAATGTACCATTATTCTATATGGAACTGACCAACAACTTCAGTGATTATGTGTGATTTAGTTGCAAATTGAAGAAAAGTTTGTTTTTCAAAGCACTTTGTGACTTTTCTTACTCCATACAAAAAAAGAGCAAACCTCTGACAAAATCTGATTTCTTGATTGATTTGATATTTTATAGTAGTGATTTTATAATTATTTTAGAATTTTAAAATAAGGAAAAAGTATAAATGAATGACTAGGCCAATAAGTGTTCCTCTGCTGCCATCTACAGGTTATAATGGTGATTTGATGTATTTTTTTATTTTACATAAGTGTCTGTTCACACAGTATATTTTGGTCATCCCATTGAAAATAACATTCAAATTGGATCATTTTGGAGCTTTAAAGTGCTGGAAACAGTTGTGTGAAATGCTTGTACAGTAAGTCTTTGAAAATTGCTTGAATTTCTCTCTCAAAAGGCTGTACAAACCCTGAAATGAATAATGTAATAACATTCGACTGTTTCTGCCACAACACCATGGTTCGTTTTTCTGCGTCAGCGCTGTTTGATCTGTTTATAACAGAAATTTCTGCAGAATTTAAATGCATCTCACTAGATCTCGCAGCATCTTTATTAATTCTGCGGCAAATTCAAACACTTCTCATTGAATCTCGCAGCGCTGTGCTGTAACAGTGTCGCGAAATCAACTTTGCTGCTCTGAGCTCGGCCTAGTTTGTTTGCGTTGCGGTCCGAGCTGATAAATGGTCCACGCTGCACAGCTCAAACAAGTAGTGGGATTTTGTTACGCTTTTGTTTCGTTTGCTGTTTGATGTTTCTCATATGCAACAGAAATGGCAATGCGAGTTGAACAACATGGGAGGCGCGCCAGTGCAAAATTTACTCGAACCGGAAGAAAAAATGGTCGCAAAATGTGACCATTTGGTCGCAGTCTGGAGCCCTGTCCTAACCGAAGGGGAGGTAACGTGGAGATACATCCTATGGACCCACTAAAAGGGAGTACTACAAGTACTACTGAAGGGGCTCAAACGGATCTCTCTGTAAGGCCTGAAGGACCACTGAGAGATCCCAAGAGGGGATGAGGCACAGCCTTGGAGGATTCAACCTCTGGGCGCCTCCTAGGAATCTGATAACCAGATCATGCTTCCCCACCGATCTTCAATCTAAAGTGTCATGGTTCGCTGCAATATTGGCCACATACACCTTAAGTGTAGATGCAGACAGGCTGCCTGTCCAGGCCCTCTTGGAGGAAGGATAGCACAGATCCGATGCCACTTCTCAGAGGATCCTCAAGGAAATAGGAAGGAGGAAATCGTTTTTTTAATGACCATCTGGTGACTGCTCTGCCATGTGGCAGACAGGCAGAGTCCAGCATCCACCTCCCGTCCCATTGGCAGAAGTGGAGCTAGGCTGGTCAGCTGGTTCCTCCTCCCTGGCTCGCCCATCTCAGATTCTCTACGAAGCCTTTCGAGGGTTCTTAGCATCCTGAGGACAGGCTAGCAATGACTGGCTGTGCAAGTGACTGGCTGTGTTCAGGCTTGACTGCCAGCCCAGGCTGTTGCGGGGGCCTCAGCAGTCCTCGAAGGGGGCCATCCCTGGCTATGAACAGACGGAGGCTGCTGCTTCAGGGGTGCAGGCATAGACCCTGACCCACGCCGAGGCAGGATGTGTTTAATGGCCTCCATTTGTTTTAACGGTGGAGAATTGCTGCACAAATTCTTCAACGGTGTCGCCAAAGAGACCAACCTGAGAAATGGGGACATTGAGAAATTGCACTTTCTGAGCATCCCTTATCTCTGCCAGATTAAGCCACAGGTGGCGCTCCTGGACAACTAATGTGGACATTGCCCTCCCTAGAGCCTGCGCCGTGACCTTCGTAATCCAGAGGGCATAGTCAGTCGCTGAATGCAGTTCCTGCATGCTCCGGGTTGGGACCACCTTTGAGCAAACCCTGGCCTGAATACCTGGAGGACAGCCATGGCGTGCAGAGCGGACACAGCTTGTCCAGAAGCAGTATAATCTCTCGTCACAAAGGATGAGGAAACTCATATGCTCTAGACCTGCACCTCCAGGTGGCGGCGTCTTGCACGCAAATGCACCGCAATCGCTCTCTCCTCCTGGGAAACCTCTGTATATTCCCTGGCTGGACCGCTGTCAAGGGTGATGAGAATGGAGGAACATGTGTATCATGTTATGGCAGAAAGGTGCCTTCCACGATTTCATCAGCTCCTTGTGCACTTCCGGGAAGGAAGGAACTGGGGCAGAGCACAGCTGAGTGTTTCACTCGGTCTACAAGAACTAGTCATCCAAGCAAGAGGGCTCGGGACAGGGTGGAGGAGTTCACTCAAGCCTGATGCTCTCTGCTGCCCGAGTAAGCATGGCTGCCATCTCAGTGTCAGGCTCAAAACTGACACACAGGATCTGGAAATGCTGGTTTAGTCAAGTCATCTGCTTCCAATCCGTCAGACCCTCCCTCCGATGCTGCGATAGACAACTCATCCTCATCGCGAGCCCCAAATGAGAGACAGAACCCACACTGAGGAAGGTTCTCAAACTCACCCAGAACCTTTTACTGGAGAACATGTGTGGTTGGAGGAACAAGAGGTCCGTGGGAATTCATCCGGCAGAACTGCTCCCACAACATCTTCTTGCTCTCCTTCAGTGCACATCATTGAGGCCTCGTACCCGGAAGTAGAAGGGCCAGCCTTTCAGATGTTTGGGGTTGGTTTGTTTTAAGATGTTTTAATGTTTTTGGAAGAAGTCTCTTATGCTCGCTAAGGTGGCATTTATTTGATCAAAAATACAGTACAACAGCAATAGTGTGAAATATTACAATTTAAAATAACCCTTTTCTATTTCAATACTTTTAAAATAAAATAAAAATAATTTTAAAGAACAGCATTTACTTGAAATAGAAATCTTTTGTAACGTTATAAATGTCTAATTTTTATTAATTTAATGCATATTTGTTCAATAAAAGTATTAAATTATTTAAAAAATCTCATGGACGCCAGATATTTGAACCATAGTGTAAATAGAATTTTACTTAATTTATTACAAAAAAACCCCCAAAACACAATGTGTATCTTATAGCTTTAATGATTTTATTTCATTTCTTGTCACGGATAACTTTGTAATTCAGAAAGTGAGTCAGATGTTCATTCATTAACTGCTCTGATGTGAGTTCAGGTCAGTAAAATATGATTCAAACTGGTAACTCAGCTTTTATTGTTACTGTTTAAACTATTCACACACACACACACACACACACACACATATATATATATATATATCTCAATTGTATTTATTTTCTTTCTGCAAAATCAAACTGCTGGTCATGTTGTATGTTCTCACTAAACAAAACAAGAGTAATTTACTCTGGATTCTGAACTGCGCTGTTTGCATGTTGTTTTTTATGCTAGGCCTGCGATGATAACTCAATAGAAAGACAATTCTCACCATTATTTTTGGAGTCTTTTTATTGCATCACACTCAATGCCGTCTATGAATTCTTTTTTTATAAAATGGGTTCTTTTGCTGAAATATGGCACAGGAAACACTCACCTGTGCACTATATATTGCTACTGAAGTTATACAGTAGCATTGTGTAATCTGAATCCAGATAAAAAAATGGCAGTAAATGACAATTGTCAACGGGGCAAACTAACTTAATTTGACAGAAATAAGTTTCTAATTAAAAAGCGTGTAAAATATGTCTGTTATATGACAAGCATTAATTATTTTCTACAGCTTGTACAACATACATCTTTTTTTCATTGAGAGATTCAGGATATTGTATGCTGCATCATGTTTAAATATACCACTGTGCAGTGGCAGTCCTGACTCACATGATGCCCTAGGCAAGATCAGACTTTTTTTTTTCCAATGCAAAGTTCCATATGAGGTGTCTAAAATGTCAGCAAGAAACATAATTTGTGCCAGAAGTGCACCGTTGGTGACCAGAAAAGCTTTGTAGTTTGGCAGGATTTGAGACAGAGCTTGTTGAATGTATGGATTTCACCAAAAAAGAGACACATAGGATCAAAACAGAAAACTTCAGTTAAAAGGGGAAAATAAATAAATCAACTATGTTAATAATGGAAAGAATGACATCAAAAGTACGAGAAAAGTGGTGCTTTGGTCTGTGCCCTCTGGCCTGTGTGTGCATGTATGTGAGCATTTGTGTGTTTGTGCAGGGGGATTGGAGTGTTTAAAGCAAACCCAATGTGTTTTGGAGATTAGGGGACACACACAGAGAGCACAGAACAGTACAGCACACCATGAACCCACAGAACAAAACTATTGCACAAGATTTACGGCAGAGAGAAAGTGAGAGAGAAAGAGCAGAAAGCTGGAGGAAAAGGATAAGCCAACAGAGAAGAACTCCAGGTAATCTGAATTCCCTTAGGCACATACAGAGAGGAAATGGGCTAAGGACAGTGAAATACAACAAAAGAACAGAGGAGTTAAATAATAAGAGGATGATTGAGGAAGGGAGAGAAAAAACTAATTTATTTCCTGGAAGACCAAAAGAAAGTAATTGGAAAATTCATGTCTTCTTTAGTTCCATGCTGCTTTTCATTTGAACTTTTCCTACTTCTCCTGATTGGCTCTGTCAAACTGTTATTGTGATAACCCAACAGAGAGGCCATTTCAGGAAAAACTGTAAGACTAAGGCAGGAGCGATTCTAGGATTTTTTTAATGGGGTAGCACAGGGGGGACCAAGAACCAGTCAGATTTTAGTTGTCATGATCTCTAGCTGGAGTGCCCGTGAGCTTTGCTAGAGGGCACTCCACCCCAGACTTTACCACTCCATCAAAAACTTAATTTCCCATAATCCTTTGCCGGGACTCATCAACACTCACTGTTTGCACCTGTGTCTCATTTACCCTGTCTTCTCAACCTATATAAGTCTGGTTTAGTTGGTCATTCTTTGTAAAGTCTTGTAAGTGTTACACTGCATCTCTGAGCGTTTCTTCTGTTTATATGTATCTTGGTTTTTGGACTCTTTGCCTGTGTTCTCGGCCTTGTTGTTTAGTCGGACTGATTGCCTGTTTGTTGACCCTTGCCTGCTGTCTGATTTCGATTCTGGACTTTCTTAATAAACACTGCATTTGGATCCTCACTCAGTCGCTGAGCAGTCTGTAACAGAAGACTTCGCCGATAATGGATCCAGCAGTAAATATGATGTTTCTTTGCCAAGGTACACGTTCCATTGAGGATTATGTTGTGGATTTTCTTGAACTGGCACACGTGACTCATTTAGATGAAATATGCTTAATGACATTTTTTCGAGGGGGCCTATCTGAACCTCTCAGTTCAAACATGCCACTGCATGACCCTAACTGGACACTGGAGTATTATATTGACGTAGCATTACAGCTGAGTGGCTCTCCTTTTACCGTGGGAATTGCAGAGGAGGAGAACGATTCTCCCATAGTAATCTCCACTCCTGAGCCTTGTCACAAAATGGCCGCCAACCCAGAGACTGATCATAAAATGGCCGCCAACCCAGAAACTATTCCTCTAGACTCAGTGCTCCCTGTAATGGGGGTCGCTATCCTGTGCGTTTGGGCTACTCACTCCTCAATTACTCCTCCTGAGCCCGTTCCAGTCCCTGAGTCCGCTCCAGCTCCACCAGAGGTGGCGGCATCTGCTGCAGAACCTCCAGAGGTGGCGGCGTCTGCTGCAGAATCTCCAGAGGTGGCGGTGTCTGCTGCAGAATCTCCAGAGGTGGCGGCGTCTGCTGCAGAACCTCCAGAGGTGGCGGCGTCTGCTGCAGAACCTCCAGAGGTGGCGGCGTCTGCTGCAGAACCTCCAGAGGTGGCGGCGTCTGCTGCAGAACCTCCAGAGGTGGCGGCGTATGCTGCAGAACCTCCAGAGGTGGCGGCGTCTGCTGCAGAACCTCCCAAAGCGGCGGTGCCAGTCACTGCAAAACCTCCCAAAGCGGCGGTGCCCACTTCAGCTCTTCTCGAGGTGTTGGCTTGTGCTGCAGAACCTCCAGAGGCAGCGGCGTCTGCCTTTGAACCTTTAGCCTGTCCTGTCACGGCCAAAGAGGCCAGCTGTGAACTCTCTGTCTGTCCAGCCACGGCCAAGGGGGCTGTTTGTGAACTCTCTACCTCTCCTGTCACGGCTATGGAGGCCGTATGTGAACTCTCTGCCTGTCCTATTCTGCCAATGGAGGCCGTTTCAGAACTATCTACCTGCTCTGCTACGCTGAATGAGCATTGTTATGAACTTGTTGTCCCACCCAACCTCCCTCCTCCTCCTCCTCCTCTACCTGTCATGCTGTTTGTTCTGTCTCCGCTTTTGTCTGTCTGTCCCTCAGGTCATCCTTTAAGGGTGGTGAATGGTCAGGATTCGCCTCGGGCCAGCCAGCCTTCAGCTACACCAGGATTGGAGGATCCCAGGTCTCCGTCTCCGGCCTTTGAGACCTGGACTCCACTTTGGTCCGTCGACCCTCTGGTCTCACCTTGGCTCAAAGCTCCATCTCCACTGTGGCCCATCAGTCCACCAGCTCCACCGGGCTTCCTCATTCCTCCGGCTCCACCTTGGTCATTCGTTGACCCGCCTTCGCCTCAGGACTACACTCCTCTGGCTTCGCCTCGTCCCTACAGCTCCGTTGGGCTCCTCTCTCCCTCCGGCTCCGCCTTGGTCCTCTATCGCTCCGGCTCCACCGTGGCCTTCCGGATCCCCACCTGCGCCTCAGTCGCCAGAGCTGTCGACTCCACCATGGCCCTGCGATCCCTCCGTGTCACCCCGGCTCTTCAGCTCTCTGTCTCCGCCTTGGGCTCCCCTTCCACCGTCTCCGTCAGTCGGACCCCTGATATCTCCAGTGTCACCTTCATGGTTCCTCCCTCCGTCAACTCCACCATGGACTGATAGTGGAGCATCTGGAAGCCGCTCCTTAAGGAAGGGGCTCTGTCATGATTTCTAGCTGGAGTGCCCGTGAGCTTCGCTACAGGGCACTCCACCCCAGACTTTACCACTCCATCAAAAACTTAATTTCCCATTATCCTTTGCCCAGACTCATCAACACTCACTGTTTGCACCCGTGTCTCATTTACCCTGTCTGCTCACCCTATATAAGTCTGGTTTAGTTTGTCATTCTTTGCGAAGTCTTGTAAATGTTACACTGCATCTCTCAGCGTTTCTCCTGTTTATGTATCTTGGTTTTTGGACTCTTTGCCTGTGTTCTCTGCCTTGTTTAGTCGGACTGATTACCTGTGTGCTGACCCTTGCCTGCTGTCTGATTTCGATTCTGGACTTTCTTAATAAACACTGCATTTGGATCCTCACTCAGTCTCTGAGCAGTCTGTAACATTAGTCGATTTTGAGGTTTTCACAATTTGTTCATTAAGCCCTCATCTAGCGACCCCAATGCTCCAGATAATAATTGTATATGTTTGATTACCTTTATTTGTACGTTTTCTGAGAGGGTTAACTTTTTTTTTTTCTCTGCTCGCTTCTCACGCTGACTGTCATCTGAATTCATCCCGATAAATCTACATATATATATACACAAAATTACAGTATTTAAGTATTCACGCAAACATATTTGATTACCTTTATTTGTACGTTTTCTGAGAGGGTTAACTTTTTTTTTTTTCTCTGCTCGCTTCTCACGCTGACTGTCATCTGAATTCATCCCGATAAATCTACATATATATACACAAAATTACAGTATTTAAGTATTCACGCAAACATAATCTGTTATGTCTTAAGTGAACGTTCGGGGAAAAACATATGTGTAACATTTATATTAGATCCATGTATTACAGAAAGTTAATATAGCCCGCCTCATTAATGTTAATCTAACAATAAACTTGATTGAACTGCTTTTGTAGTTTTAATAATCAATTTATTTGTAATGAACATACTAAAGGGATTTTTACATTTTGATTAGTTGGCTTTTCTTGAATGCTGTTTGTTTAGATGTAAAATGTAATGCACTATTTGTTTTTTTTATATTAGTTCTACATTTGTTTTTTTTTATAACATTTGCTTATAATAAAGATAAAATCAAAAATAGCTATATTGTGACTATTAATACATAAATTATTAAGAAAAGAAGTGGAGGAAAATATGCAACGTTGCAGGTGATTTTGCTTTGGAACCTTTGGAAAACTTGAACTTGATTTTTCTCAAAATTGACTTTGCTGACCCCTATCGACTTCAAACAGGTGTAGCTCAGTAATTTTCCGACTGATTCCAACAAATCATACATTTTTGAAGGTCTTTTAATGTGAAAATGAAAAATTGCTCATTGTGACTCATTTTGCCAGCACAGGTCACACAGGCTTTGAGCATTGTGTAATTGACCACACTCTAATCCAATGGCGTTGAGCATTGTGTAATTGACAGCACTCTAATCCAATGGCGTTGAGCATTGTGTAATTGATAGCACTCTAATCCGTTTCACTGCCGATTAGCGTATGAGATCAGCATGTGAGATATTAAATGCACCCGAATTGCTCCCGCACCGCAGATGTTATACTCGAAACAGTCTGCGCAGGCTTGTGCTTATTTATCATCAAAATTTAGAAGAGAACGAGAGGAGAGGTGCTTAGGGAGAACATCTTCAAACTTTTTTTAGTTTTCATATACATATATCTGTAGCAACGTTCGTAGATCGGGAAGAAGGAGGCGGGAACTGGCAAACATTTACAGTAAACATAAAACTTTAATAAACAAATAGAAAACTAAAGTAAAAGCGGCAGCCCCTCACTGACGACTGCTGCATAAAACATAACAAAACAACAACATAAATAGTCCAGGAATAGTCCAGGCCTGGTCCACTCTTGTCGCTCCTCCATTTATCCTTCCGGAGCTTCTCCATGGGACTCGAGACCGGTGAGTGGCACAGGTGTCGCTCATTATCATTTACTCCACCGGCCTCGCTCCTTTCCCACAGCTCTCGGCCCCGCCCCACTCATCACAATATCATTTTGAAATCAATTTCATTTGTAGCCTATTATATGTTTATGGATAAATTTCTTCTTTGTACTATGTGGAGTGACATGAATGTCTTTTCAGTCAGTCTATTCAATAATTCATGAATGATATTTAGTCAGTATCCTGGAGGTTTCTGTTTGGCTACCACCTGCAGAGAATACGGAAATCTGCTCTCTTGCTCTAGTTGTAGCCACACAGATATGATTTCTTTCAATTAATTTGAGATGTGTATATCTCTATGTGTGTGTGAATGTGTTTGTTCATGTCCAGGCAAATGCAATCAAGGAAATCTATAGCAGGTATCTATAGCAAGCAATCTTCTTCACCTCACCTTTTTTCCCTTGTTTTTGTCTCCGGGTTCTGTCACAGGCGAGCACTCCTCCCCCACCATGGACGAAATCCTCCAGCGGCTCACCGAGGTTAGCATCCGCCAGCAACAAATTGTTGAGCACCTTGCCACCCGTCAAGGAGAGACGGAGCAGGGACTCGCGGCACTGCATGCCGCCACCGTCGCTCAACGTGTTCTACTGCCGGACCCCTGAGTGCAAGCCGCAAAGCTGCTACCCAAGCTGACCCCTCATGATGACGTAGAAGCCTTCTTACAAATGTTCGTTGCCCAGGCCGCCGAACTCACACGACTTGCGCAGCACTGGCTGCTGGAGGGGGCTCCATCGGCTGGACAGGTGGCAGAGCGCGTTGTGATAGACCGTCTTCTCCGAGCCCTTCCCCGATCTCACCGACAGGCCGTTGGGATGAGAAACCCAACCACCACATCGGAGCTGGTGGAGGCTGTTGAGCTGGCAGATGCGGCCCAACACCGGGATGCTGGGGAGCGAGCGCCGCCGTTGCCCCGGAGGGTGGTCCAGGAGCGACGCGTGCCGGAGGGCACCCCGCGACCAGTACGCAGGCCGGCGGCTCCCTCCCAGCGGGATGAGCCCATGCCAACGGAAGTCCTCACACGGACCTGGCTGGCAGGCTGCATTGTGCACTGCAACCTGCCGGTTGGAGTGCCAAAAGTGGAAGTGAAACTGAATGGAAAGCCGTTCCGGGTCATCCTGAACTCGGGCAGTGCGGTCACTCTGGTCCAGTCGCATATTCTCGCCCCCCGAAGGGAGTGTAAAGCCTTCCTCCCCATAACCTGTGTCCACGGGGACACACGACAAGTTCCCGCTCGCAGGGTGACCATTTAGGCCTCTCCCAGCATCTGGCCGGTGGAAGTCGGGGTCATGAAGGAAATTCCCGTCCCCGTGCTGATCAGGAGAGACTGGCCAGGGTTTGACCACCTGCTGGCCACGGCTACGCAGGAGGGGGCCGCCGAAGAAGGAGGCCCACGACAGGACCTCGTCAGCGGTCCGTGCTTCTGGCCTCGGATAGCGGGAGAGAAGGTGAGTCCCCCTCCCAAAATCCTAACGTCTTCTATGATGTGTTCCAACAGGTGACGGGAGGGGGCTCATTTGGGAAGGAACAGCGGGAGGATGACAGGCTGATGCATGGATGGACCCAGGTCCGGGTCATTGAAGGCAAGGAGGTTCAGCCTGGTCCTCACCCTCTCCCGCATTTCGTCGTGCAAAATGGCTTGCAGTACTGTATCGCGCAGCGAAGGGGGGAGGAAAAATTGTTGTTGGTGGTGCCACGCACCAAAACGGAGACCGTACTTGAGCTGGCTCACTCCCATCCCTTGGCAGGGCATCTCGGAGCGGGGAACACTATCCAGCGGATCCGCGACTGCTTCCACTGGCCGGGCTTGGAGGCCGAAGAGAAGCGGTTCTGCCAAGCCTGCCTGACCTGCCAAGTGACATCACCCAGGATGCCTTCCCCCACTCCGCTGATACCGCTGCCCATCATCGAGGTGCCCTTCGAGCGCATCGGGATGGACCTTGTGGGGCCGTTGCCTAAGTCTGCCCGGGGACATGAACACATCCTGGTGATCGTCGACTATGCCACCTGATACCCTG
>NW_015505188.1:202363-203644 GCF_001515645.1 Sinocyclocheilus grahami | reverse complement strand
ACAGATGAGGGAAAGGATCGACCGGGTCATGCCATTAGTCCGGGAACACTTGACGAAAGCGCAGCAGGCCCAACAGTGCCACTATAACCGGGCAGCCCAACCACGGGAGTTCCAGCCTGGAGACCGAGTCATGGTCCTAGTCCCCAATGCTGCCTGCAAGTTCCTGGCCACCTGGCAGGGTCCCGACACGGTGCTGGAAAGAATTGGGCCGGTGACATACCGTGTGCGCCAGCCAGGGAGGAGGAGAGCCGAGCAGCTCTACCACATCAACCTGCTGAAGAAGTGGGTGGGGACTAGAGACCAGTTCGCGGCCCTCGCCATCTCTGATCCCGTGGTTGTTGACGTCAACCCCCACCTCTCGGCTGCCCAGAAGAGGGAGCTGCAGCACCTGGTTGGTCAGTTCTCGGATGTGTTCTCTGCTCTGCCCGGGCAGACTAGCGTCCTGCAGCATGACATCCAGACACCGCCAGGGATCGTCGTCAGGCAACGGCCCTACCGGGTCCCTGAGGCTCGTCGGTGAGCTATTGAGGAGGAAATCCATCAAATGCTGAAGTTGGGGGTGAAAGAACCATCCCGCAGTCCGTGGTCCAGCCCAATCGGGATGGTCCCGAAACCGGATGGCACCCTCCGCCTCTGCAATGACTTCCGACGCCTCAACGAGCTATCTGAGTTCGACGGATACCCCATGCCTCGGGTGGATGAGCTGTTGGACCGGCTGGGGAGGGCCCGGGATATCTCAAAGTTGTACCTCACCAAAGGCTACTGGCAGGTACCCCTCTCTGAGACCGCTAAACCTAAGACTGCCTTTTCTACCCCCAGTGGCCACTGGCAGTACCGGACCCTTCCGCCTCCACGGGGCACCCGCAACGTTCCAGCGGATGATGGACATCCTGTTGCGGCCCCATCAGGCCTACGCCGCTGCCTACCTGGACAACTTCGTAATCCACTCCAAGGCATGGGAAGACCACCTGGACCGGTTGCGGAGGGTGCTCTCGGAGCTCCGGAGGGCTGGACTCACCGCCAACCCTCGCAAATGCCCATGCCTCGGGTGGATGAGCTGTTGGACCGGCTGGGAAGGGCCCGGTATATCTCAAAGTTGTACCTCACCAAAGGCTACTGGCAGGTACCCCTCTCTGAGACCGCTAAACCTAAGACTGCCTTTTCTACCCCCAGTGGCCACTGGCAGTACCGGACCCTTCCTTTTGGCCTCCACGGGGCACCCGCAACATTCCAGCGGATGATGGACATCCTGTTGCGGCCCCATCAGGCCTAGGCCGCTGC
>NW_015505188.1:201492-202259 GCF_001515645.1 Sinocyclocheilus grahami | reverse complement strand
CGGAGGGTGCTCTCGGAGCTCCGGAGGGCTGGACTCACCGCCAACCCTCGCAAATGGCACCTTGCGCTCACCGAGGCGAAGTACCTGGGTTTCCAGGTGGGACGGGGTCTCATTCTGCCACAGGAGAGGAAGGTGGAGGCGGTACGCTCCGCCCCAAGACCCGAGACCAAGACCCAGGTACGAGCCTTTTTAGGGTTGGCCGGATATTATCGCTGCTTCATCCCTAACTTCTCCTCTTTAGCCGCCTCCCTGACAGACTTGACCAGGAAGGGGCAGCCGGAGAAGGTACAGTGGACACCAGCAGCGGAGGAGGCCTTCCAGAGGGTGAAGGGGGCCCTCATCTCGGAGCCCGACCTCCGAGCCCTGGACTTTAGCTGCCCCTTCCTGCTGCAGATGGATGCCTCCGACACAGGACTGGGAGCCGTCCTGTCACAGATCCAGGAGGGTGAGGAGCATCCGGTCATCTACATCAGCAGGAAGCTGATCCCGGCCGAGAGGAACTACGCCGCGGTGGAGAAGGAGGCCCTAGCCGTCAAGTGGGCAGTCCTGGAGCTGCGGTACTACCTCCTGGGCCGGAAGTTCACCCTGGTCATGGACCACGCACCCCTTCAGTGGATGGCCCGCGCCAAGGATACCAATGCCAGGGTGACCCGATGGTTCCTCGCGCTCCAGGACTTCCACTTCGAGGTACATCATCGGGCTGTGGCCGCAAAACGCCAACGCGGATGGCCTCTCTCGGATCTGGGCAGCTTTCGTAGGTCTGTCAG
>NW_015505188.1:197923-201167 GCF_001515645.1 Sinocyclocheilus grahami | reverse complement strand
AAAAAAAAACACAATAATCCACAAGTAATTTACATGACTCCAGTCCATAACTAAGGTCTTGTGAAGCAAAAAATATGTGTTTGTAAGAAACAAATCCATCATTTTGGTATTTGAACTATTTTAACTTTAAACTAAAGTCCAGTAAACAGAACCAATCACGTTGCTTGAACCAATCACGTTTTGCTTTACAGTCAAGGCGGTCTCGTCCTGAAATAACTTCATTCATCTGCATTTGCTTAAATAGGAAACATAAGAGCCATAAAAATTGCTACAGTAAAAGATATTTAAATTTCATTAGTCCATTAGACTATGTATCAAGCCAAGCCACATTATATTTTACGTGCCTTTGAAAATGCCAGATAAACAGCGCTTTAAATCATGGCTATGGGAACAATGCTATACAGATGCGTTATGTAAGCTTCATGTTATTCAAGATGGAAAGAAAAGCATCAATAAGTAACTGACGAATAACTGGATTCAACCTCATGATAAACATACGAGTTTGTGTTATAGGTTAAATTGCCATCACACAACAGCCAACAGCTTTTCCCAGTTTTTCAGTCAAGCCGTTTAATGATGTAACTATGTGCTTCTAACAATGTTTAAAGCACTAAATACTATTTTCAAAAATTTATTTAAAGTATTACAAAGTGGCCATTGTTTGGGGAGGAACAAATATATGTGGGTTCTTTTTTAGATATTTAGAGATTTATTATTTTTTACATTTATTATTTATTATCATAATCTAGTTATTTGGAATTATGCAACACTTCTATCTCCATACATTGGTGAGCAAGTGATGTGATGCTAAATTTCTCCAAATCTGCTCAGATGAAGAAGCA
This sequence comes from Sinocyclocheilus grahami, assembly GCF_001515645.1. Lineage (NCBI taxonomy): Eukaryota > Metazoa > Chordata > Actinopteri > Cypriniformes > Cyprinidae > Sinocyclocheilus > Sinocyclocheilus grahami. Next base: position 200,325 of record NW_015505188.1, on the reverse strand, counting down.
AACTCATTTATCTTGTCTGAGAGTGAGTACATTTTCAGCATTTTTTTTTCAGTTTTGTGTGAACTACTACTTTAATAGTTATACTTAGGCCTATATTGTTTTGTAATAATGACTAGCTAAGAAAAGAAATCCACAACAATGTACTAAACAATCAGTCTAGCGACAAAACACAGTACAGTGTCTGACTCTGTCATCAGTATTGCCATGGACAATGAATATTAGGAAATATCAGACTGACAAATTCCGTGACTGACCAATCAGCATTGAATGTTCCAGAGCGCAGCGTAAAAGATGGTCTTAATCATTACCAGTCTTGATTATTAACTACTCCTGGGAGACAGCTGAATGCTGCTGTCTCTCTGTCCAGATTAATCCTTCACCTTCATCAATTCTTTCAGAAAGTTTGCATTCCTTTCCTTCACCCTTCTAAGTTCTTCTGAAACTTTAATGTCAGAAGTATTTTTACACCAGCAGTCTCTCAGCGTTATTAGTCTCCTCAGCTTTTAGACACTGTGAGAGATGAGTTGGAGAAAACTGTCATTTCTGAAACTCAGATGTGAAAAGATGAAAAGAGTAACATGATGTAGTCTGGATAGTCTCTCAAGAATGACGTTCTGCACCTGTTTTAATATGAAAGGTGTAAAGATTTTAAATAACATGACATGAATCTCTCTAGTTATTTAGGTTTTAATGTTTATGCACATGCATGGTCAGTTACCACGTATAGTAGGTGATTTCTTTTATTTATTTTTTGATAATCTAACATATGTGATTTGTCTTTATTTATTTCCATAAATATGTTTGATTGTATACACACAGGCACATGTATATACATATACAAAATACAAAGGCATAGGCAGCCACCTTACCCCACACCACTTTTTATGAAAAGGCAGGGTTAGTTCCTGATTCTTGACTTGACGTTTTTCTTTTCTTTTCTAACATTTGCAAAAAATAAATGTAATGCGTCATGCATGTGTCACACATTCTATAGTCTTTGATATACTGCTTAGGCAGTATTTTAGCTAATTAATAATGGTAACAACAACACTTGACATTTTTAGAGTTGTTTAATCAACATCCTTGCTGAACAAAGTATAAATGTTTTTTTTTATTTTTATATTGCATCAAACTATAATGAATAGCCTACTTGATGTGTGTTTTGAAGTAGATTTATTTGAAGATGTCTCATTTTCATTCACCATTTCATTCACCATTAATAATATTACTATTTTGACACAATTTTTATTTCCTTGATCATTCTTTAATATATATATATAATGTATATTCATATCTTTAGGTGCTTTGATGGAACTGCTTGAGTCATTCAACCCTGTCTGACCTGATGAGTTCTCTAATTACTTACTCTGCCAACCAATCACTACGCTTTCAATCACTAGTAAACCCCACAATGATTATCCTCTCAACCAATCACAATGAAAGGTCCTAATGGATCATTTTGAGACAAAATGGGCATTTAATGTGTTTCTTTCTCACCACGGATAATGATTAGGGCATCAAAAGTTCACCCCACGCAGCAAACAAGGTGACAGAAAGACTGCTTGAATATGAATGTTACCAGCTTAATGATTGCATCCTGGCATTGTCAGAGTTTAATGCATTGACTGAATTTATTAATTTCATTTTCTGATGGAAAGTATTTTCCATCAGTTTTCATGACATGTATGACTCCACAAGAAGCGCGTTGTGTCCATTTGATGATTTGTTACAGAATTTCTCTCTCTGCCAATGTCAAAATCCAATGGTCATTAAACATTTCTACAAATGCATTAATTTTTAATTAAAGTACAAGATTCTACAGACATTATTAATGAACAAGCTGTTTGGACTTGAGGATGAAATGATTAATTCAACATAATGCATTCTCTTTAATGGCAATGTAATGACCTTTTGTGCATATTAAAACATCACATGAGAGCATTTTATAAAATACTTTTAAATAATAAACTCTAAAGTTGTATGTACCAGAGATGTATATATATATATATATATATAATTCATATATCTTTGATTCTTCTGTACCAGAGAGACTACTAAACACACACCATGTTGCAGCTGAATAGAATTGATTCATTTTGACTAGGGATAACAGAGGGTTGTATGATACACAGCTAGAGATGAGAAGTAGGCATGCACATATTGTAATTGTGTATATTTGTGATATCACTAAGTGTGTGAGTGAGACACACTGGGCGACCATATACAGTCACCAGTAAACAGCTAAAGAATACAAATCACAGTATTTCCAGCTGGAGTTCTGTGCTGAAAGAAAGAAAAATACAAATGACAAAAAATAATAATAAAAATTAAATGTTACCTCTTGTGCTTTCTATTAGTTATGTATCTCCAACTAGTTCCCACACTGCAAAACAGTATTTTTT
>NW_015505188.1:196825-197404 GCF_001515645.1 Sinocyclocheilus grahami | reverse complement strand
AATTTAATGCATCCATGCTGAATAAAAGTATTAATTTCTTTAAAATTATTTTTTTTAATCTTACTGACACCAAACCTTTAGTATATACGGTACATGATGTGTTGTCTTAAATGTAAATGTATCTCGTTTCAAGTGTTTTTATCTGGTTTATTTTGTTTCCAGGATCTTTAGGCATTTAACTTTTTAAATAAATATTTTGTTTTTCAAGGATTTTTAGACCCTTTACTGTAAAATAAGTCAAAAATACTAATTAAAAATACATTTATACATTTTTTTTGCAGTGCAAGCCACTGCAATCATTCATTGTGCAGTCAGAAAGTCAATACATGACATGTTACCGTTACTCTACAAGAGTCCTTATTTAGTTCCAAGTAAAACAATAATTTTGCTCTAATCTGGATGTAGTTGTCCATGCTCATTGTACATAAAAAAAAGTTTCAAAAGCACTAGGTCAGCGATCTGCATTCATCTTCCTTAATTTGGGAGGCAGGTTGTCCTCTGGTCGGCCACTGGACGTGTGTGGAGGACCGTGGGGGTGTGTGGGGATGGCCGCTGGGGTGGGAGGCAGACTTCTCTGGT
>NW_015505188.1:190908-196815 GCF_001515645.1 Sinocyclocheilus grahami | reverse complement strand
CCCTCACCCCAATAAATCCACCCTCCGGGGTATTGATTGAGATTTGTTGTCGTGTGATTCTTCACCCCGTTACAATATATATATATATAAAAAAATTGCCAATAAAAGCCTTTAAAACGTATGATATGCTTATCATTGTTTTTCAGTAAACCATAAAAACGTGGAAAAATAATCTACAAATGCTGAAGCAGCAAACTTTGCAAGACAAAATTTGTCACTGCCAAAACTTTTGGCCATGACTCTCTGTGTGTGTGTGTGTATTTTTAAACAGCAGGGTTTTTTTTCCACCAGTGAAATTCTTTAAATGTTCAGATTTTAAAGCTTCAACTCTGCAAAACATTTTTTCAGTTTTCCACTGAGTCAAAAATGGGGTAATAGCACTGATCTATAATGGAGAACATGCACACACACACACACATATACTGTAGATCAGTGGGTAACAGCTACATGAGTATAGCCACTCCAGCACACCACCAACTGAGACCTGTCTGGTTTTTGTACCTCATGAGGATCCAACCATAAAGTAACTCAATTGTTAGAACCAGTAATTCAGAAAAGAACGGCAATAAAGCAAGAAAGATATAAACACAAAATAAATGCTTCAGTGGAAAGGTGATTCAGCTTCATACTGCAGTTAAGGAACATTGTGTGCTGTACTCTGTGTTACAGAGTTTATATTTATTGAACAAAGCTCCAGGTCCATTTGATTCTTTTGCAACTACACTCTGCGCAGCTCTAATGCATGTCTTTACTGAGGAATGCCAGAAGCGTACGCCATGTTCCAGTGAAGTCTGGAGCCGACACATAAGGAGATTGTTGTTTAAATCCTACTCAGGCTGATTTGTGCCCATTACAGCCATTTAAGAATGTTCTAAAAATTCAGTAGGTCTTTTACACAGAAAGTGGATGATGCATCTGCTCAGGACATCTGCTGTCTAACGAAATATGAGCAAATCTGTCCTTCTCGACTGTAGAGTCTCATTAATTGGAGGAATGCAGCAGTATGTTCTTGCTGTGATGGGTTTTAGGTACTATTATAAGCTCTATGGTGGTTTACTCTTTGTGTAGGTATTTATGTGCATACAAGTACAACATTTTCCTGAATCAACATCCATTTTTGTAGTACTCTGATTTAAAAATGTACTCACTCTCAAGCCATCCAAGATGTAGATGAGTCTGTCTTATCATTGGAACAGATTTGGAGAAATTTAATATTAAATCACTTGCTCACCAATGGATCCTCTGCAGTGAATGGGTGCCATCAGATTGAGAGTTCAAACAGCTAAAAAAAAAACACAATAATCCACAAGTAATTTACATGACTCCAGTCCATAACTAAGGTCTTGTGAAGCAAAAAATATGTGTTTGTAAGAAACAAATCCATCATTTTGGTATTTGAACTATTTTAACTTTAAACTAAAGTCCAGTAAACAGAACCAATCACGTTGCTTGAACCAATCACGTTTTGCTTTACAGTCAAGGCGGTCTCGTCCTGAAATAACTTCATTCATCTGCATTTGCTTAAATAGGAAACATAAGAGCCATAAAAATTGCTACAGTAAAAGATATTTAAATTTCATTAGTCCATTAGACTATGTATCAAGCCAAGCCACATTATATTTTACGTGCCTTTGAAAATGCCAGATAAACAGCGCTTTAAATCATGGCTATGGGAACAATGCTATACAGATGCGTTATGTAAGCTTCATGTTATTCAAGATGGAAAGAAAAGCATCAATAAGTAACTGACGAATAACTGGATTCAACCTCATGATAAACATACGAGTTTGTGTTATAGGTTAAATTGCCATCACACAACAGCCAACAGCTTTTCCCAGTTTTTCAGTCAAGCCGTTTAATGATGTAACTATGTGCTTCTAACAATGTTTAAAGCACTAAATACTATTTTCAAAAATTTATTTAAAGTATTACAAAGTGGCCATTGTTTGGGGAGGAACAAATATATGTGGGTTCTTTTTTAGATATTTAGAGATATTTATTATTTTTTACATTTATTATTTATTATCATAATCTAGTTATTTGGAATTATGCAACACTTCTATCTCCATACATTGGTGAGCAAGTGATGTGATGCTAAATTTCTCCAAATCTGCTCAGATGAAGAAGCAAACTCATTTATCTTGTCTGAGAGTGAGTACATTTTCAGCATTTTTTTTTCAGTTTTGTGTGAACTACTACTTTAATAGTTATACTTAGGCCTATATTGTTTTGTAATAATGACTAGCTAAGAAAAGAAATCCACAACAATGTACTAAACAATCAGTCTAGCGACAAAACACAGTACAGTGTCTGACTCTGTCATCAGTATTGCCATGGACAATGAATATTAGGAAATATCAGACTGACAAATTCCGTGACTGACCAATCAGCATTGAATGTTCCAGAGCGCAGCGTAAAAGATGGTCTTAATCATTACCAGTCTTGATTATTAACTACTCCTGGGAGACAGCTGAATGCTGCTGTCTCTCTGTCCAGATTAATCCTTCACCTTCATCAATTCTTTCAGAAAGTTTGCATTCCTTTCCTTCACCCTTCTAAGTTCTTCTGAAACTTTAATGTCAGAAGTATTTTTACACCAGCAGTCTCTCAGCGTTATTAGTCTCCTCAGCTTTTAGACACTGTGAGAGATGAGTTGGAGAAAACTGTCATTTCTGAAACTCAGATGTGAAAAGATGAAAAGAGTAACATGATGTAGTCTGGATAGTCTCTCAAGAATGACGTTCTGCACCTGTTTTAATATGAAAGGTGTAAAGATTTTAAATAACATGACATGAATCTCTCTAGTTATTTAGGTTTTAATGTTTATGCACATGCATGGTCAGTTACCACGTATAGTAGGTGATTTCTTTTATTTATTTTTTGATAATCTAACATATGTGATTTGTCTTTATTTATTTCCATAAATATGTTTGATTGTATACACACAGGCACATGTATATACATATACAAAATACAAAGGCATAGGCAGCCACCTTACCCCACACCACTTTTTATGAAAAGGCAGGGTTAGTTCCTGATTCTTGACTTGACGTTTTTCTTTTCTTTTCTAACATTTGCAAAAAATAAATGTAATGCGTCATGCATGTGTCACACATTCTATAGTCTTTGATATACTGCTTAGGCAGTATTTTAGCTAATTAATAATGGTAACAACAACACTTGACATTTTTAGAGTTGTTTAATCAACATCCTTGCTGAACAAAGTATAAATGTTTTTTTTTATTTTTATATTGCATCAAACTATAATGAATAGCCTACTTGATGTGTGTTTTGAAGTAGATTTATTTGAAGATGTCTCATTTTCATTCACCATTTCATTCACCATTAATAATATTACTATTTTGACACAATTTTTATTTCCTTGATCATTCTTTAATATATATATATAATGTATATTCATATCTTTAGGTGCTTTGATGGAACTGCTTGAGTCATTCAACCCTGTCTGACCTGATGAGTTCTCTAATTACTTACTCTGCCAACCAATCACTACGCTTTCAATCACTAGTAAACCCCACAATGATTATCCTCTCAACCAATCACAATGAAAGGTCCTAATGGATCATTTTGAGACAAAATGGGCATTTAATGTGTTTCTTTCTCACCACGGATAATGATTAGGGCATCAAAAGTTCACCCCACGCAGCAAACAAGGTGACAGAAAGACTGCTTGAATATGAATATGTTACCAGCTTAATGATTGCATCCTGGCATTGTCAGAGTTTAATGCATTGACTGAATTTATTAATTTCATTTTCTGATGGAAAGTATTTTCCATCAGTTTTCATGACATGTATGACTCCACAAGAAGCGCGTTGTGTCCATTTGATGATTTGTTACAGAATTTCTCTCTCTGCCAATGTCAAAATCCAATGGTCATTAAACATTTCTACAAATGCATTAATTTTTAATTAAAGTACAAGATTCTACAGACATTATTAATGAACAAGCTGTTTGGACTTGAGGATGAAATGATTAATTCAACATAATGCATTCTCTTTAATGGCAATGTAATGACCTTTTGTGCATATTAAAACATCACATGAGAGCATTTTATAAAATACTTTTAAATAATAAACTCTAAAGTTGTATGTACCAGAGATGTATATATATATATATATATATAATTCATATATCTTTGATTCTTCTGTACCAGAGAGACTACTAAACACACACCATGTTGCAGCTGAATAGAATTGATTCATTTTGACTAGGGATAACAGAGGGTTGTATGATACACAGCTAGAGATGAGAAGTAGGCATGCACATATTGTAATTGTGTATATTTGTGATATCACTAAGTGTGTGAGTGAGACACACTGGGCGACCATATACAGTCACCAGTAAACAGCTAAAGAATACAAATCACAGTATTTCCAGCTGGAGTTCTGTGCTGAAAGAAAGAAAAATACAAATGACAAAAAATAATAATAAAAATTAAATGTTACCTCTTGTGCTTTCTATTAGTTATGTATCTCCAACTAGTTCCCACACTGCAAAACAGTATTTTTTTCTAATTTTACAGCTAAAATATATTTAAAAAATCATTGAAATTTACTTGAGAATCAACAATGCTTAAGATATTCTTGTTTTCAAAGAAAGTATCTTTAATTAAAGTGTATTTTCCCCAAATGTTTGGGATCAGTAACATTTTGTTTTTTAAAAGGAGCTCTTTTTGTTAACCAAGGGTGCATTTATTTGTACAGTAAAAACAGTAATATTGTGAAATATCATTACAATTTAAAGCTGTTATTACAACAGTTTTCTATTTTATTAAACAATGTATTTTATTTCAATTATGATAAAGATATATTTTCAGTAGTCATTACTCAGTGTCCCATTATCTTTCAGAAATTATTCTAGCATGCTGATTTGCTGGTCAAGAAATATTTCTTATTAATATCAATATTGAAAACAGTTGTGCTGCTCAGTATTTTTGTGGATAACGCAATACTTATTTTTTTAGGATTCAGATTCAGAAGGTTCAACAGAACAGCATTTATTTGAAATAGAGTACTTTTGTAACATTATAATATTTTTCACCGTCACTTTTAATCAATTTAATGCATCCATGCTGAATAAAAGTATTAATTTCTTTAAAATTATTTTTTTTAATCTTACTGACACAGGTGTTTTAGTGTGTTTTATGAATGTGTCCTTGAACTGATTTGTGATCCAAAACAAGTGATCATAAGTGAGCCATTAAATAATACTGACAGTATGACACTCAAATGACTTTTTCAAAACACTGATTCACGCTTGAACAAAACTACTGATTATGAGTGAGTCACTGAATCATTTACTCATTAAAAAAATACTGAATCATTCATGAACAAAGTTAGTGATCATGAGTGAGTCATTCACTCAACTGATTTGTTAAAAAAAAGTATTCATTTATGAACAAAACAAGTGATTATGAGTGAGTTACTAAATCATTCGTGCAACGATTTGTTTTAATCACTGATTCATTACTGAACAAAACAAGTGATTATGAGTCAGTCACTGAATCATTTATTCAACCAAATTATTCAAAACACTGATTAATTCCTGTACCGAACAAGTGATCATGAGTGAGTCATTGAATCATTCACTCAATTTATTTTTATTATTAAAAATGACATTTTATTCATAAACAAAAAAGTGAATATGTGTGAGACACTGAATCATTCATTCAAATGACTTGTTCAAAGCCACTGATTCATTCTGGAACAAAACACCAGTGTGCAACTGTGTGTTGCTCTGAGACAGGATTCTAACGTTTGGAAATATTTCAGTTAGTAGATCAAAAAATTCACAAAGTAACCAATAATACTGTGTCTAAGTTACTCAATTTTAACTTATTGTTTATTGAACTGTTGTTTAAAAGCAATATCACATAAGCATGTT
>NW_015505188.1:189603-190898 GCF_001515645.1 Sinocyclocheilus grahami | reverse complement strand
CACTTTGAGGGCTTTGAGGTGGAATCGTGCCTCTCCGTCAACCTGTCCAGGGCTGGAGCTGAGGCGTTGTAGTTTAAGAGGAAGGTCCCCCGTGCTCGAAGCCTTTTCGGAATGCTGTGAGCTCAAGCGTAGTACCTTCCTCTGCAGATCTTCTCTACCAGAAGAGCTCATTTTCTGAAGTTTGCTGGGCAGCTTGCAAGAAGCGCTTCCAGGATGTGCCCCTTCCTCACCTGCTTCCAGGCAGTCCATGGAAAACACTCGCTCCCAGTGCGGTGTGACCAGGGGGGAGGGGAGCGAGGATTTCTCCTCATATTCTTTCACGCTGTAGGGTGGTGTGGGAACTTCAAACGTGCTGTGAAACTGGGAGTAGTCCACCCGAAAGAAGCCCTCTTCCAGAGACATGACAGGCAGAAAGCGGTGACCCCACAACACCTCATCTTCCGTGTATGAGGTACGAGCTTGGCATGTCATACCTGTGAGAAAGCATAAGCATTACAATGGAGAGGAAAGGTTTATGGTCAAAATGTATTAGAGATAAGGAGGCTTTCATTGTCAGGTTAGCCTGGCCATGTGAATGATTTATGCTGCCCTGTTCTTCCAAGAATGTGATTTACAGACTCTCAGTACATAATGTGCGTGAGAAGGCCATGCAAGGCAGAGTTTTAAGACTTCTGCAACCATAATTCAGCCAGAGGGTCATTCAGTGAGTCATAAACACAGCCCGAGCCATAGCTTTACACAGCTGGGCTCTTTCGCTTATAAACCATCCAGGAAGACTGGAAATCCAATCTGTTCCACAATAAAATTAAAAACAATCAATAGAGTAATCACGAAACAATTGGTGTTCCTAAGGAACGCATTGTTTTTTTGTTGTTGTTTTCATTTTCTGCAGAAGAGGAATTATTATTTTCATGGGCATAAACCAGTAAATAAAAAGAGAGATGGAAAATGTATGCTGTCATACTGAAGTAGCATTTGTGTCATTACAAACAGAATAGTGTTTAGGCTATGTGCTTATATTATGCAATAGTTCCAGTGCTCGATTTAATTGGCTGAGACTGTCAGTCTTGTGTAGTGGTGGGGACATTTTAGTGTCTTTGTTTTTACTGGTTACATCGATATGTTTTAGTGTGTTTTATGAATGTGTCCTTGAACTGATTTGTGATCCAAAACAAGTGATCATAAGTGAGCCATTAAATAATACTGACAGTATGACACTCAAATGACTTTTTCAAAACACTGATTCACGGTTGAACAAAACTACTGATTATGAGTGAGTCACTGAATCATTTACT
>NW_015505188.1:187612-189081 GCF_001515645.1 Sinocyclocheilus grahami | reverse complement strand
TGTTTATTGAACTGTTGTTTAAAAGCAATATCACATAAGCATGTTTTATTTATTTTTTGGCCTGAATCATTAGTGATATTTAGAGCATTAGTGAGATTACATTATTATTTATTCACAATCAGACCCAGGCCTTGGGACTGAAACTGAAAGCATCAAATTAACCAAATATTTAATATACAAATATGCAAAGGCAGGGGAAATGTAAAAATTAATCAGTGACAGGTGTTCAAAGTCTGCAGAGCTTCTGTGTGGGCCTGCTCATGATTAAATTACTGTCATTAAATAGCCTACTAATTAGCAGCAACTATTATGAAACATGAACAAAAATGAAGGATGAAGATCATAACAACTCGCTCTCTAAGAGTGTTTCTGCTGGCACTACATCATCCCAAGTAATTAAACCAGTTTATGTGACATTAATCACACTGAAAATCCCATATTTTGCTGCTGGAGTGATCATGCTGAGCGGGAGCAATGGGGTGGCATGGCTTCATCTAAAGGCTTAAATGATGGATAAATGCTGGAAGAGGTTTTGCGAACGTATCAATGACTTCACTGCAGTTCAGCTGAAAGTAGCTTTTAAAGCTCTCATTTAAAGCAAGTAAGACTCTTCATTGCGCAATACTCTGTCGGCATACATAATTAGAGTCTCTCAGTCGTCTCCTTTGGTCTGATCTATGGTATTGATTAAAAGAAGCCTCATACTTCCCACTTACACACATGTGTTTAGTCTATCTGACTAAATTGCACATAGATTCCATTCTTTGTTGTTTCTTATTAGGGCATACAAAGAGAAGATGCAAATTAAAATTAGACTTTTAAATTCTGTGAGCTGTAAAAGTTCATGCAAAGCCCTTAAAGTGATACAGAGCTGTGGCTTTGTCTTGTATCACTGTGTAAAATTATTAACTTGACATTTCTGTCTGTGTGCAGGGCTTCAGTGGATCAATAAGCACTTATGAGTACATGGCAGACCTCAGCTCTCGATCAGCAGGGTGGTTAACCGTTTTAAATCACCACATGACAGTTTGCACCTCTTACTGGCCTGACAAGAAATTAATTACTCAATGAAATAGTGAATGAATAAATGGTTTACCAGGAGCCTTCCTCTAGTGTGCACTGATACGCTTGATAAGTGTGCGTTTGAGTGTGTTTGTGTTTGCTGTTGTCACTGCTGTTACCCCTGTAATAACGAGCATCGCTGACACAGAGGCTATGTAATACCCTTCCTCGCTTTGTCTCCATCTCATATCATTTCTCAGAGAAAGCGAGAGTTCAAATTTAAAGGCCCTCTGCAAGTTGTTTCCATTTTATCAGAGGTTTACCATGAAAGAAGTAATAACACTTAAAGCTGAATTAAATTCCTGTTTTCTTCTGAAAGGTTAGATGAAGAAAGTGTGAAAAAAGTAAAAGAAATAATTATAAATATATTAAAGGGGTCATATGATGTGATTTCAAGTTTTCCTTTC
>NW_015505188.1:179674-187602 GCF_001515645.1 Sinocyclocheilus grahami | reverse complement strand
CAAATGCGGAGTTTTGCGCATTGTGTGTGTGTGTGTGCACGCACGTGCGTGTGTGAGAGAGAGAGGGACAGCGTCACATCACAGTGGAGTCAGCTGTCTTAACCGCGGCTTGTGTACTGCATCATTACTGTGTCTGTTCCCCTTTCGGGCTTGAACTGATGGTAAAACTAATGACATTATTTACTGTCTTTACATTTATTTTGAAAGATGTAGCTCGCGATTACAGTAAGGGGCGTTACATTTCCAACGAGTGCTTGCGGTGTTCAGCCAATCACAATGCACTGGGTCAGCTGGCCAATCAGAGCAGACTGTGCTTGTCGGAAGGAGGGACTTTGTAGAAAACGAAGCGTTTGAGAGAGGTGGGGCATAGAGGACTTACAATAATGTACAGTACTTGAAAAATAATGTGTTTTTTGAACATTAAAGCATGTCAACATATTCGGTTACACCAAATACACAAAATAATGATCTTTAAAAAAGCATCATATGACCCCTTTAAAATCCATTGCATGCTGACAGGCAAGGAAAATCTCTATCATGTATTACATTTTTTACTGCTTCAGAGAAAAGATTGTGGAATGCAAACTTAAAATGAAGCCTTGGTTTTATATGAAATAATGTATTTGCATGATTTTATGTTCAAATATGGAGACAAGTGATATGCATACAAACCAGTTGACCATTAACATTTCCATCTCTCTGTAAAGCTAATGAGCGGTTTAGAGAGTTAAAAAAAAAAGCAAAAAGGGGAAAGATAATATTCACATCCGTCATCCAAACACACCCCTCATGCAAGAAAATGTCTCTATTGAAGTAATCACAACGTTCCAGCAGCTTCAATTACAGGGGGTGTAGCCCCAGAAAAAATAACTTTCCGACATTTTCATCACTAAAGGGCTTTAACAACAAGTACGCCAGTTTAAAAGGCAAGAAGGCAGACCCTCATCTTTCAAAAGACAGATACTTGAACCACCTGCATGTCTATGCTTGTCAGTTTCAAATGGAAAAGCTCTAACACTGTGCAGATGCTTCAAAATCCCTTAGGCTGTTCCTCAGTGCAGTATATGCATTTATGATGGCTATATGTTTTAACTGCAGCAAAATAAAACATAAGTCACTGCATGTAGTATGAAACACAAGCTAGGTTAAGCTAGGAACAGTTTAGCTAAATGCTAACAAGCATGTTTTCCTGAATTGTCTGTTCAGTTTTATTGAGCCTTTTTCTTTCAGAATGCTGTTGCTGATACTGAAACTCAAACTAACTTAGTTTAAAGTATGTTTATCTTGGAAAAAGGAAACACAGAAGCTAATTTCATTAGCATTAGCATTAAAGACTCTATATAACTGATCACACTCTAGAACAGGATCCAAAACAATGATTCATAATGCTACATGACCTACATTTCCAAAATAGTGCTAAATTATGTCTGGAAATTTAAATAGGCCTACAACCGGGAGAGAGAGAGAGGGACAGCGTCACATCACAGTGGAGTCAGCTGTCTTAACCGCGGCTTGTGTACTGCATCATTACTGTGTCTGTTCCCCTTTCGGGCTTGAACTGATGGTAAAACTAATGACATTATTTACTGTCTTTACATTTATTTTGAAAGATGTAGCTCGCGATTACAGTAAGGGGCGTTACATTTCCAACGAGTGCTTGCGGTGTTCAGCCAATCACAATGCACTGGGTCAGCTGGCCAATCAGAGCAGACTGCGCTTGTCGGAAGGAGGGACTTTGTAGAAAACGAAGCGTTTGAGAGAGGTGGGGCATAGAGGACTTACAATAATGTACAGTACTTGAAAAATAATGTGTTTTTTGAACATTAAAGCATATCAACATATTCTGTTACACCAAATACACAAAATAATGATCTTTAAAAAAAGCATCATATGACCCCGTTAATAATTATAAAATAAGAGTCATCTTACACTCACTGCTACAATACAGGGTGTACCGGGTGGTTTCCAGAGAGTTGCATTGCCAAGGTATGCTGAGGGTATACTTCATGCGCTTCCTTGTTAATACATTGTTATTATCGCCTCTTTTATTGATTACTCTCAATATGAAAATTAAATGGAATTAAATATGTGTTTCTTTAATTGAAATAAAGCTGAAATAAAATAAAAATATATATTTTGGAAAACTTCTATTTTATTAAAAAAACTTTTATTTCTGTTAGCTGCCAAGGCAATATTTCTATATTGTTTAGGATTTTTAAGTACTAAAATCACTAAAACTACTAAAATGGAAATAAATACTAATTAAAGCTATATAAATAAAACTGAAAGAATTAAGTAAATATAAACTAAAAATAAATAAAAGCCAATTATTAATAATCATAAATACTAGTATACATAAAAACAATATATTAGAAATGCTAACGAAATAACACTGTCGTTTACTAGCTCAAGTCAGCAGAGTGAAATAATATGAGGTCTTTTTATTTTATTTAATTTCTTGTTAGATAAATCATTTAAAAATGCAGTTCATAGCATGCATCACTCCAATGACTTGAGGTGTCCTTCTTGTAGCAGAAACTGAGTCAGACGAGTTATGCATCAAAGTTTAATACTTAGGGCGACTGTTCAAATCCCTAACCCTAAACATAGCCACTAGTAATAGTGATGGTTAGAAAACACCCCTAAAATTTAAATGAGAATCATATTTGATTGAAAAGGTAAGAAGTAGACAGGAAAGGAAGTTCTAATTATATTTTTGTTTATTTGTGCAGTGAAAAAGAATGCAAAAAGAACTGCTCTCGCTTTCTCTTTCTCTCACATCCTCAAAAGAAAATCCTATCCTGTCTTCTCCAGTTACTTTCCTTCTTTGCACTCTGCTTGCATAAAAGACACCAGGAACAGATCAAACTCAAGCAAGGTTAGAAGCTCATACATCAAACTGACAAGCATGTAACTGGAAAAAAAACTATTATGCAGAAGGCACTGCTAACAGCACAGGCCTGATAATGCAATCAGAAAGACACTCTTTTACAACCCACTCATCACTCCCACTGACCTGACTGTACCTACTGCATCCATTCCAATAGAAAACCAGGACTGAGGGGTGTGAGGAAGAATACAGAGATGTAATCACAGTTTACAAGGTAAAAAAATACAAAGAAAGTGTGAGAAAAGTGATGTTCAATTAGATCTAATAAATGAACATGAATGATAACAAATGAACACCCTGCAAAAAAAAAAACAGAAAACAAACAAACCATTTTTTCCAGTAAAATATGTTAACATCATTAAAACAAGATAAATTTACTTGAGAAGCAAATTGGCATGACTTGTTTTCAGAGAATACATCTTAAAATTTAACTGTCATTGGCACATTTGTTTTGTTCTTGTCAAAAAAAAGTATGAAAATGAAAAGACATCTTAAAATATTATTTTTTTAGGGATTTAAATAAAATTGTTTTAATAATGTTAAGTTAATTTGGTAACACTTTACAATAAGGTTTCATTTGTTAACATTAGTTAACATGAACTAACAATGCAAAAACTTATATTAAGTAATTTATTAATATATTCTGTTATTTTGGTTGTGACTACCATTCATACTTCCTATTTCCATTTCTGCCTCCATTTCTTACCATCATTTATGATCTGTTTTTTTTTCTGACTTTATAGCTCAATTCTGAGTTTAATTCTTTCTGAGAAAAAAATTTTGATAAAAAATTCCTTTTTTATTCTGTGGTGAAAAAAAAAACAGAATTACTAAATGTAAGCTCAGAATTCTGAGGAAAAAAATTACCTTGTTTTATTTTTTATTCTGTGGCAAAAACAAGAAAATAGAATTGTGAGATGTCAAAATTCTGAGAAAAAAAAGAAAACGGTCAGAATTGCAAGATATAAGTCAATTTTTGATGGTACTTCCATAAATATGATCTAACGATGAACAGTTCCCTTTCAGTCGGTCACTCTCGACGTCACGTCAGAGGACCGACGAATTGGTCTACTTCGAGTGTAAACTAAATGAGCCAATGCACATTGGCATGCGATTATTGCATCCAGCTGCTGCTGATCACAGCGTGAGTATAAGTAGGCAGCAGGTGCAGCGCATTTTCAGGTTTTTTCGCTTCGGAGCCGAGCGGTTCTATCGTTCTGCTCCTGACCTTCTGCAGTAGTGATAAACTACAGTCAAGCACGCTCTTCGGTGGGCTCTCGTGCTGGTGGACGGCGCTTCAGCGGTGGTGGTTTTCCCGTGTCGAGTGGGTTGCACACAACAGGCTGCACTACCCCTGTGTGTTGCAGACGGCCATCTCCCTGTGTGCTTCAGCACATTAAAAGAGCAATTTCCATTGTAAAAGAGCTTCACGGGTGGAACGTCTTTTTAAAGACGCGTCTTTTTAAAGATGTCATACCATCCGTGCGTTTCTGGGTGCAGTCGTTACCTGGCGCCGGGTGATGGTCACGATCGCTGCCTCTCATGCCTGGGCATGAAGCACGCTGAGGTGGCTTTCGTGGATGAGTCATGCCCCCATTGTGGGGGCATGACCATCTCGGAGTTGCGGACCAGACTCCGTTACCTGCAAGGGGGCGGAGTGCCTGTGCCACTGCCTAGATCTGGGGTTCCCTCCTTCGGGAAGGTTCGAGCTTCCGTAAAGTCCCTGTTCCAAGTAAGAACGGGTGCGTTTCCCCAGTGTTATCCTGTCTACTCAGTGGGTAGTGCCATAGTAGCAGTAGCTGGTCCTCTTGTGCAGGCCCTGGCCTATGCCAAAAAATAGGGGCGTAGATGGCTTCCACAGGACACTGGAAGGGGCGGTAGCTGTGGCCTTTTGGTAGGATCCCAATTCGTCGGTCCTCCGACGTGACGTCGAGAGTGACCGACTGAAAGGGAACGTCTCGGGTACGTATGTAACCCTCGTTCCCTGAAGCCCCTGTACCACCGCTGAGCGGCCGGGTCACCGGCTCGGCTCCTCAGCGAAAAAACCTGAATATGCGCTGCACCTGCTGCCTACTTATACTCACGCTGTGATCAGCAGCAGCTGGATGCAATAATCGCATGCCAATGTGCATTGGCTCCTTTAGTTTACACTCGAAGTAGATTGGTCCCTCTAAGCGAGATCCCAATTCGTCGGTCCTCCGACGTGACGTCTCCGTTCCCTCCTTCAGGGAACGAGGGTTACATACGTAACCGAGACGTTCTATTAATTTACGTTAAGAAAGATAAACACTCTAACAAATGTATTGCTCATTGTTATTGTTAGTAAATGCATTAACTAAGATTAACTAATGGACCTTATTGCAAAGTGTAACTGATACATGAAATCTAGAAAAAAATTACTGTCTAAAATCACTGAAGGCATGTGAGCAATATTGTAAATGAACAATTGTGTCAAGCCAGATTATGTTCCAAAAGAAATGGAGAATGGATTGAAATATGCTACCCACCCGTTGTCTCTACAATGCCCTCCAAGATGACGACAATCTCAAACTGCTCATTCATGAGCGAGCGTTGGGACAGGTCGAAGAAAGGGCTCTTGGGATTGATCTCGTGGCAGATGGTGAGGGGAGAGACCAGGAAGAGTTGGTCAGCACCTGTTCCAAAGCCCACATCCAGTTCACACTGATCCAACGGCAGGAACTCACCCTCCGGTGTCTGACGAGACTGGTGAGAGACAATCATCATCATCATCATCATCATAGTAGTCTTCATCTTCAGGCCATTGACAATCATCAAATCAAAAACATACATTTTAGACTGTGCCCTTTAATATCCGAGACAAATTACAGCAGGAGCAATCAATATGAAAAAAAAAGATAATCAAAGATGGTAAGAAATAGAGGTGGAAATGGAAATAGGAAATTGAAAGTCAGCATGTATATTTACAATCTTTCTGCTGTATAAAGTCTGTGGTAATCAGACCCAAAATAACAGAATATATTGAAATTGAGGGAAATATTCATGCTGTTTAGTGTGTGAGGGAATTATTCCTCTCTAGGCAAGTGGAGAGAGAGAGTGTTTGTGGCTGGCAAGGAGTGAATAGGGAATTTTGACAAGCATGAGTGCTCAGAACAGTGAAATAAAACACAGACGGTCCAAAGGAGGAGGCTGGGGTGAGATAAGAAAATGCCTACAAAGCATCGTGTCATTTCAGCCATGGTTTAAGACGATAAAGAGTGTCTGTTCAGAAAGCTAGTGAAATTTAAGACCTGATGATTTACAGGGCGATGTCAAACTAAAGAAGAGAAGGAAACTCCAATGTGAGGGTTATGTTTTTCTACACATGGGGTTTGTGTTTGTATGTAGAAAGGCAGAGGATGAATTCACACAAATTCTCTTGTGAATAATGTTGCTCTGAATACAGAGTGGAAGGGAAGCACTCTTACATTCAGCTAGATGGTGGATGTCCTCTCACTTCCACGTATCCATATCATCCACACTCAGTATAGTGATCTTACTGGAGCTGTTTAGGCTAAGAGTGTCTCCAACGGGCCCTACAGCTGTAGAACAGCCTCATGGGATGTAAACCAACAACCCTCTATAAATAGGCCCATTACTTAAAACGCTGGAGCTCAGTGGGGCATCCAAAAGCTTCCACATGGAATCATATTCCACATGTCTACTGAACAGCCTCATGGGATGTAAACCAACAACCCTCTATAAATAGGCCCATTATTTAAAACGCTGGAGCTCAGTGGGGCATCCAAAAGCTTCCACATGGAATCATATTCCACATGTCTACTACACACAACACTGGGGAAGCATTTCCAGTCTCTAAACACAGCCAAAGTGCATTAAGACCTACAAAGGTGAAAGGATGATAACTTAGAACTTGAATTGTCATTTTATTAGTCCTTCTTTCTTCTTTTGATTAACCTTGCCTGTAGTTAAACATTTTCTAAAATAATTTAATTATTAAATTTAAGTCATACAATTCTATTATAACACAATATAATTCAAGAGTTGCTAACATGATGGTATCTACACATGGTGACAAAAAAAAAACTCTCATTCATCTATTCATCATTCTCTCTTATCCAATTTCATACACCATTTTGAATGTTTTTGTAATGTGGGGTTTGGTGTTTGTGTTTTGTTTCATGTTCATGTTTTCATGTCTTTTATTTTGTAATTGTTTCATGCTGTTTGTGTCATGCTTCCCTTGCCCTCATGTCTTCATGCTATTGGTTCCTCTGTTCATTGTGTCATGTTCTGATTGGTTGTCTTAGTCATGTGTCTTGGTTCCCATTGGTTTGTTCTTGTCATGTGACCCTCCTTGTCCGCTATAACTAGCCATCCTGTTCCCATTGTGCCCTGGTCGTGTATTGAAGTTGTAACCCGCTGTCGGTGAGTCTAGTCTGTCCATGCCAAGTTACGGATTATTGTTTCTAGTCTTCGTCTGTTTGGATCACTGTAAATAAACTGCACTTGGGTTCTTCACTACGCTCGCCTTCAGTGGCTGATTCGTTACAGTTTTTGAAAAATCTTATGTTCACCAAGGCTGCATTTATTTGGTTAATACAGTAAAGAAAATAATATTGTGAAATATTATTAGTTAAAAATGAATGGTTTCTATTTTAATGTCATTTATTAATTAGTCACTGATTTTTCAGCAGTCATTCAGTGTCTTCAGTGTCGCTTGATCCTTCAAAATGTTATCATTTATTATTTGTACTCCCTAATTAATGATTCTTATTATTATCCTATATTTTGTGTGAAAACCATAATTTTTTTTCAGGATTCAATAAATAGAAAGTTCAATAAACGGCATTTATTTGAAATAGAAACTATATATTTTGTTTTAAATGTCTTCACTCCCATTTGATTAATGTAATGCATAATTACAATATTATATATCTTGATATATATTAAAGCAGACATATTTGCATCTTTAGACATTATACAAATTAGCTAAAACTATACACCTTTGACAACTGACTGTCAGATTTTGTTGCAGCTGAACTGATTAAAATCTGAT
>NW_015505188.1:161191-179591 GCF_001515645.1 Sinocyclocheilus grahami | reverse complement strand
CTTTAGTGGTGCGTGGCATGACTTAAGGGAGTAACCCCCCCCCCCCGCCCCACCAAAAAAAGTAGCAGCGTTAACTTGACTTTGTTTTGTAGTAGTGTGTCAGTAGCTCAGATGCTTTAAAAATATTGTAGCATTTACAGTAAAAAAGTGACTATTGCCATTCAGCATCAATGCAGCGTGGCAAAAATTGTGTGTACTGTAATTTACCGGGAGATACCATTCAGTTTAGAAAAAATGCTGTTCTTTAAAAAAAATTCTATTCATCAAATAAAACTAAAAAAGGATAAAAATTTCCACTAAAATATTAGGCAGCACAACTCTTTTCAACATTGACAAAAGAAATGTTTCTTTAGCTGAAAATCAGCACAATAGAATGTTTCTGAAGAATCATGTGACACTGAAGACTGGAGTAATGATGCTGAAAATCCAGCTTACATGCTAATTACATGTTAAAATATAATAGAAAAGTTATTTTAAATTGTAATATTTCACAATTTTACTGTATACTTCAAATAAATGCAGTCTTGCATAAGAGACTTCTTTCAAAACTTTTTGAATGGTAGTGTTTACTTTTTTTGTAGTTAAATTCTGCTGCTTTACCATGTTCTTAACTCAGACATAGTAATTTGAGTTTCAACTAATATGTTTTTAATATTTTAATATTTAATGTCACCATAAAGTTGATCACCATTTTTGTTCCAGATAATGATCTGATTATGTAATCATTTCTGTTCAACATTACTGTCAAAAAAAGTCATGCATTTAAAATGTTATTGTAAATATCTTGTAGTTAGCTACTTTTCCCATTGCTATTACTTTGTGTTATTTTTATTTTGTACTTTTATTTTTGAAAAATGTTTTTACATTTTTTTTTCTTTTTTAAAGGAATAGTTCATGCCAGAATAAAATTTATTTCATCATTTATTCATCCTCATGTGATTCCAAACCAGTATGACTTCCTTTCTTCTGCAAAACACATATATTTTGAAGAATGGTAACCAACCAGACCAAAATATCAAACTATTGCCTTGTTGTTTGTAAACAATTCAAATAAAAGATGTGTGGCTTCTACATTTCTTTCTTTCTTTCTTTCCTCATACAGATTTGGAATGGCATGATGGTGAGGAAATGTTGACAGAAGATTCATTTTTTGGAGAATATTTGGGAGTAGTTATTTCTCTAGTACTTCTGCCTACAAAAACATAATGCCATCTTTGCTATTTTTGGGCTGTTAGAAGGAGGATTTTAGGATGAAGCCCTGAGCTCACCTCCCAATGTGTTTTGAACATAAGTGCGGGGACAGACATGTACACATGATGTGGGGCTCATTGGGAGGTTTGTGGCATTGAGTATGAATGGGATTACACTATTGTTCAGCAGGCTGTATTGAAGCACAAACTTCTTCAAAAAAATTCTGTTGCTTTCTTCTGCTTCTTAAATCCACTCTAGGCAATGGTATTATTATTTTTTTACTCCTGTCTCTTTAAATTAAGCTTGAAAAGACAGATTACTAAATTCAAGAAGCAGACGAACAAATCGTACACAACGTCTTTCCTGCATGTTTCAGGAAAACACAGCTAAGTACTTGTACTACACATTCACACCAAATCACAGTGGGCAGTGGTGATAATCTTAAACTGTTTAAGATGATGAAGTTACTTAATTTAAATAAGATGTTAAGTGATGATACGTTTGCATGGGTCTGATGAGCTCTAATGCTGATTGATGTCAAGCTAAAGGCTGTACTCGTCTTAATTCAGTATCCACTGGCTTTTAAGCCACACAGCTAGACAGAGCCAAAGCAATCTTAAAAACGGCACCTCTGTGATTGAAGTGAAAAAGCTATTATTCAAACGGCTATTTGAATGTGTCTGTGTGTCTGAATATTCATCTGTGTGTGTTTATGTGTGCCTTGTAGACTAAAGAGCTGCCAGATCAAACCTGTCATTCTTCTTTATATCCCACAGGAAAGAGGAGGAGAGATAGAAAGGAGAGAGTCTTAAAGAAGAGGGAAAGCAGGAGGAGGTGGATCGAAACCTCTTTCCAATACAGCAGGTACCAGCAGCCATCCGTTTGACTCAGTCATGTGCATGGGTGAATAAAAGCTGGGGTTTCACTGCTTTGCCTTCCTCTGATTCACAGTGGTGTTGACAGCAGAGCTGTGGGGAGGGGAGGGGAGGGGATACTCACAAGCAAATAGATGGGACTTTCACACTGTTAATAGGGTGCTACTACAACCAAAATTTAACTCTATGATAGAAATGTATGATCAGTCTACCAGTGTAATCAGAATGACATAGGATTCAACAGAATAGCACATCTATGCTATCATACCCAGTCAGATTCTATTCTGTTGTATGCATCTATCCATCCAATATATTCTATTTGATCAACATGAAAACATTATTTGATCAATAAAGAACTCAACATGTTTTTACACTAATTTAATCAATTCCATCTTCATTTTTTTCAGTTATACAAGATTCATTTTTACAGTCAGTTTGATATCTATCAGTTTGATATTTAAGTTGAAATGACTTGTAGAGCCAATTTGATGATACTTAAAATTTAAGGCAACACCTGAACTTAAGTTGTTTTTTAGTTGAAGTAAATGGTACATTTATATACACTACTGTTCAAATATTTGGGATGGGCAAGATTTTTTGTAATGAAAAAAAAACTTTGATTAAATACACAGTAAAATTATTTAGATTAACTGTTTTTTATTTTAATGTTGAAAAGAGTTGTGAGTTGTTCTATTCTATGCAATACTTCTGTACTCAGTTTCAGAAGAGAACTAATCGAGTTAACAGAACTGAATTGTTACTGAGTAATTCAAATTAGCTTCTGCATTATTTCTCTCTCGCTCTCCTCCTTTGAGGAATTACCTAATAAAATGCACATGCATTATATAGAAAATGCAATGTGCACCTCTTAGCGGGTATCTTATTTTGCTGAAGGCCATATACGTATAACCCCTGTGTGTGTCCATAACAAACTCGTCCATCTGTATCACTGCTGGGTCACATGTCCCCAATGCCTGTCAGTGACAAGACAAATAACATGCTGTCCACCTCACATTTCATGCATCACTGCCAGCCCTGCAACACACACACAACACACCATATTCATACAAATATAAATAGCTCCCAGCATGCCTATGTCCTATTATGAACATATATTCAAGCTGTTAGTGGTTATGTACATGAACCTTCTAAACCTGAAGTAATTCTAAACCTTTTCATTCATGTCAAACACACACAAACCTTTACTCTCACAAAAGAGACCAACACATCACCACACAAAGACCTTTACACACTACACACACACACACACAGCCAACCTGAGTCAAAGCCTGTCTCCTGTAATCGAATTATCAGCAACTATCTCATTCATCACAGTGCACATGTGACTGCCTCCACAACAGCAAACATCTGTTCTCGCTGTAAGACATGCTAAATGAGATCAAACAAATCCAGCTGAACTGCAGTGGGAGTGGGTTTCTCCTCAGCTTTTATGAGGTTGCTTGCACAATTAGCGCTTTATTATCATCACTATTATTGTGTGTATGTGTGTGTGTGTGTGTGTGTTTAGACAAGAATATTCATTCGTACAATGTAAATGGGTTTTCTCTCTGGGTAATCACATCACCTAATAAATTTCATTCAGAACTCTTAAAATGTGAGAATGAATGTGTGCAAATCTGTGTGTGCAGAAGGGGCGTCTTTTCCTAGAAGGCAAGGTAGGCAATACCTCAGAAAAAAATGTGGTTTTGCCACTCAGCTCAGGTAAATTAAGTTTGCACAGTTGGAACAGAGTCTGACATTACTCCCCCCTCCCGGAAGGCGCGTCCTCGCGCCACACAAGATGGGACTTTCACACTGTTAATAGGGTGCTACTACAACCAAAATTTAACTCTATGATAGAAATGTATGATCAGTCTACCAGTGTAATCAGAATGACATAGGATTCAACAGAATAGCACATCTATGCTATCATACCCAGTCAGATTCTATTCTGTTGTATGCATCTATCCATCCAATATATTCTATTTGATCAACATGAAAACATTATTTGATCAATAAAGAACTCAACATGTTTTTACACTAATTTAATCAATTCCATCTTCATTTTTTTCAGTTATACAAGATTCATTTTTACAGTCAGTTTGATATCTATCAGTTTGATATTTAAGTTGAAATGACTTGTAGAGCCAATTTGATGATACTTAAAATTTAAGGCAACACCTGAACTTAAGTTGTTTTTTAGTTGAAGTAAATGGTACATTTATATACACTACTGTTCAAATATTTGGGATGGGCAAGATTTTTTGTAATGAAAAAAAAACTTTGATTAAATACACAGTAAAATTATTTAGATTAACTGTTTTTTATTTTAATGTTGAAAAGAGTTGTGAGTTGTTCTATTCTATGCAATACTTCTGTACTCAGTTTCAGAAGAGAACTAATCGAGTTAACAGAACTGAATTGTTACTGAGTAATTCAAATTAGCTTCTGCATTATTTCTCTCTCGCTCTCCTCCTTTGAGGAATTACCTAATAAAATGCACATGCATTATATAGAAAATGCAATGTGCACCTCTTAGCGGGTATCTTATTTTGCTGAAGGCCATATACGTATAACCCCTGTGTGTGTCCATAACAAACTCGTCCATCTGTATCACTGCTGGGTCACATGTCCCCAATGCCTGTCAGTGACAAGACAAATAACATGCTGTCCACCTCACATTTCATGCATCACTGCCAGCCCTGCAACACACACACAACACACCATATTCATACAAATATAAATAGCTCCCAGCATGCCTATGTCCTATTATGAACATATATTCAAGCTGTTAGTGGTTATGTACATGAACCTTCTAAACCTGAAGTAATTCTAAACCTTTTCATTCATGTCAAACACACACAAACCTTTACTCTCACAAAAGAGACCAACACATCACCACACAAAGACCTTTACACACTACACACACACACACACAGCCAACCTGAGTCAAAGCCTGTCTCCTGTAATCGAATTATCAGCAACTATCTCATTCATCACAGTGCACATGTGACTGCCTCCACAACAGCAAACATCTGTTCTCGCTGTAAGACATGCTAAATGAGATCAAACAAATCCAGCTGAACTGCAGTGGGAGTGGGTTTCTCCTCAGCTTTTATGAGGTTGCTTGCACAATTAGCGCTTTATTATCATCACTATTATTGTGTGTATGTGTGTGTGTGTGTGTGTGTTTAGACAAGAATATTCATTCATACAATGTAAATGGGTTTTCTCTCTGGGTAATCACATCACCTAATAAATTTCATTCAGAACTCTTAAAATGTGAGAATGAATGTGTGCAAATCTGTGTGTGCAGAAGGGGCGTCTTTTCCTAGAAGGCAAGGTAGGCAATACCTCAGAAAAAAATGTGGTTTTGCCACTCAGCTCAGGTAAATTAAGTTTGCACACACAACATCAGTAGTGGTAACAAGTAAAAGCTACACAAAATGCTTTTACTGTATAATTTTTATATTTTTGGTATTTATTATAGTTATTAATACTGGAGAAATATAAAAAAAATCAAAACAAACTTAATGAGTCTTTGATAAGACTTCTGATCAGACATTCTCCAAATGTTTTGTCAGTCGAACCTCTTTGGCCTAAAATATTTACCCCTGTAGAAGTATTTCAGTAATTTAACAACACATCTGCACGTTCACAGTTTTCTAATGGTGGTTAATGGTCACATGACATGCAGGTATACAAATAAAATGTTTTGTCTTTGTTTAGAAAGTGTTTATTTTTTAGGTTTTATTTTTAGGTTTTCATCAGCTCATAAACCCCTTGCAGTTCCTTCACGAACCAGTTTGGAAAACCCTCACTTGAATAAATACTGTTAATATATCTATTAAAATAGGTCTATTCTATTCTATTCTATTCTATACATATTTTGGTACTCTCAAGTGTCCTCTCATCTCACTCATGTTTCCTCGCTCAACTCAACCTAGACCTTCACACAAGACAGACATATAGTCATTGCTGTTGCATTAGAATGCTCTTGTGTCTAACTAAAAGGGGAACACCTGGAAACACAATCAAGACAGGAACAGGAAGACTAAATAAGGACATAAACAACCTGGAGCACGTGGGGGAAGAAAACACACACAGACATGGAACAGAGTCTAACATTACTCCCCCCTCCCGGAAGGCGCGTCCTCGCGCCACACAACATCCAACTGGGAGGGGGGGTGGGCGCTCTGGTACCCGTTCGGGGCGCCATAGCGGAGCAGGCAGCTCGGGGAGCCATGGCGGAGCAGGCAGACTAGGAGGCCATGGTGGATCAGACAGTTCAGGAGGTCATGACGAAGTAGGGAACTCAGGAGGCCATGGCGGAGTAGACAGTTCAGGAGGTCATGGTGAAGTAGGGAACTCAGGAGGCCATGGCGGAGTAGACGGTTCAGGAGGCCATGGCGGAGCAGACAGTTCAGGAGGCCAACCTCCAGTCGAGGTTGGTGGTGTCTGGGAGTTCCACGGGGCGATGGTATGTGATCCCGAGCCGGAACAGCATCACCAGGGTCTCCTCATCGAGGGAGCTGGCGAGGGCAAGCGGCACGAATGCCCTCAAGTAGGTGATCGGGTCGTGGCTCGCCTGATCACAGTGCAGTATTCTGTCACGTTGCTACTGTGAGGGAGCACGGAGTGAGGAACGAGGAACGAGGAGACCAGGAGTACATCAACAAGGGGAATTTAATTACATCAAGGGAACCAGGAAAACACACATAGCGAAGGAGGTAGACATATACAGACATTCACAATACCGGACAAGGAAGAATGGAAACACACACGGCTTAAATAATAAGGGAGCTAATGGGACACACCTGGGAACAATAGAACTAAAAGGGGAACACCTGGAAACACAGTCAGGACAGGAACAGGAAGACCAAATAAGGACATAAACATAACCTGGAGCATGTAGGGGAAGAAAACACACACAGACATGGAACAGAGTCTGACACATGCCTTGTATTTTCTCTTTTTTGTCCCTTATGTTAACGATCTTTGTCTCCTTTCATCTTTCTGCTCTTTTCATCTGTCCTTTTTTTCTCTTCTCTCTACCCTCTCTCTGTATTCTCTGTTCATCAATTCACAAACAATAGAGACAGTGACTCAGAACTGGAATTAGGTGAGAGGATGCTGATATATACCACTTAATTTGTTTGAAACTGAAGATACAATAAAAGATGGGGAAAATTAATATGGTGATGCTTCTCTCAAATTAGAGGACATGGAAAGGCAGATAGCAATTAGGAAGAAGTAATATACATTAAAGGGATAGTTAATGCTGTCATTATTTTATATAAAATATAGCATAATGTTTTCAATGACATGAGGGTAAATAATGACATTCAGCATTTTTAAGTTAATTATCCCTTTAAGAGTCTCCAGTGTAGTGTCTCTATGCTTGCATATTAGAGAGAATACAAGATGAACCATGAGAGGGACCGTCTGGTGTGACCATCTCTAGTGTGTTATTTGTTATTTGCACCTCCAGTGAATGATTTACAACAAATACACACACATACTCTCACAAAACACCAGACCATATGTCTTGGACCCACTGTAAATGTTCATGATCAATCATAACATTTAAGTGTGCCTCTTTAAGTGTGCATCTCACAGCTGAAATTATAAATGCATCAATATTATCAAAGCACATTTTAAATGTTTCTGCTTTGTTTATCCGGCATGATGAGACATGATCTGACAAAAGGTGACTGGGAATGACTGAGATTGTGTGTGGGCGACTGAATTTAAATGGACTGGTTATGCTGGCTTTAACAAATTGGCAGAGAGAGAGAGAGAGAGAGAGAGAGCGAGAGCTGGTTTGTATGTGATTAAAATACAGAAAGCAATGCCAGCTCAGGTAGGTACATGTTAAGTGCTCTTAAGTAGCCTACTTCAACTGTTATTGTATAGGCAAGCCCCTCCAGTGCACATCTAGCTAGTACTGTTATTTTAATATATTTTTTTAATTCATTAATATAAAATAATATAAATTTATATTCTTTGACAGTGTAGTCCAGGCACAGAAAGAGATATATCAGACTACATTAAATTATTATCTGCCTCTAAATAAAAATGTGTTTATTTAATTTTTCGTGCATTATATTTGTGTTTATATCAATATTGATCTGTAATATACATTAAAAAATTTATTTGATATGATAATAATCCATGACATTCACAATACCGGACAAGGAAGAATGGAAACACACACGGCTTAAATAATAAGGGAGCTAATGGGACACACCTGGGAACAATAGAACTAAAAGGGGAACACCTGGAAACACAGTCAGGACAGGAACAGGAAGACCAAATAAGGACATAAACATAACCTGGAGCATGTAGGGGAAGAAAACACACACAGACATGGAACAGAGTCTGACACATGCCTTGTATTTTCTCTTTTTTGTCCCTTATGTTAACGATCTTTGTCTCCTTTCATCTTTCTGCTCTTTTCATCTGTCCTTTTTTTCTCTTCTCTCTACCCTCTCTCTGTATTCTCTGTTCATCAATTCACAAACAATAGAGACAGTGACTCAGAACTGGAATTAGGTGAGAGGATGCTGATATATACCACTTAATTTGTTTGAAACTGAAGATACAATAAAAGATGGGGAAAATTAATATGGTGATGCTTCTCTCAAATTAGAGGACATGGAAAGGCAGATAGCAATTAGGAAGAAGCAATATACATTAAAGGGATAGTTAATGCTGTCATTATTTTATATAAAATATAGCATAATGTTTTCAATGACATGAGGGTAAATAATGACATTCAGCATTTTTAAGTTAACTATCCCTTTAAGAGTGTCCAGTGTAGTGTCTCTATGCTTGCATATTAGAGAGAATACAAGATGAACCATGAGAGGGACCGTCTGGTGTGACCATCTCTAGTGTGTTATTTGTTATTTGCACCTCCAGTGAATGATTTACAACAAATACACACACATACTCTCACAAAACACCAGACCATATGTCTTGGACCCACTGTAAATGTTCATGATCAATCATAACATTTAAGTGTGCCTCTTTAAGTGTGCATCTCACAGCTGAAATTATAAATGCATCAATATTATCAAAGCACATTTTAAATGTTTCTGCTTTGTTTATCCGGCATGATGAGACATGATCTGACAAAAGGTGACTGGGAATGACTGAGATTGTGTGTGGGCGACTGAATTTAAATGGACTGGTTATGCTGGCTTTAACAAATTGGCAGAGAGAGAGAGAGAGAGAGAGAGCGAGAGCTGGTTTGTATGTGATTAAAATACAGAAAGCAATGCCAGCTCAGGTAGGTACATGTTAAGTGCTCTTAAGTAGCCTACTTCAACTGTTATTGTATAGGCAAGCCCCTCCAGTGCACATCTAGCTAGTACTGTTATTTTAATATATTTTTTTAATTCATTAATATAAATTTATATTCTTTGACAGTGTAGTCCAGGCACAGAAAGAGATATATCAGACTACATTAAATTATTATCTGCCTCTAAATAAAAACGTGTTTATTTAATTTTTCGTGCATTATATTTGTGTTTATATCAATATTGATCTGTAATATACATTAAAAAATTTATTTGATATGATAATAATCCATTCCATATTTATATACATAATATGCACACATACTGCTTCTATTCTACAACTCTTCAATTATTCTGACAACTATGGAATTTAAATTTGCATTCATATTCCACATCTTTGGTGCTCTGGATGTAGGTTCTTTAAAGATAAAAACTCTTGGCTGCTTATATAGCCCTGAAGCACAATGAAAAAATAATGATGAGAACAGAGTTAGGGTTATATGAGAGAGTTATATGAGAGAGAAAGAGAGTGAGAGAGAGAGAGAGAGAGATTTCTTCTTTTCCAATTTATGTCCAAATTTCATCACTCTCTTTCGGGTCCGTTTTCAGCCTATTTTTCCCCTTGTACTTCCAATAAATCAAGTTCTGTTTTTCTCACAGTCTATTTTGTTTGTGTTCCCTGATGCTGTCCCAAACTTATACTATTCTGGCAAACCTTTCACTATCTCTCACTACCTTACTGTGCTTTCCCTGTTTATCCTCTGTTCCTCTTCTTATTCTTATCTTATTGAGAGAAAAACTTCAGCATAGCTTAAACTGTCTGCTTCATTAAGTCAGACGCCATTGACCAAAGACTCTTAATCAATCACAGCATTCACTTGGCACTAGATAATTACTGTGAGCTATGCAAAAGATTTTTGAAGTGGGCCTGAAATGTCATCCATCCATATCTTTGAAGAATATTCACCTGTTTTAACTCTGTAATTGTTCTGCGGGCTGAGATCAGTTATTTTAACATAATTATACTGGATAGATTCAGATGATCACAGTTTCAAAGAATATGGGCCAAAAAAGTTCAGTTATTACACTGACCATTTTGTTCACCTTATCAGCGACCTTTGACTGACAGTCCTATTCATCAATTACAGGGAAGAAATCCTATTGTGTGAGTGTGATGTCCATGTGTCAACTTTCCCTGCCTTATTCATTTCATTTTAAGCCCTTCTGTTGACCGAGCTGATATACAGCAGACAGACAGACACACTCACACAGTAGCATCAAAGCATAGTGTGAGAATGCATAGTATTTTTTTTACTAGAGCTGTTATGTAAGCATCTTCTTCTAGAAGAAAGCAATTCCATTGACAAAAACAACTCCTCCCCCCCTCAGAATATATTTCGTACAGCTCCAGCAGTGTAAACATCTGTAAATTATTCTGCTACATTTTCTAAGGCTCTGAAAGTTATTGCCTGAGGCTATAAGGCACACAAAAAAAATCCTCCTTCACAAGTGTGCAAATGCTAATTTTCCGCCATCTCTCTGGCTGACCTCAACTCCTGCAGGAGTCTTAGAGAGGCTTATGAGCTCAAAACCCAGAAACATTGTCTTTTCTCTTCGCATTTTGGAACAACCCCTCTAGAACCCACGGAATTATCGCTGACGTGGAACCACCTTCCAATTAGTGAGCAGGTCGGTTTAAATGTCACTGGTTACGAGTGACAGATGTTGGACACAGTTAGGCGTCTGTAAAACTCTCTTATCTGAGCCTTTTGTCACTGGAGTCTCATCTTGTTCAACTGTGACAATGGCTGTCCATGTCGAGATTATAATAATACAATTTCAAGCCTTTTCATGTAACTGGTAATCAGTTGTGAAAGGGGTACCCACGCGCCTAGAATTCTCATCTGTACTGACGTCCTGCTAAATCACATTTCACAGGTTCCTTGATTGTCACTTATACTCAATAATCTTTGCTCGATATGCTTTCTGTGAAAGAAGACAGCACATTTCTAAAGGGGAAAAGTCCATTCCAGAAAAACTCAATGTCAATTATTAAAATCAGGACAAACATTCAGTGCACCATGCCTTAGAGCAGGGATTCACAAACTTCACAAAAACTCTTTTGACAAAATATTTACCCCTTGAAATTTTAAGTTTATATTTTAATAATTTAACATATTGGTTAATGGTCACAGGACATGCAGGTAAACAAATAAATATATTATTTTTTTAGTTTTATTTTGATTGTTTTTATTGAAAAAATTTTTCATTTCATTTTTACAATTTAAATAATTATTAGCTTTTCATCAACTCACAAACACCCTGCAGTTCCCTTACAGACACGAGACACCCACGGGTTCACGGACCCCGAACTGATCCAGCAATGAGGCATTTTAAGGTCCTAAATGTTATTAATATTTGCACTGGCATACATACAACGGCATCAAAAAAGAATGACAATATGAAAGAAATTAATCATGCCACTTTTTTAAAACTTACTAAACTTTTTGTGAGGAACAGACAAGACTAGTTATTCCTACACATTATCGATTTCAGCACTGCAAAATATGAATAAAATATTTTTAAACAGCCTACTCTTTTCCCGGTAAAAAAAGTAAACCCTTATAATAACTTTCTGATATTTCTGCAGTTCAGTGTTTTACACAATATGTAAAACATATTGTCAACTTGG
Organism: Sinocyclocheilus grahami; assembly: GCF_001515645.1. Classification (NCBI taxonomy): domain Eukaryota; kingdom Metazoa; phylum Chordata; class Actinopteri; order Cypriniformes; family Cyprinidae; genus Sinocyclocheilus; species Sinocyclocheilus grahami. The sequence continues at coordinate 167,529 of NW_015505188.1, read as the reverse complement.
TATAAATAAATGAATTTCCACTACAGACAAACATCCAGTTTATGGTTCAACACTGCCAAACAATTTACCCATGTTAACTATTTTTTATAAACAAACTTTTCTCTAGTGAAGCACCACTGAAGCTCACTGAATTTCTCTGACAGTCAAAAAGGATTCCACCTACATCACATAACATGTATAAAGAGATACCAAAATACACATAACTATTAAAAAAAAACTTAAAATATATAAATTTAATGATATGACACTGCTAAATAGCTAAAGAGTATTTAAGTGAAATAAAAATCATAAAAATAAATCAGCTACATCATAACCTATTTGCTGTATGCACATACTGATAGCAACAACAACATTAAATACTTAATGGATATTGAGATTAATAAGTCATTCCAGTATTGCATCTTGACACATAAAAAACCTGTGAGTGAGTGAGTGAATGAATGAAAAGGAATCGTTTTCAAACAGCTTGGTGGTTTAAACACAAGCAACACCTGAAATTTGTTGAACCATACAGTGTAAAAAAAATTATTTTCCAATAAAAATCCTGTTATGTAGGTTAACTGTAAGTCACATATGTACCATATCCAACACATTACTGTAAAATATTGTCAAAAATGTTTTATAAATAAAAAATATATAAATCCCCTTATTTTAATTCCCAGCCTTTAAATCACATTTGTTTTGAGTTATATTGGTGTATTTTATATTGCATTTTAAGGCGTTTAGTTTATTGCATTATTTTAGTATCACGTTTGTTACTAATGGTATATTTTGCATGCTCTGTTTTTATATTAGGCTACCTATTATTGGTTGTTGCTAACATTGTTAGAGAGGATTTTTTTGGTATATAGACATATAAATAGGTTGGTATTCACATATAGCTAATTTAATGACTAATAGGAACTGAAAAATTAAGAGTTCAAATGCAAAAGCCTCTAAGTGCCATCTGCAATTTTCATCTAAAATGAGCATTTTTATCAGGCTCCTACGCATAGGTTCAGTACTTTTACTTTCATTGAAATGTATTGGTCCTTTTCTATGCCATTAAATTGAAATAATTGTACAAATACAGAAGCCTGATAAAAAATGCTAATTTTAGATGAAAATTTCAGACTGTATTAGACACTTTTACATCTGAAACTCTTCAAATATACAGTCACCACACCACAGTACAATCCCATAATGCTCGTCACTGTACCCTCCTTTATACGATACAATTCTGTAAACAGTTGCCAGCTTTTAATATAAATGTACTATTTTTGCAGTCAAATGGCTGAGGTTAAAGAAAATTATAATATGATTAAAAAAAAAACGATTGAGAATAGGCCTAATGCAAATCTAGGCTACTGCATTTCTCCAAAAAAAATGCAGTCAAATGGCTGAGGTTAAAGAAAATTATAATATGATTTAAAAAAAAAAAACATTGAGATAGGCTTAATGCAAATCTAGGCTACGGCATTTAAAAAAAAAACTGTACTGTGTTGTAATAATTGTAAATAAACTAAGGCCAAGTAGAGCTGTAGGTGTGCAGTGTGTGTTTTCACCTTTATGAGTTTACACCTGATTTGCGCGGACACCATATGGCTGTTCCTCAGATTGCCCACGCGGAACATTAAGCAGAGTCTTCCGTCTCGTTGTGAGATCACCGCGTCCTGACTGAACATGAGCGTCTCCGCGCGCTTCTTGGGCTGGGACATCTTAATGAACATACAGCCGATGAGAAACGCGTCTACTATGGAGCCCAGCAGAGACTGGAACAGAAACAGGATAATGCCCTCAGGACACTTCTCAGTTATATAGCGGTAACCGTAGCCAATAGTCGCCTCGGTTTCAATGAAAAAGAGGAACGCTGACGGGAAGTTGTAAACATTGGCGACGCACGGAGTGTACGAAGCGTCATGGCCATGATTCAAGTCCCCTCTTATATATGCGATGATCCACCACATCGAGGCCATGACCAGCCAGGCGATGGTATAGGTGAGGGTGAAAATGAGAAGGTTCCAGCGCCACTTCAAGTCCACCAGGGTGGTGAAAAGGTCGGATAAATAGCGACTGGTCTCTCCGACGAGATTCCCGTGCTGGACGTTGCAGCGTCCGTTCTTCTCCACGAAGCGCTGGCGCTTCTTCTTCACCGGTGCGCTGGGGAAAGACGCGCCTCTGTTCGTGTTCACCACCTGGTAGTCCTCTCCAAATTTACGCCTTAGCGCTGCCATAACTTCATCACATTGGTTTCATTAAACCGGAGGGGGGTTATTATCTTAAAAATACAAAAAGGAAACTTACTTTCTCTGTAGCATGGCTTCGGTGCCTTTTCACTTTCAAAAGTACATGGAAAAAAGGTCGTGAGGCAGGGCAAGGTCTCTCTGCCAACTTTTTTCCCCCTCAAGTAAAAAGTACCCAGTACCGTCTGGACGGTAAATGTAGTCAGGAAAGCTGAAAGCGCGTGCCTATTATAATGCCAGTTTACTGTAGCATCACTGTACCAGGCTGTCTTCTGGTCGGGTTTCTCTGGATGCCTGTGTGAAATTCACGGGTTGTGTTCTCTGTGCACCTTCGGCTCCTCTGCACATAATATGGCATGAATAGGAGAATAAGAGAGAGAAGAGAGAGTGGGTGTGAGGGACGAACGGCTGGGAGGAGGGGGGCTTGTGTGCGAAATACTACTTTGTACACTGGAGAAGATGCTTGTGCGGGGGTGGGTGGGGGTGTGTGTGTGTGGGTGTGTGTGTGTGTGTGGTGTCTGGTCTCTCCGACGAGATTCCCGTGCTGGACGTTGCAGCGTCCGTTCTTCTCCACGAAGCGCTGGCGCTTCTTCTTCACCGGTGCGCTGGGGAAAGACGCGCCTCTGTTCGTGTTCACCACCTGGTAGTCCTCTCCAAATTTACGCCTTAGCGCTGCCATAACTTCATCACATTGGTTTCATTAAACCGGAGGGGGGTTATTATCTTAAAAATACAAAAAGGAAACTTACTTTCTCTGTAGCATGGCTTCGGTGCCTTTTCACTTTCAAAAGTACATGGAAAAAAGGTCGTGAGGCAGGGCAAGGTCTCTCTGCCAACTTTTTTCCCCCTCAAGTAAAAAGTACCCAGTACCGTCTGGACGGTAAATGTAGTCAGGAAAGCTGAAAGCGCGTGCCTATTATAATGCCAGTTTACTGTAGCATCACTGTACCAGGCTGTCTTCTGGTCGGGTTTCTCTGGATGCCTGTGTGAAATTCACGGGTTGTGTTCTCTGTGCACCTTCGGCTCCTCTGCACATAATATGGCATGCATAGGAGAATAAGAGAGAGAAGAGAGAGTGGGTGTGAGGGACGAACGGCTGGGAGGAGGGGGGCTTGTGTGCGAAATACTACTTTGTACACTGGAGAAGATGCTTGTGCGGTGGTGTGTGTGTGTGTGTGTGTGTTCCCCGGCATTGGAAAGAAGATTGGATTTCCAGTCCAATGTTGAAATCAATACGCTACTCAGTCGATTACATTGGTGTCCTGCGGACACATTTTGTATTAATATGTTAGTATTAATATAGCCACAAATTAAAGTAGTCTTTTTTTGTGATTAAACCAAAAACAAAATCATAATTCCCCTTTAAAACTGAATGCTATTCCGCAGTCAATTAATCAAACTAACAACGCCATCTGCTGACTGAGATGCGTGAGTACACAATTTACTAAAACAAATGAAAGCCATTCATTCACTCACGCATGCACGCATGCCTGCCTAAGAATTATAGGGGCTTTGGGTCTTCTTATACAATTTTATTCCTATCAGGGAGGTATTCGGGTATTTCAGAAAGTAGGTGTGGCAGGTGTGACATACCGGGTATGTTTAAGGGTAAAGTAAGCGGATAAACTCAGAATCCGGTTCCAAAAATGGAGGTAACTCTCAGGGTAAGTATATAACTTATTCTCTGAACATAATAATCTTTATTTTATTCTAATATATTTATTATATTTTATTGTAATCTCACACATCATGGATCTGCATTTTCTATAACGCATTTCTATAATAAAAATACATATGAGATATTTCTTATTATATAATTAGCATCAAACAAACAATAATTGTTATTCTCAGTGATTAAAAGATGAAACGAAAACTATTAAAAACGATTGCACAACTATCAATTAGGTGGCGAAATGCACTATACTAGGGGTCATCAACGTTTTTCAGGGCAAGGACCCCTTAGGCAATGGAGCAGGGACCCCCACTACAAAATGTGTCAAGCAGAGCTAAGTATTAATTGCTTAAGCATATAGCCTTCAATATTAATAGAAACTAACCATATTATAATTAAGAATAAATATTATGATGTTAGCCTACATGTATATTATGTTAAGACAGTAGATCAGAACACATTATTGTTGTTGCACAGGCCTGTATTTGACTTGTTAAAATGCATCATAAAAACAAACATGTTGAGATAATAATCACAATTGTTTGCAGTTGTTGTAAATTATTTTAATGGATTTGCAGTCATATTATATTTTTATTTTAATTCAAATGGACATTTCCAGTTACCTGAACCTTAGCTACAAGTTTATTAAAAATTAACATTTTAATTTTACTGTCAGAATGACAAATAAACATTTTTTTTTAACTTTAGCTTCAAGTTTACTAAAACTTAACATTTTAATTTTTACTGCGAGATGGACAATTAGGAATCAAATCACTGAGTGAGGGTTCTAAAGTGCAGATATAATGTGTAAGCAAGGGCTCCACCATGAGAAGAATAGCAGTGTACAGTGAAAAATTTCAGATTATTTACAAGGCATTAGATTTTTAAAAAATTAGAATGGAATGTAAAAATAGGCCTATATTTTAATACAAATATTTTTCTAATCTAGTCTGCATTTACATTGCGCGTGACATGCCATATTTTTGTCCTGTGCTAGTATCACAATGTCAGTTGCAGATTCAGAATGAATCACACATTTATATGTAGGCTAGATATAATTTCCAAAACTTTGCAGCGTATAATTGGCCGTCGGTCCTCTTAGCAGCGTGAAAAACAATACTTTTATTCAACGGTTTATATAGCTATAGCCTTAAGTGCGAAAGACTGCTCCCTTTACAATCACTAAAAGTCAGTTTGCGATCTCACAATGTTCCATTAAAATCAATAAAGTTGTCTACACTGCATAATGAATCGTTGTTTGTTAATGAGACAGGATTCACGAGAGAGAGCATAACTCAACACTGAACAAAAACTCCAGCATTTGGAGCGGTGAGTGGATTCTAACTTAAACACCTCTGATTGGCCATTGTGTTCAAGAGATAAACGAACATGTCTGTGTTTGGCTACATTTCTCACCGCTGCAAAAACACGCTGTAAACAGTGAACATTTCAGGTTCTCCGGGGGGTATTCCAGAAAGCAAGGTTAACTTACCATCACATATACCCTGAACTCTCGGTTGATTAACCCAAACATGGCTTATTTGAGGTATGCTGGTTCCATAAACGCGTCTGGGTGTAAGTTCAGTCAACTCTGAGTATGTTCACGGTTAACACACAAGACATACTCAACAGAGCAAGGAATTGACGAGTCACCATGGAAACCATGCTGCTTCTTTCTTCTTCTTTTGTTCAATGGTCATTTACATACTTACTGCATATCGCCACCTAATTGATGGTTGTGCAGTCATTTAAAAAAAAAGAATTTTTGTTTAATCTTATAATCACTGAGAATAAGAATTATAATGTTTGTTTGATGGTAATTATATAATAAGAAATATCACATATGTATTTTTATTATAGTAATACATTATAGAAAAAGCAGATCCACGATATCAATAAAAGATGACAATAAAATATAAAAAATATATTAGAATAAAATAAACATTAACTTGTTATAATAGTGTTTTATAATTAATATATATCGTTATTAAATATGACAATACATATAATATATATTGTATATTTGATAACTATATTGTAATCATAAATAATATTATAAGGTCACGCATGTGCTGATAGCGCTGAAGTAAACTAACCCTGAAACATAACCTACTCCGGAGCAGGTTATGTTCAGGGAGTAAGTTGCTATGGCTACTTAGTTACCTCCGTTTTTGGAACCGAAAGCTGAGTTTAACCGCTTACTTAACCTTAAACATATCCGGGTATGTCACATAACCTGCTTTCTGGAATTCCCCCCTGGAAGTTATGGGTATTAATAAAATCAAATAAAAAATATTCTGCCTCTTCTAATAAATATTTGTGACTTTATAACTTTAAGAAATGTAGCATTCTTTTCTGATTTTCTTACATTTATTATAATTTTTTATTAGAAAGGGACACATAATAATAATAATAATAATAATAATAATAATTATTATTATTAT
>NW_015505188.1:93205-161035 GCF_001515645.1 Sinocyclocheilus grahami | reverse complement strand
ATATATATATATATATATATATATATACACACACACACACATACTTACAAGTATTCATTCATTCATTCATTCATTCTCCAACTAAGTGTGCCTTTTTATGACGACATTTAGTACCAAGCTGAATTTAGTAGATTTATTACGTATTTATTTGTTTATTTTGAATGCCGTTTCTCTTGATGATAATTTGAAAAGGGTTATATAAAACTAATTGTAGAGTGCCTACACAATGCCATCAGTAACCATCATGCTCAGTTTAACAGAAAGCCTTTCCTAAATTTGAACTACCTTACATGGTGCTCTTTTGATGAATTGTGTAAAATGTCAGCACAGAATGTATTCCAGAATGTGCTGAGTGTGATGATGTTAATGCTAACAGAAAGGCGTTGTCTGTCTTTTTTATAAGTAGCTGTAACATATAGCTCTGAACTGTAATGACACATGATTATAATATTCCCACCAGTCTAATGGCAGTTATTCACTGCAGATAAATTTGAAACTGCATGCTCTTCCTCTCTCTGTTTGCTCCTTTGGGGAGTCTCAAATACATGGGCAGCCATCAGGCCACCAGGCCAGTATATCTGTTTGTGCGTTATATTAAAAATCATTATAGTCCCTCATAATGACAACTCTTCTGGCTAGGAATAATGTGCACAGATGAAAAAACATCTCACTTGTTAGGAGAGGCACTGTGCATTTGTCTCCATATTAGATTAAAAACATTATTAAACACATTTATCAGGGGAATGAGTTGAGCAATAATGAAATATGGAGCAGTGCCTGTATTTTTATGTAACGTCTGTGGGTGTCCATGAACATTGATACTTTTTCTTTATTTTCAACTGCAAACTACAGTATTACAGATGGTATGGTTTATGTGATCGTTTCAGCATGTGTTTGATCAAGCATGCATAACTAAACAACAGTGGCGAAAATCGATTCTCTCAATGATAAATAAACAATATAATATAGTATTAGAACACCAGATGCTGTACAGAGCCCTTCAGATTCGGAAATGCAAAATGACAGAAAAAAAAGACCAAGAAAGCCAGATACACGCTAACTCTTGAATAATGAATGAGCTCGAAGAATTGATGACATATACATGATATCACATGACCTGTCAAGTTTTCTTAAATACCAGTCATGAGCCGCAAATGCTGAGATGAGATCTACAACAGTGGAAAGATTTAGCAAACATTTAGCAAACTGTTATTTTTAGTCCGTATCTATATATCTTCTAGCTGAAGGCTATGTAATGAATTTGATTAATAAAAATAATAATAATGTGTCCCTAATATTTGTAAACACACCTGACAACAACCTTTAGCATTAACTTTACTCATAGCACAGCCTCTGATTAAATATGTAATAATTGCATATTTCTCTAAATTATATTTTTTAATTCTGTTGCATATACATTAATATAAATAAGGAAAACAAGCCTTTGATAAGATTAGGCTGTAGCCTAAAGGTCTTTCTATAATTTCAATAGTTTGTTGTGGTTGCTTATGAGTATTATTGTATTATTGTCTGATCCTAGTCATAATAATGTTTCAAATGAATTATACATTGAAGTAATGAAACCATATGAACACACAGATCTTTCTATATGACAGAACATTGTCAGACTATAACATTTGAAAAGAATCTTCAATGCATATTTAATTAACCAGTCCAGAGATGGGAGAGATTTCGTAGACGCCAGTATTTAGAAATAAATAAACAACCCTCCTCGCACACACAAATGGTTGCAGGTGCATTCACGGGAAGAGAAGAAAAAGAAAATAAATTACTTTCAGATTGAAATAATTTATTATCCCTATATTGAAACCGCAACATTTCAGTTATGCCACATACATTTTTCAGGCATTTAAACAGCAAGGGAAGACACAATAGCACTAGCAATTATAAAATAAAGAAACACAAATATTGGCTGCAATAGTTTGCCATTTTGTGGAAAGTGGATAAAAGAAGAGAATGAAAGGTTCAAAATCATCTTAGACTTAAGATGAAAGACTTAAAAAAGTTCTTTATTGGCTTTGATGGTTCCATGAAGAAACGTTAACATTCATGGAACCTTTTCAGTGCACAAAAGGTTCTTTATAGCACCAAAAGGTTGTGATTATTATAATATTCTTTACACTAAGAATTTTTCAAGAACCGTTTACTGTCCTTCTGAGAACCCAAAGTGTAAAGAAAATTATAATAATATAACGTTTGAAACCTTTAGTGTCAAAAATCTTTTCCATTGTTAAATCTATCATGTCCATCATTTCTCTCAGTCTGGATTAAATGGGTCATAAAATAGACAATTGCTGTAGGAAATTCAACCAACTCCATCTCATGAGAAAAATTAACTATTTTACAAGGTGGTGATTTTGTATAAATTTGTACGGTGATTTGTATGCAAATGTAAAATTTTTAGGAAAGTAAGTGTGAAGGTCCACCCCAATCCCATCCTAACTGTCAGTGGTTAGCTACCAGTTCCCCAAAACATAAAATAGTCACAAATGGTCATTAATTGACTAATTCGAATGTACAATCTCATATGTATGTTTATGTACAATCTGCTTATGTCCTAATGAGGGTTAGATTTAAGGGATGCTTAGGCCTGTTTTTTGAGGTTTTTCTGAAAATCATGTTTCTTTATTAAACAATTCATACAAAATCGGAACCTCATAAAATAAATCAAATAAAACGTTTTGTTTTTTTTACAAGAATGACTTGGTTGTTCTTGGAGGGGCAACTTTTTGGGTAATGTTTTAAACCAACTAAATGGCTCTGTTCTCCAAATCTCTTTCAGTGCAGCACTTTATTTTAGCTTATTTTGTATTGTTTTATTATATTGTCTCTTTCTTTGTTTCTCTCTGGATCTTTTCTTAGGGTCACTATTTCTGCTCACAATTAGGATAGTCTAGTTAATTAAGAAGCTATTTGAGGAATTGTTTTTTCTTTAGCCTAATGAATTGTGTCACTTTATCCTATTAATTTGAGAGCCCTATTACAACAGTAGTATGTGCTGTGTCCTCAATTTGGGGGACCCAAAGGGATACCACACCACCATATTTCTGAGAGACAAACACAATTTGATAGAATAAGATGGGGAATAGAAACTTAAACAGGTTTTTAAAGAGGAAAAAAAGCCGTCTATGCAGACATCTTCCTCTGTGAATGCATGGATGTGATCAAGTTGCCAAAAAGAACAAAAAAGTAGCCTGTTTGTGAGAATAATCCACACTGGGTGCTGTGTGCCTTGAAACAATGCAAAAGTGAATTGAGCTGAAAATCTTCCCAACAGCACCCACTAGGTCTAGCAGGCTATCTGTTCCTCTGTGCGATAGTTCACTATCGGACGCTGCTCCAATGCCCTGGATCAGAGCGTCTGTCTCCTCGCAGGACCCGTCCGCTCTACCCACAGTTCCCCGCGCTCAGACAAGATGGAGGAACGCAGCAGCTGCAGGAGAACAATGTTTGGACTCTGAACATTAAAATAAACGATCGAGGGGGGAAACACATACAGAGAGAGCCAACGGTGGACATGCACTGGTAAGCGAATTGCTAAGATCAGCTTTGCGTGAAGTTTGAAGCGCCGGAGAGGCGCACGAAAGCGGGGCAGACAACAAAGCGCAGCGCGGCGACGTAGTGTAGCATGTAGCCGCGTAGCTTGACGCGGAGCATCAATTGTTCGTTGGAGTTGCACGGGGCTGTTTATTATGGGTAAGCGCTGTCGCTCTCGCAGCAATTCCATTGTGCATATTCTATACGTCTTCATTTCTTGTTGTGAGCTTGTGGTGTAAACAAAAGCACAGTTTTACTTTGCAAAGTGCTTTTTAGTTAATTATTGCAGAGGTTTTCATTGTATTTGTGATCATATGAGTGCACGTCCCATGCTCTGTACTTCGCAAGTGTAATTTTTTTATTAAGCATCGCTTAGCCGGATTGCTAGCGCGTTAGCAGCGAGGCCCTTTGTGAGTCTGCATGAAGTTATTCATATGGATCCCACCATAACGGTCCTGCCTTACTAACAAAAACTTAAATCTCCCACGTTCACAGTATAGACTTTAGGGTTCCGCGCCACGGAGTCATGCTGTTTTTTTCTGGCTAAAATGGCCACTACGTGCTGAGTCGCTTTGATTTGAGTGTGTGAAATAAATGATTTATGTTTCTGATTAATGAGTTAGCTCAGTTGGCTAACGTATGCACGAGCTATTTACATACCATCTGCGTCGCGTGCCGTCTGCGCGCACTCACAACACAAAGAGACGCGAGCTGTGTGCTGTTACACGAGATAAAAGACGGCTCTACCAGGACAAAGTGTTTCTTTATTTCGCCTTTCTGTATTCCATGATATGTTTGGACCCACTTTATATGAAGTGTCTTTTACTGTTATGTACTGACATTTAAATTAATCATTTGATGCAGTGCACTTATTGTGGACACGTTTTTACGTTGTATTATTTATATATAAAAAAAAAATACCTGGATGTAGTTACATCTGTAATTCATTTCTGTGGTTATATCTGTAATTACATTGTTGATCCTAAACCCACCCTTAACCTAACCATACAATGAAACCTACATATTCCACCTCAATAGCAGCACAAATATAAGGATTTTTTTTTTAACATAAGTACACCGTTAAATGCACCTAATATAATGGACCTAACCACAAGACAGCTGGACATGTTTTGAATAATGCTAATAACTAAATGTTGGATATGAACCATCCATGCCCTGAATGGGCTGCTATTGATTCTTGAGGTTCGACTTCATCTTCTCCTTGAATGCGAAGTGACACGAATGGCGTGTTTCTGACTAATGCCAAAGCATCTGGTTCAGATCCAATCCAGCAGCCTTTTAAGGGGGAATGAATTGGTATGAATCATCAGATAGTGCAGGAATCCAAAGAAGAGCAATTGGCAATTGACTTCCCGGAAACATGATGTACCCTCGGTAAACATGATGTACCCTCGGTAAACATGATGTACCCTCGGGAAACATGATGTACCCTCGGGAAACATGATGTACCCTCGGGAAACGTGCACACACACGCACTGAGTGAGAAGTGGAGACCGATCTGCAGTGCTCATCATAATTTACATAAAAACATTTCTGTAAAATACCATAACTACTTAAGCTCTCGTTTACAATTGTAAAACCACTGTATGCTATTATGGCATCTATGTTAAATTGCTAAGAAGCTGTTTTTGGGGGTCATTTTATTTTGTTTAATTTTTAAATGACAATGATGAGTAATACAGTGCTCCAGTTAAAAGGATAGTTCATCCCGAAACGAAAAGTGTCATCATTTACTCACCCTCATGTCATTCCAAACCTGTATGCCTTTCTTTTGTGTGTGTGTATATATAACGTAAGAGAATATATTTTGAGAAATGGTTTGTTTGTTTGTTCATACAATACAATGGAAATAAATGGTAACCAAAACTGTTTGGATACTAACGTTCTTCAAAATATCTTTGTTCTTCCTATCTTTTATTGTTCATATTTCACCCAAGTTGTCGGTATGTTTAATGTAATGATATTTTGATCATATTCCACAAAAACACGTCTTGCTATTACGTTTTCCTCGCGGTTGCATGCAAAAACCTATATACGGTGCGACCAGTCTAATCCAATTCACAAACAAACTGAGGCTTATAAGCTGGTACATACACTAGATCCTTCAGAGCAGTTACTGATTCATCATCTGAGTCATTACTTTCCGTCATGTCAGTCTTGAAATTAAGTTTTGTGTGCTTAAGCTTTGCCAGACTTGAATCAGTATCATTACTGATTGGGTGTAGATTAGGTCATTACTGAGTGGTTACATTTATAAATTTGCATGGGCAACAGTCTATTTGTCAATTGTATTAAACAAAGCAGACCATAATAAGACAGAGCAGGATGTCCAGTCTTCAAACCTCAAACTTGATGATAATAAAATATAAAATAACCACCACAATAGATTGAGGTATTGGCCTCAAAACATATGCCGCTCTCTCACACAAACACACACATTGCACTGGACTAAAATGTATTAAGAGAAATGTCCCACAGGCCACAATCCACTAGCATTCCTAATGCTAGACAGGTTTACAGGGCACAACATCTGTGTTTATATTTATAACATGCTCTTAATCCTTAACGTTCAAAAATAGAGCATGTGAGCAAACACCAGGCGGTTTGTTTTGCATATTTCTTAAAATGAATGTCTGTGCATATGTAAATACAGGTTTTTTTTCCAGCCTGAAAAAAGAAATTTAGCTATCACAATCTTACGTAATTGGCACTTTTTAATTTAATTTACAAAAAACTGCAAACTTGTGCAAAATACAAAAATGTCATTCATATTTGAATGAGATCAGCATTAAATGATCTTTAGACATAATTGATGGTCAATCTTAAAAATCTGGGCAAAATGAGTTAGAGATGTCTTGTGCATGTGTGCTTTGGCTCTAAGTGAGTCTGTATAGATGCTTACGTGTTATGAAACTAGCCGGGTAATGACCGAGAGAGCGAGAGGGAGAGCGAGAGAGAGAGTGCGAGAGGGAAAGGGAGAGAGAGAGGGAGAACGCGAGAGAGAGAGAGGGGATAACATCACAGTGAAGTCAGCTGTCTTAACTGTGGCTTGTGTACTGCACACATACCAGCTTCATCACGGTGTCTGTCACACGACTCTGTTCCCCTTTCGGGCTCTGTCTTTACATTTAATTTGAAAGATGAAGCTCGCGATTATGGTAAGGGGCGTTACATTTCCAACGAGTGCTTGCGGTGTTTGGCCAATCACAATGCACTGGGTCAGCTGGCCAATCAGAGCAGACTGCGCTTGTCGGAAGGAGGGACTTTGTAGAAAACGACGTGTTTGAGAGAGGCGGGGCATAGAGGACCTACAATAATGTACAGTATTTGAAAAATGTGTTTTTTGAACATTAAAGCATGTCAACATATTCTGTTACACCAAATACACAAAATAATGATCTTTAAAAAAGCATCATATGACCCCTTTAAGAAAAAAATTGTCCATATGAGGTCAAACATTTCATCTCTGTTTGAATTTTAGTTTTAAAAATGAGTCTATCGTTGATCTGTTTGTGTCACTCTTATCATAATTACTCCTAATAATTACTCTGAGTAATTAACGTTACTTCTCATTAAAAGTGAATTGTTTCCTGCAGGTTGTTGTTTGTGTGTTAAAAGGAGGAAATGGCAAGCACAATACACCGAAGAGAGGTTGGCATGCCCCTTTTGTGTCTGACCCACAAACCTCTGTGATTAATCCAGTTAAGCACTTATTAGTTGGATCAAAAGAACATACGGCTACTGTTGCTAAATTTGTTCTCAAAGATCTGCACATCACTTGCTTGCATCACATGCTTTACAATTTCCATGAATTTGGCAAGCCTCACAAAGTTTTCATAGTTTTGCTACAAACATTTTTCACAGTGACCTGGTTTTGAGGAGCCTCAAAGACCTGAAATGAAAACTTTCCAAATTACAAATCTACTCAGAAGGATGTAATGGGTAGTGAGAGTGCTCCAGTCTTAGCAACATGGCTGTCCATGGCACATTCACAGTCTTGTAGCTGAAAACTTAATTTTCAGCTTTAAAAACTTAGATATTGTTTTTGCCAAGATTATTATTAGCTATATAGCTTTAAAATAATAAGGAAGAAAAATTTAAAATAATGGAGGGATTGGATTTGTGATGGTAATTTTTAATAGGTTTAATTGCTGGTACTGATATCTAGAGAGCAGAATGGCATGCATATATATACATATTTTGTTTATGTGTGTGTGTATGTGTATAATGTAGGGCTGGGCGATATAGCTAAAAAATGCAGCAACGATATAATGTTTCATATCGTTCGGTATCGATAATGACATTTTTTATAACCTTTTTTAAAACAAAGAGCAATAGAAAATGTTTTGTACATTTAACCACTGTATTTTTAAATTAACAAAATTTATTGAAACAAACAACAAATATTTTTTTTGTTTTAACCGTCAAAAACAAAATAAAATTTAAACCTATCTCATTTCTAATTTTTTATATGCAGATTAAACAGGTTAAACTTTTGGCTTGTCTCCCAAGGCCACAGGAGGGCACAATGAGCAAAATAATGCAGCACATTAAATTGTCAACGCAAGGAAGTAATTGTCTATAAAAAAAACGTGCATTACGTCTAAATTAACTCATATAAATCAAATCTAATTTCGTAAATTGCATAAACAATTATGAACAAAACAGCATCATGTATTTATGCATTGCTTAATACAAAGAACCGAATCGCCATTCACACAGATTGCTTTTAAAAACATATGAGACGCAGTGAAAAGGTGTTTTCTAAAAGTTTAAACAGTTTTAACTTTGCATGGCTTTCTATACATCTCTTGTGTGAGACGCGAGTCCAGCAGTCATATTTGACCGTCTAGAAAATGCGCTGAATATGCGTTCTGTGTGAATGGCTTGGTTTCGGTTTTAACCTAATCAAGATCTTCTCCGCATTGAGCTACTATATTTCTCTAATATTTTGAATGAATAACGCAGCAACTGCGCGTCTCGTGGGCTAGACTAACAAAACATTAAACTACAACGTCACTTACATCATCACCGCATCTCGTGCGCCACTGATGACGCTCCCTGACGCACATCTAACATTGGATTGTACTATTTTTGCATTCAAATGCAAATGTTTATTTTAAATTCGACTGATATTAATTCTTTACTCACAATCTCCTCATCACAGGCAGGCACAGCCCTCATGTTTGTGTTTGTGCGTGCTGTCTGCAGCACTCATAGCACGTGCCTATATCGTGCACTATATTGAACATTTTTAATATCGTTATCGAAGAAGGTGTACCGTCGATTAATATCGACACCGTTTTATTGCCCAGGCCTAGTATAATGTTTGGGGTCAGTATGATTTAAAAATGAGTTGTTGCAAAAAATAAAAATCTATTTCAGATAAATGCTGTGCTTGTGTTTTTTTGGTTTTCACAAAAATATTAATCAACACAAATTATTCTAACAATTTATTAATCAGTTTCCAAAAACAATCAGACACTGTTGTTAGTACTTCACAGTAGTATATGTCAAGAATGTCAAATCATTATTTGGTCTCTTTTTATGTCTTTAGGATGAGTGAGGTGGCCTTGCATTGAAGCAGACCCTGTCGCCCCCTGTTCCAGCATCAGCGTCTGTGTGATTACACTCTGAGCCTTGCCCCTTCAACATGAGCCTGATCCAGGACAAACTTGGCAATGAGTTCCTCCGCTCCAACGGTGGCATGGAGCCAGGCTTCGGTCCAGGCATGCTCATGTTCAGCCACCTTCCCCCTGTTACTAGCTTCACCCGGCTGGCCAGTCAAACAGTTATGGCTGATCTGCAGCCCCACGAGATGATCTTGAAGAAGGAGAGGGACTCGCCGGACTGTGGAGGAGGGCTGAGTGCTGGAGGCATGGGTGGTGGAGGTTGCATAGGAGGGATGATGGGAAGCATGGGAGATTACGTTCATGCAATGGGCATTAAACAGGAGAAGGTCTCTGAACATGATTACAGGCTGCCTCTCTACCCGGGATGTGTAGCCGGAACTGGAATGCGAAGTGGAGGAGAGTTGCTGGAGGTCTCGCTGGGCAACCATCAGAACCTGGTGGTACACGACCTCAGTCTGGGAAACGTAAGTGTGCCCGTGTCTGTCTGTAAAATACATTTGGACAGGATGGTTGGTAATTACAGCAAGGAATTTCTCGCTTGAGCTTTTATTAAAAGGTAAAGAACCACCATGTGATTTCCAAGATAACAATTTACTGAACTTCCCTGCATTCAATATCACTACATTCTGAAAATTAATCGTTCTTTATTGTCATCTATGGTTCCATGAAGAATATTTAACATCCACGGAGCCTTTCCATTCCACAAAAGGTTCTTTATAGTGGAAAAAAAGTTTTTAGATTATAAAGTTTTCTTCACACTAAATAAAAAAATGGTTCTTTTAAGAACTGTTCAATGAAAGGTTATACGGTGAACCCAGAAAGGTGGTTCTATGGCATTGCTGCAAAAAGTCCCCTTTTGGAACCTTTTAAAGAGTGTAGTTATTCTATTAAAAGAAAAACATCTCACCAGGAAAACGGTGGAATTTTAGTGGAATATCAATTAAAAATATTTGTGTATATATATATATATATATATATAGTGGTGTTCAGTCCTTTAAAAAAAAAAAATCAAATGTAAATTCCTGTCTCAGTCACATGTTCTTAGTTAAACATTACTTGCACTACGAAAAAAAAAAATCTATTTTATATTTTTACATTAACAATGTAATCAAGGATCTGCAAGGAGGAATGGCAGAGGATCCCCAAAAAGGTGTGAAAAACTTGTTGCATCTTTCCCAAAAAGACTCATGGCTGTATTAGATCAAAAGGGTGCTTTAATGTACATTAATGAGGGAAAAAAAATAACTTAAATGATTTTAGCAAATGGCTGCAATGTAACAGAGTGAAAAATTTATGGGGGTCTGACTACTTTCCGTACCCACTGTATATATAAATAATGGGGCATTTCCTCCGAGTAGGCCAGGGAGGCAGTGTCTCCTCAAAATATTGGATGAGAAAACAAAATTCATAATACAAAAACGAAACAACGCCAATATTACAAAATATAACATTAAAAAGTGTATAAATCACTCATTTGTCCAACAGCGACACCAGCAGGTAAAGTTACAGCGGGAGTCTCTCTCACCTCCCCTGAGTCCATTGAGTTTTAACAGACCCCCCAAAGCGTGCCGTGAGTTTGGTGGGGGGTAATTGAGATTGAATGGGGGGAAATCACGGGAGAGAAGACAATGCCTCCATTGCGATATGATTGGATCTGACTGGTTATGTTCAGCTGTGATTGGTTCATGCGATTTCCGTTGCCGCGTTCGCGAATCAGTCTCAATGGCATTAATGGGAAGACTCATTAAAAAAAATTAAGTGAACAACTCACACACCTAGATATAACCACTTTGTTACATCAAAATAAGACTTGAAATGGCCTGAAAACATGATCCGTGGGAGTTTTTAGTGAGTAATCAGCTTGGTTAAATTTTAAGTAAATCTCTGTGTCTGTGACCAATATTTATTGAGCTTTGATGACTGATGAACCGAATAATTCAAAAATAGTTAAAAGTTAACTATTAAAAAGAATAGCTGAACATAAGTTCACATATAAAATATATTAAGTTATTTTGGAATATTTTTTGGAATAAATGTAAAATGCTTAAAAACACTAACTTGATGAGATTCATCCTTGGCTTTAATAAACAGAATATTGATTACATTGTTAATGTAAAAATATAAAATAGATTTTTTTTTCTCGTAGTGCAAGTAATGTTTAACTAAGAACATGTGACTGAGACAGGAATTTACATTAGATTTTTTTTTTTAAAGGACTGAACACCAGTATATATATATATATATATATATAGTGGTGTTCAGTCCTTTAAAAAAAAAAAATCAAATGTAAATTCCTGTCTCAGTCACATGTTCTTAGTTAAACATTACTTGCACTACGAGAAAAAAAAATCTATTTTATATTTTTACATTAACAATGTAATCAATATTCTGTTTATTAAAGCCAAGGATGAATCTCATCAAGTTAGTGTTTTTAAGCATTTTACATTTATTCCAAAAAATATTCCAAAATAACTTAATATATTTTATATGTGAACTTATGTTCAGCTATTCTTTTTAATAGTTAACTTTTAACTATTTTTGAATTATTCGGTTCATCAGTCATCAAAGCTCAATAAATATTGGTCACAGACACAGAGATTTACTTAAAATTTAACCAAGCTGATTACTCACTAAAAACTCCCACGGATCATGTTTTCAGGCCATTTCAAGTCTTATTTTGATGTAACAAAGTGGTTATATCTAGGTGTGTGAGTTGTTCACTTAATTTTTTTTAATGAGTCTTCCCATTAATGCCATTGAGACTGATTCGCGAACGCGGCAACGGAAATCGCATGAACCAATCACAGCTGAACATAACCAGTCAGATCCAATCATATCGCAATGGAGGCATTGTCTTCTCTCCCTTGATTTCCCCCCATTCAATCTCAATTACCCCCCACCAAACTCACGGCATGCTTTGGGGGGTCTGTTAAAACTCAATGGACTCAGGGGAGGTGAGAGAGACTCCCGCTGTAACTTTACCTGCTGGTGTCGCTGTTGGACAAATGAGTGATTTATACACTTTTTAATGTTATATTTTGTAATATTGGCGTTGTTTCGTTTTTGTATTATGAATTTTGTTTTCTCATCCAATATTTTGAGGAGACACTGCCTCCCTGGCCTACTCGGAGGAAATGCCCCATTATTTATATATACAGTGGGTACGGAAAGTAGTCAGACCCCCATAAATTTTTCACTCTGTTACATTGCAGCCATTTGCTAAAATCATTTAGATGACTCATGCTAATTCACTATTATTTCTAGCTGCAAGCCAAGAAATAACATGCAAGATGTCTTTGTTCTGTCTTTTGTTTTCTGGTTGGTTGGATTTAATTTATCCCAGTTGCTCTTCCTCATGCATTTTCTGTTGAAAGAGAGGTCATTTTAAAGAAGTCAGGCTAGAGCAAAGAGTAAGAGCTGTTTTGGCTAGCTTTGGGTGCCATTTAAAATGTCATTTCTTTCTCACACTAGTTTTCTCTTTTGTTCTTTTGTCAAATATGCCATAGCCTTCAGAAGGACAATGAGCATCACAATGACAATTCATATTTTAGTCGCCATTCAGCATAGGTTTTTGTGTATGTTTCTCACCGAGCTCTTGTTTTATACTGCCCAAGTGTGAGAGACGATATTCAGACGTGCAGCTGGTCAATAATCCACATGGTGTTTTTCCATAGATGGAATGCGAAAATGAGGAAAGTGCCATTGATTCTCCAGGGATAGATATAGAGGCTCGTAAATAAGAGATTTAACACCCTTCCTTCTGCCACATACACATTAGGGAATACTTTTAATATTCAAACTAGTCTCTCATCTAGTGGGTGCATATTATGCATATTAGTTGTGGCTGATTTCTGTATCTGCCTTTAAAATAATAAAATATTATAATAATCCAATCCAAGTCACAGAGTGTCTCTCATTCACAAAAACTTGAGTCTCAATATGCCATTCATATAAAATGAAAAACAGATTTGTGTTTCACAAATGTTGTGTGAATGAATGGGTCTTTGTTGTCTTTTATTTAGTCTGCTCCCAATCCCATTGTATCTTTGTCATCCTTCCAGCTGTCAGGACGGCTGGTAAAGGAATCCTCAGGGAGGAAAGGTCGAAGGTCAAATGGCGAGGGACAGGAGGCCAAGACACGGAGGAAACGAGGAGAGTCGAAGGTGCAAACAAACACTTCATTAACATAAAACTTATTTATTATTCACTGCTGTGCTAATTGTTAAAATTTAAAGAAGATTTGCCTTCATATTATAATATTAGTGTTGTCCAATGCTGAAAATTGTTTTATTTGCAGTCAATGATGCTGGATCCAGATGGAGGGAGCTTGTCTCCAAACTCCAAACCGCACATCTGTGAGCACTGCAATGCAGCATTCAGGAGCTCCTATCATTTACGCAGACATGTGCTTATACACACAGGTCAGCATGTGTTTACACTTACACAAAAGTGCATGCATATGTTAGTATGTGTACTACCCAGTAGAGGTTGGCCTGAGCACACAGTGCCATCACAAAACAATTTGTTCTAAGGATTAACAGCCATTATTAAGTAGAGATTAAGAGGACTGGCATTCTAAAATAGCTGGTTTGTCAAGTTCACAAAAGAGCAAAACTTTTGTATTACATAAAGAAAACATTACTTAGTAATTTTGCTTACACAGGTGAACTGTTGAATAATTTCTTAAAAAATGAAAATTTTTTGAAAATGAAAAGATTCATCATGAAAATAGGTTTGCAAAAGAGCTATTTTATATATATATATATATATATATATATATAATTTTCTTTTCTTTCTTTTCTTTGAGTCAAAAAGGTTGAGAACCACTGCTTTAATAGCACCCAAATAGGTTTGGTGATTTATACTTCAGATTCAGTTTTAATTTATTCAGTTCTTTTACTCATACACATACAAATACTTATTGGTGGTATTGGCCCCATTAAAAACCATCATGTTGTATTGCTGCCTCTGTAGTCACTACAAACACGCTAGTGCTTGACACTCCATGTTCTTTACAGGTGAGAGGCCTTTCCGCTGCACTCAGTGTAACATGAGCTTCATTCAGAAATACCTCTTACAGAGACACGAGAAGATCCACAGTGGTATGTTCCTCAAGTTCACACCAACTTTAGCTTTCATTTCCTCATATCTGGCTTATTTGTTAGCAAGATGTCGATCACGCTTCACAGACACTTCTGTTTTTAATGTAGAATTTGCAAAGGCTCTTTTAGTCCACAATTTATTTTTCCTTTCATGCATGTCTGGTTTCCAGGAGAGAAGCCATTCAGCTGTGACCAGTGCAACATGCGTTTTATTCAGAAGTATCACATGGAAAGACACAAGAGAACTCATAGTGGAGAAAAGCCATATAAGTGTGACACCTGCCAACAGGTGCGTTTCGTGCACAAGTTTCAACTATTTCTGTTTAGCAGTACTGTGTTCTCATACTTGTGTTCTTTCTTTAGTATTTTTCCAGAACAGACCGGTTGCTGAAGCACAAGCGGACATGTGGAGATGCCATAAAAAAGGGTGTGGATGGGGCAGAGCACGAGTTGGGCTCAGCAGGCGATGGAGAACACGGCAGCTACGGAATCTCTCAGGGAAATGCTGCTACGCCTAGCCGCAAGCGGGGCAAGACAAAAAATGCTGGTGAGGGGTGTGAACGAAACCGTAAGAAGTCATCTGGGTCTATGGGAGTGTTGCATAGTCAGGGGGCGGACAGTTACGGGGTGCATGACTTTGGCTCAGCCGGGAACCACACAATATCAACAACATCATCTTCAGCCCAGCCGGGCCCCAGCATGCATGGTGAACACGGCCGGGCTCCCAAGATGCCTTTTAAGAAGGGGAACAGGAAGTCCCTGGAGAAAAATACTCACCTCATGGATCAATCCAAGCCAGGAGGCATGGAGTTGCCTGCAGAAGGAGGCTTGGACAGCCTCGGGCTTCTTCCATGTCCAGGGGCCAAAGTTGGTCCCAGCAGCTGTAACTATGACGATGCCATGCAGTTTCTGAAGAAGAGGCGATATCTCCATGTGCCGAACAGTGGCGGTGCTGCTTCTGGAGCTTCAGACTATGACGTAGGTGTCAGTCATCTGCAGTCGCAACCGACGGTCATTCAGGGTGTCGTTTCTGGGGTCCTAGATGGCGATGCTGCACTGGGCCTTCTGGACTCATCCCCTCTGGGAGATATAAAGCAGGACAAGTCTGGTATCCCAGATGAGGTTCTCCAGAGCTTGTTGGACCATTATGCTCACAAGCCTGAAGTGACCTTCGACATCACCGATCCCCATCACGTTGAGCTCCATCCAGCCACCACGGATGCTGCAGACCCGTTGGGAACTGAGGACACCCAGTCAAGTCCCAACAGTGGTGACAAAGCCGTAATCATGCATGAGTACTCACGTTTTCTCCTACAGGCACTAGAGAGGACCAGTCACAACGCAAGCTTCCCGCTGGGTTCCAGTTCTGCCGTGACTGCCACAGGACCATTTTCAGGCCCTAGCCCGCTTTTGTCAGACAAGCATGTGTATACTTCCTCACCTCTCGAGTACTCGTTCTCTCAACCTGTCTCGTCTTCGCTCTCCCTCTCATCTGTGCCAAAGTCCCACTTTGGTCTCCTAGAGGGCTCGTCGCCTCCAACGGGCTTCCACTTGAGCAGCCTGGAGCAGTCTGCACACACGCAGCAGCTCACACCTTCCCAGGAGCTCACCGAACAGCTGGATAAGCAGCACACTTCCCCTCCGCCACCTCCACTCCCCCCCAACACCAACGCCTACCAGATCACACCTCAGCCTCCCAACCTGGGCGATCCAAAGGAACCGCAAGGGCCGAAAAATGGAGCCGCAGCCACCACAGGAGGATTCTCCCTGGCTGTTTCCCAGGACCTGGCCACACTGAACCCAGCCAAGGCTCCTTATCAGATCGAGAACTTTGCCCAGGCTTTTGGGACGCAGTTTAAAGGGGGCCGAGTGTCCCTGGCCTTCAGCAGTGACTCGGGGGGAGAGGTAACTCACCGCTTACAGACATCAGTCTCCGAATTCTCAGGGTATAGCAGTCTCTTGGCTGATGCCAGCGACCCAGTCAGCAGTGGCTCCAAAACCCCAACAAGCCAAAGCTACAGGTGAATGGGATCCTGTGCCTAGATGCTCAGATGGAGGTTCCCTATTTTTATTTTGTCATGCTGTCTTTATTTTGTATTATTGTTGTTGTTATTATTAATATTGTTATTATTATTGTTATTTAGTTGTCCTACTTTAATGAAATTGTAATATTTTTAAGTAATGTTTTTCTCACTGCCATTGTTCATATGAAATTTCACCCTCCTTTGGCCTGCGATGCATTTTCCATTATTACGTTCTTCTTTTTTTCGATTTCCTTCTGAATAAAAGGAAATGAGTTCTTTTGAACTTTCTATTCATCAAACAATCCTTAAGATGTATAACTGTTTTCACAAAAAAAAAAAAAATTAAACAGCCCAACTGTTTTGTACATTGATGGTGTTTCTTGAGCAGCAAATCAGCATATTGTAATAATTTCTGAAGGATCATGTAACACTGGAGACTGGAGTAATGATGCTCAGAATTAAGCTTTGCATCACATAAATAAATCATATTTTAAAATATTAAAGTAGAAAATGGTTATTTTTCCCTTCTACCAACGTGAACGGTAGAAATTATGGAGTTTTAATCTTAATAGAAATACACAAGATGTTGTCTTATACCTTACCTTTATACATTACAGCCTATATTATTAGATGTTTTTGAAAGTGTTAATGAAACATTTAGATCACTATCATATTTTCATATTATTACAGACGGTGGCCCATTTTATGTGCTGCCAAATGTTGATCAAACATTTTCAAGTTTAAGCATTTACTCGTATCTTACAACGTCGAGGAAGTTTTAATACAAATATAGTTATAAGAAAGATATTTATGGCCCGGTTCGTTTTGGGGCAATAAACTCAACTTAATAAATAACAGATGCATTGTTCGTTTTGTTTGTGAAGTCATTTGAATGTATGAAAAAAAAAATGTTAGACCTCCTATTTTTGAATTGATGGAAAATATGATAGATTGGGTGGATGTGTCTCCCTACTTTTATTGTTTTGTTTTTTTACATTTAATCCATAATATTATTATTACTTTTCAAATATGCATTAAGTTCCAAGTGTATAAAAATCTGTAATGATTTGAGACCTGCTATTTAATTGTCTGCTATTTAATCATAGTGTTAAAATAACACATTAGACATAGCATTTAAAAGGTTTAAAGTCCACAAACTACTCCCTTGTAGCCATTCACGTCACTCATTAGATAAGACACTGCCAGGAAAATTAACTCTTCAAAATAACTTAAGCACTTATCAAGAAAGTTGTAGGTTTCTAAATTAGTATCGGTCCCAGTAAGCAATGAGGCCAAAGGAGCAGCTTTCTAACAAAGTTTTACAGTGAAGCACCGAGTGGCCTTTGTCACTACGGCAACCTGAATGTCATAAAGCCATAAAGGTGTATCATGTTCTGACCACAACTGATCAAACGGAGCGTTGTCACGGAGGAGACTGTCGTGCATTTCAGCCAAGCATCTATTGACTGTATGAGTTTCAAGCTGTAGTGCTTTCTTTTGTATTCATATTTTCCCATTTTGTGATAGTTTTGACGGAATTAGGAGGAAATCCCTGGTCTACTTTGAGACTTTTGTTTCTTAAGATACTGCATTGTTAGTTTGGCATCACCGTACAGTACACATGTACAGTCTCTGTCAACTATGCAATATCATGAGAATTCAGTTCTAATGTTTCTAAAAACACCCATTTGTTATTTGTTTACATTAACGGACACCATGCTTCCATTTAAACCAGAACAATAAGGAAGAATTGGTATATTGTATGTGAAAATAATGGCTATTCCTGGTTTCCTTGTCCTGGAACATACTTCCCAGTGGATCTGACCTCAGAATGCACTTGTTAACAGACAAAAAAAAATGATTGTGATCATTAAAAATAGTGTGTATATTTTATTAAAGAAATCGTGGTTCAGTGTTGTATAGAAAATATTGAGAACATTTCACTAATAAAGCTAAGAGATATGTTTTCCTAATTTTTTTAAGGAAACAAGCTATTTTGAAGCTTAAATTGAGGAACTGATTAAGCTGATAAAATTAAAGAAGAAAGGCTATCTATTTATTTTAAGAGAATTAGCTCAATTATGCAGTTTTATGTTGGCGGTGATTGCATGCTTTGCATATGGCTGGATATGGAGAGTAAATATTGAAATTAAGTGCTATTTTATGTTTTTGAGTGAATGGAAACATCTGTTAATGTTTATTGTTCAGTTATGTTTGACATTTGAAAGAGTCTCTGTTATGTTGAAGTTTCTGTCGTTACCACTGTGCAGAAGAGGAGAGCTTATGGTTAGTTTGTGGATAACTGCATATACTAACATTATAACGCATGACGCTTTGTTCAATGAGCAGAAGCTTTGCTAGCACCAGTGCAGTTACAAGTTTTTCCTACGTGAGCTGTCTAGCTGCACACAGTCTTGTAATTGTACAAGATAGCTCAAAATCAAATACAAAACAGGCCTTACTCAAAAACACAGACTTTTGAGAATCAACTTAAAACAAATGAGCACATTTCACTAACAATATTAAATTAATCGTCATAGATTAAATAATTTAGTAGATTTTAATTGTATTTATTAATTTAATTAAAGAAATCAAGCCTTAAAAACTACTAAAAAATATTATGTGTAATGTTGTTACCATATTTTTTTTTTTAAATAATGTGTAGATAGCACATACCATTTTTTTTACAGTGCATAATTGATACAGTTGAAAGCTGAAACAGAAACTTTCACAATTTCCCAAACCATTCATTCAGTTCTCAAAACAAAGACACTTTCACCTGTTTTCGAATTTGCTCAAAGTTTTCAACACAAGTCTACACAAAATACTAATACATTTTGCTCAAATAAACAGGTTTGATAAAGTACCCCAATAATTAACACTCTTATTATTAAGTCTCCCTGAAAGGTCATTTTTCAGTACCTACTATAAAAACCCTATATGTAGCCTACTATTTAAACATCTATTCTTTTAACTAAACAATAAAATATTTTCATATGCTGCAAATTTCCCAAGTTCTCTATGCCATTCTTGGAACAATGCCGGCTAGCTATTTGCCTGCCTATCACGATACTTGTTTGGATTCCCTCACATTTTCATAAGTAAACAGTTCTCATGAAATATAAAAGCTAGGGCAAAATGAGCTTCCTTGTACTTCTGGTGCGTAATTGTGATGCTTAACGCAAAATGCTTGCGTTTTAGTCCAGTGAAGGCCAATAAAGCCGTAAAGCCAGAATTAAATCTGCTTCCTCAATCTCACATCACCAGCACTGAACTAACCTAAATAACCTGCCCTGAGTCTAACAAAAGTGATGGAGAATCTTGAATTGGATCAAATGTTTTTTCCTGAAACATTTCAGTTGGACTTCCATCTAGTGTTTTTTATTTTATTTTTAAAAGTTACTTCTTTTTTTTCAGAGAACATTTAAAAATAACTTTTCCATATAATGTTTGCAAAATGATAACATGGAATGTTTCCTTAATGTTTGCCACGAAACATTTCTAAAACATAAAAAAAACTGGACGCTTTGAACATTCAAAGAACATTCAGAAATAACATTTTTATGACTTAATGGGAATTTTAGCAAAACATATTTTTAGTAGAACATA
The DNA here is from genome assembly GCF_001515645.1 of Sinocyclocheilus grahami. Classification (NCBI taxonomy): domain Eukaryota; kingdom Metazoa; phylum Chordata; class Actinopteri; order Cypriniformes; family Cyprinidae; genus Sinocyclocheilus; species Sinocyclocheilus grahami. The sequence continues at coordinate 141,088 of NW_015505188.1, read as the reverse complement.
TTTTTGCTAGCTGGGATGGAAAAATCTGATGTGTGGTATATCCCTGTCGGTGCCATTGCTACACTGACTATTCTGATACACTCAACACTGAATGACTTTGCATTCCTGCACAGATTAGAGTTCAAGCCCTCCTCATTACACAAACCCCCATTTTTCTTTATGGCCATTTTAAATATTAACAATATGGTTGCCTCAACTCTAGAACTCTTTACCCTCTTACATCTGAATGCCAGCACAGATCAGTCTTTATCGCACATAAATGACACATAAGGGGAAGCTTTTGATAAACTTTAAATGAAGTGTGTTCAGAACATTCAGAAGATGAGAGTTTAGACCTGGAGGACCCAAGATATTCTCATCACATGATGTTTTGATCAGGAAACCTAGGAGATACAATATCCCTATATGGAAATTGTCTCGTAAATGTACAATTTTTTATGTGTTTATTATAGGTGCCTGACAAGACAATACCAAGGAAACATGTTCCAATAGAACAAATGATCAAACAACAACTATTCAAGATGTGTTTTTTTTGCTGACATTTTGCTGTGGCATGTTAGTTGACACTGAGTCTCGGCATGGCTCAGTTTTATCTGTTGGAGCTTGGAGTGTTCATGGTGCCTGACAAGACAATACCAAGGAAACATGTTCCAATAGAACAAATGATCAAACAACAACTATTCAAGATGTTTTTTTTTTTGCTGACATTTTGCTGTGGCATGTTAGTTGACACTGAGTCTCGGCATGGCTCAGTTTTATCTGTTGGAGCTTGGAGTGTTCACAGTTGTTCTTTTTATCACTGCTGGTTAAACAAAAGGCCTATGTTGCCATCCTGTCCTTGGCAATCCTCAAATTTTCCAATGTGATAAGAAGGAAGGGAGTGTCTGTTGCTACTTGATACAAGTGAAGGAGTTTGAGCACTAAATGTCAAGACATTCTTCCTTAAAACAGTATCAATCAGACTGTTTCCATTGGAGATATATGAGTGCTTCTCACCTTTATTGTGAAGTTCTTAATGAGTTTTTGGAATGAATCAGAACAATAAAGCTTTGATGTCAGACTCTTTTTTTCATACTGTTTTCCTCTCTGTGGTTTTAATTTTTCATATTTTTTATTGAGGTTTACTCATGCTTCATTATGAAGTCTGCAAATATCAAATATGCCTGTTAACCTGACATCTCCAGATATGCTTTAGATCAAAGCAGGAGCCCTTTTATAGCCTCATAAAATACATATCTTAGTTGAAGGCTGGAGTTAGTTTTATGAAAAAAGAATTAGTAAAATGTTTCACAATAAGGTGTGCTATAATTGTCCGACTCCTTAACTGTGTGTGCGTCAGTATATGGCCAATATGACGATATAGGTTAAAAGATAATGGTAATAACACCTCCTGTTTCTAATTATAGTTTAATGTGATATACAATATATGAATTGTTTCCATGACAAAGTGACAGAATAAAATATGAAAAAGTGATGCACGCGCACACATACACACACAGGTTTTCCTATAATTATGGGGATATTTCATATATAGGCAAAAATAAGTTTTTATACTGTACAAACTGTATTTTCTATTCACTTAAAAGATCAGAAGTTTCAATACTACAATGTTTGTGCATTTTGTGTGAGAGTCAGTCTGTGGTGAGTCACTGTACCATGACTCTGAGACTCATAAAAATAAAACTTGGACACCAAAAAAATAAAAAGTTTTCCACTTGTTTCTCTATGCCAATTGATTTAAAATTTGAGAGGTCTTTACATGAGTCCTGATGGATTTTCTGACCTCACTTCCATCATTCATGTTATTGCAAATAAACTGCACACTGATGCAAATACTCCAAACTGATAAATAAAGTACACCTAGACACCTGTACACTTAGAGCGCACCCCATAGCAAGTCTAGCTCAGAACATTTAAAAATAGGTTAGCCAAGTTAACCATTGATTTAAATAAAGGAGTCCTTGTTAAATAACATTTTCTCAACAGAACCATGACGTTAAACCAAATGTGTGCAGGATTATATATTTAATAACTACTACTACTACTACTACTACTACTACTACTACTACTAATTACTGTTTTAATGCGTAACTGTGATTTTGAGTCAACATACAAACAGAACGAACAAACAAATTAATTAATTAATTAATTAATTCATGCATACATTCATTCACACATACATGGGTTATTTCATGTTGGTTGTTTGTTAAGATTATTAATATATATACGTGCATTTCTTAGTGTTGGGTGTGTAGGAGAAAAAAATATGAATGTGCCACACTGATTTCAAGAGTCCTGTTTCGCAAGCTAGGTTGTAGCCTAAGTATCCTCCCCCCTGCAGGCATAGGCTATTTAACCCGCTGCCTCTTTAAAGCCACCTGTAGCGGATCTCTATCCTCCAAAGGAAATTAACCTCCGAAAGCCACCGAGTTAACGGACATAAAGCTCTTGACACGGAAGACATCTGTTTTCATTATTTTTCCGTTATCAATATCTTTTTTATTTTTATTATTTTTTTGTATAAACGACACTTAAGTAGAGAACTATGTTACTGACGCATCAACTATTCCTATTAATATTAATCTCTACTTCAGGTAAGCCTGCGATCTGCGTGTGTGTGTGTACTGATGGGTTTATTATAGATATACAATAAGTAATCTATATTTGAAAAGAAATACTAGTGATATTTTATTTTGTAGACTAACCCACTGGTAATGATTTGACTTGCGCCATGACCGTGTTATGTTTTAAGGACCATGGACAGTCTCGAGTGCTGGAAAAAATCCACAATTACATTTTAGTTTTTATACTAATGCTCGTCTGAACTTAGACGTGTTTGTAAGAGACAAAACTTTCGCCTGCAACAACAACAAACAAAACGTGAGGCACATATGAATGATCCCGTGGAAGACTTTGAGCACATAAGACTTTCCTCGGTCGATCCGGCTTTTAAGCGGAATAAAATAAAGACCTGTTGCTCCTCGACACGCAAAACCTAGTGAGCTGACTACCTAGACAGCATTTTTAGCCATAATAGGCATTCACCGTTGTCTTTAGCTAACTCACCGCTAAAATTTGTTACCCAAATATACATTTAAGGCTCTAAAACTAGTTGCTGAAGCAATAAAAGTAAAAAAAAAAAAAAAGATTTCTTGATTTCATGTCAACATTTTAAATAGACAGTTTGTCCCTCTAAAAAGCTCTGTAAAACATGCAGTAATATACAACTGCCACATTTAGTAGATTAAATATAGGTGTAATAATGAAAGGGTCTATTATTACTGTGTTTTGTACTCTTTCTCACATAAATCATGATCACATGCAATTATGTCATTGGTCACAGTTGTGGTCAGTGGGAAACAATTTGAATAACTAATTTAATGATTCACATTATAGATCTCAAACTAATGTTACATTAAATGAAACAAGTAATAGTAATAATAAACATGCATTTATCCTTCAATTATTCCCCCTTTATCCACAATCCACTATTGCCTGAAAAAAGAAAAGAAAAATAAAGTTAATTTATTGTTTACAACTTTCTGTTCTTATTGGTTCTTATTGGATCTTTCAGTTCTTAGCGACTAATTGAGCCCCTTTTGACTCTTAAATCCTGGAATCATTTGACTCGCAAAACCCCTAGAGGATTTTTGGGCAGGATATTATGGCACAATTCACACTGTACTTTAACTAAACAGAAAAGATCAGAAGTTTCAATGCTATAATGTGTTTGCATTTTGTGTGGTGTGAGGGTTAGTCTGTGGTGAGTCACTGTACCATGACTATGAGACTCAGATTTTCATTCACACACACACACACACACACACACACAGGTTTACATTTGTGAAAAGTGGGGACATCCCATAGGCGTAATGGTTTTTATACTGTACAGACCGTATATTCTATTGCCCTACACCAACCCTCCCCCTAAACCTACCCCTCACAGGAAACTTTGTGCTATTTCAGATTTTCAATACACTCCATTCTGTGTGATTTATAAGCGTTTTGAAAAGTGGGGACATGGGGTAATGTCCTGAAAAGTCACCTTCTCCTTGTAATACCTATGTCATACCTTTGTCATTATACAAATTAATGTCCTCATTTGTCACAAAAACGCGTACACACACACACTCACACTCAGTGTGAGTGAGCACTCTTGGGATTGGCTATGTCACATCCTTTAGTTTAGTAGCTACCATAGATATCAAATATCTTGTGTTTCATTCAGAATATGTGCTTTTGTGTTGCATCTCTTATTGTGATCTCACAGCCTTAATTTGATATTCACTGATCACAAACTGATAAGTTTATTTAATAAATTTCACTCAAATTTCAAATGATAAATTATCATTACGGCATACAGGTGTCCTAGTTAGACACATAATAAACTGTGTATAGAGATGACACCACGGTATGTACCACCTTTTGCCTCGGGGCATGTTTGTGTTTCTAATAAAGTAAGTCCTACTGTGTGTGTGAAAGGTCCATGACTGCAGTAGAAGAATAGCCTGTGTGTATGTCCTGTCTTTATGTCTGGCACCAAGTCCAGCTGTGTCCCACCGGTGGACCCGTCAAAGACAGAAAGCAAGGGAAAGGCAGATAGATGGCAAGATGTCATGTGTGAGGGAAATGACAAAGGTGTGTGTGAGAGAGAGATAGTATTTAAAATATGGGATTAAAAGTATCCCACATATGTCTTTTTGAGTAATCATTTGAATCATTCACTCAACTGATTCATTCAAAAACACTGATTCATTCAGGAATGAAATGAAGTGACCATACATTCTCAGAAAAAAAAGTAGAGAACTGTCACTGGGGTGGTACCTTTTCAAAAGCTCCTATGTACCATTGTACCATATGTACCATATACTGTAGTTACTAATTACTTTAAATTACTAATATAACATGATCGCACCGCAGAAACTGGGAATGATTTTAGTTATAGGAACGCCTTTTGGGGGGACTAAATTAACTCTTACTTCAGAGTAGGGTCAGCACATAGGAGCAACCAGTGGTAAATAAAAAGTAAGGGGTAAATAAGATACAGGAATAAGGTATGAACGAGTCCTTGAATCATTTGCTAAACCATTTCATTCAAAAACCCGGAATCATTTGTTTCCAAAAACAAAGGCCACTAAAGTGTGCTGCTAATTGCTCTGATGTGGCTTTGTTTGCCATTTTTGTTTTGTTAGTGGACATAGTAGCCAGCAGTATTGTGTCTAAAATGTAAGTATAATATTAGCTTGGGGACATGGGGTAATGTCCTGAAAAGTCACCTTCTCCTTGTAATACCTATGTCATACTTTTTTCATTATACAAATTTATGTCCTAAATTAGCAATTAGAACCTTTTGTTATTTCTTGTTTATTGAACTGCTGTATAAAAGCAAAGTCATTCAGTTGCTGCCTCCTTGGTACTCCAATATCTTGTCAGAAACAGACCTGTGATGTGATGTTTTTGAACAAGTAATAAATTAAATTGTGTTATTGGACCATCTGATGCTGGGAGAGGGAGGATTGTGAAATAAGGCCTTTGTTTCAGAGAGAGCTCTAATCCAGGCAACGTGCTGTAATGCTAATCTGGGCATCTGAGGGATAAAGAAGCTGTCTAACACAACCAATATAGTTAATGAATGCTGTCTGGTTTGTAAATTATCATTCATATAAAACTACAAGGATATAAATACAAATTATTCACTGTATACAAAAATACAGTTTATTTTGATATTTCCAGTTTTCTGAAATTGTTTTTAACATGATTTTTTATGTATTGATTTATTTATTTGTAATCAGGTTGTTTCTTCTTCTCTTCTCTTCTGTTTTTTTGGGGATTAGAGGTTGTAAATCTGCCCCTTTACTTGGACAGTATAGGCTGCCTGTGCTTTAATTGGATATGATTGAGTGTGAGTTTGCCTAGTTTGTACTAGTGCAGAAGGTCTTCTCCAGAGAACCATCTGTTACCTAAGAGCCATTTAGAGATTTGTAAGCCTTTATAAGAGAGAGTAAGGGAGAGTAAATGGCATTATAATGGCTTGTTGTGTCTACAGTACACATGGCAGGAAAATGAAGTGTGGTTAAGGAACCAAAAAGAGGGGAACTTAATTGTTTAAAACAAGAATTTAGCTCAAGTGCTATGTAAACCAAAAATGCTATAACTAGATACTAAAGCAAATTTAAAGCAAAGTTTCGTGCTCATGAAAAAAATCCAGCTAGAGTGTTATGGTGTTGTGAATGTTTGCTAAGAGGTTTAAAAGGCTTTCTTAGTTTGTTAGCAGGGTGGAGTTGTTATCTTGTTGCTATGTGGTTGCTAGTGTGTTGACTGCGGGTCCAAATTAAAAGTACATCGGTCTGATCATTTTTTATTAACAAGCCATAGGATTTGAGTTATCATTAATGGCTATAGCATGTTCCAAACTTAAGGTTAGTTGTTTGTTCAAATATTAATAGTGATGATGATGTTACTTAAAATGAATCAGATATGAATTGTTATTTGAATTCATGTCACAACTCTATAAGTCATTGTTAGGTAAATTTGCAGTCAGTGTTAATTTTGTATTATGTATATACTTTTAGTAGATAGTATAATATAGTATTTATTACAATTTTGAATTAACTTTATTTTTAGATTTTCTGTTTTCATTTTCATTTTTGATGAAGTCAGTAATTTATTATTTATTTTATATTTAATAATAATAATTATTATTAATAATAATAATAATTCATTAATTAATTAACTAATTATTATTAATAATAATTATTACTATTTAGTTATCCCTGTCTGCAATTAAATATTAACTTGTTTTAAGTGGCTCTTTTATTTGTAGGGCACACAATTCTTTTGATTGTGAAGTAGTTTTAGAGTACCAGGAACTCTAAACAAAGGTCACGAAAGTTCCAAATGCTACTGATATTATGAATATAGATAAAGCTGTGTAAAGGAGGAACATACTGAGTATGGGAGAGTATGTCTGTGCCATAAGAGAGAGAAAAGAAAGATAATATCGAGGAACAATAATGTCACGGCTGAGTACACTCTTAAAAATAAAGGTGCTTCACGATGCCATAGAAGAACCTTTTTGTCTACATGGTTCCATAAAGAACTTTTAACATCTGAAGAACCTTTCTGTTTCACAAAAGGTTCTTTGTGGCGAAAGAAGGTTCTTCAGATTACAAAAAGGTAAGAAAGAGATGGTTCTTTAAAGAACCTTTGACTGAATGGTTCTTTGTGGAACCAAAAATGGTTCTTCTATGGCATCGCTTGAAGAACCTTTTGAAGCACCTTTATTTTTAAGAGTGTATGTAACAATATTAGTGAAGAACAGTAACTAAATACTGAACACACGCAAGTTTCAGTGGCCTCTTACATCTGCTTGTACAAAAGTATTGTAGATCAGGAATGTGTCTTCTCTTTAGGGAGCTGTAAACTATTTGTCATGTCACCATGTATTTAAAAATGATTCACAGCTGCCTGCGATTGGAAGATGCACATGAATTTTGATATGCAAAAACTATTTTTGTATTTCAAAGTAAATGACAGATAACAAAGTAAGTTTGTACATGACAGGTCGAATTTATCTAGGTTTTATGGCAAAGAGAAGGTATCTAAGGCTCAATCAACAATTACAAATGTACAAAGCATGTGAATTTTTGGGATAAAATGAAGTTATAAATTATTTAAAGGGAATTATTCCCAAAACTCTCTAGCTGTGGGATAAATTGTGCCAGATGCTTTGGGGTAAGATCTACCAGTGCACAAATACTAGTACTAATGCTACTAATAATAATGTTTTTGTGCTTTTTAAAATTAAAAATCAAAATAAAATGGATTCACTACAAAACTGCATTCTAATTGTTTAATAGCAGGTTAATGGTATTGCCCAATTATTCAGCTTACTTCAATTACAAATGACACATGCCTGAGGTGGGGCGTCACTAGAGGACCTTGGGAAGTTGTGTCACTAGATGACATTTTTGAACATATATTTTTATGGTTGTAAAAAAATAAGTGAAAACATCAGATAACAGTGTGTGTAGAGTGACGTACTGTTCTACTCACACCCTTGCTGTAAAAAGGGAAGGGTGTAAACAAACGTCAGTACTCTTTCCATTGCCGTTAAACATGAAATGATTCTATATATTTAAATAGTTTTAGCTGTAGCTGCTGTACACTATTAAAGTGTATTTAACAGCTTGTTCGATAACCAAAACTCATCTTTGGCTATTTACTCGGATGAAGCCTATTTTCTTACTTAACAAAAGACTGTAATTGAGCCATGGAGTGAATGGAGGAGATAATTAAACCGAGAGGGGAATCAGTGCGTGTCAGAGAAAGTCAGACATGGTCTTTGTGTTGGGTTACGAGAATGAGAAGGTTGCATGTGTTTTAGAGAGCCAGGATGATAGTGAGTGTGGGGTGCATGTGTGTTTATCTGTGGGAGGTGGAGGTGAAAGTAGTTTGCAGTTGTTAAGTTTTCTTGCTTCCTGGCGTCAAGTTTGCTGCTTTGAAGCAGAGAGCCATGACTGCAGAAGATACCAGCCTCAGGGCATTTCAGATCTGCCTGTCAACCCCAACATGTCACAATCTCCACACACACATAACACATCTTATTTTGCCTGTCTAATCCTCAGTGTGTACATTCTGTCTAAAAAATTATTATTGGGTTTATATATAACATTGCTTCATACATATCAAATACAATTACAAAACAATAAATAAATAACAGATCTTACACTTAAGCTTATTGCCACATAGTTCACAAATCTAGTGGGTGTGTTTCTGTGTGAGAGCGAGTGAGACAAGCTCCAAGGTCATTTTAAGCCTGCCACACACACACACACGTTAGTTGAGAAATAGAGGTCTTGCTGTACATAGCAGTAGTGGAATTTGGGTAGAGGACAGGGTGTTGAGACATCAGCGACTTTGGTAACAGAACAGAAGCAACTTGACTTCCTTTGACCTGAATGAATGCTTACTGTGAGCGTGTGGTTAAATTCTAGGGCCACACTTACAAATGTATCCTGTGAGTTCCCTCAGGAGGCTAGAAGTCTGTAATTATTTGACTAACTTAAACTGTCCTTAAAGTTATTGGCTTTAGTGCCTCACCTCTTATTTTATATTTTTTTAGAATCCTTAATGAGCCAGTTATATAAACATAGCCACTATGTTAACACTGCGTCTTAAGGACTAGTTTGAACAAATAACAGTAGACAAGGGGTAATCAGTCATACTTTCCATGCAACTCAAATTAGACCAATCTACCTTTCTGTAACTGAATTTAAAAAGGTCTAGAAAACTAGTCTTGAAAAAATAAAATAAATAAATGTCAAAATTTTTAAGACTAGTCTAAGCAGTTTATACCTATTGTATTATAAAAAAATCTAGAGCAAATCAAACGTGATATGTTGAAAATTTGGTTGGTTTTAAATTATCTGTTGATTTACTTGTTTAGTTGAATATTTCTTACAACTAACTATGAATTGACAGTCATGTTGATAATTAAAAAAAAATCGTTGTATTATTAAATCAAATTGTATGACTTTCCTTTTCCATTGACGTCAGTTAGGACTTGACAAATAGCCAACTAGATATTGAAGTAAACATTTTTGTCATTGCAAAGCTTCAAATAATTGCTTATATTTTTACTCTTTTTTTCTCATTAATATATAAAAAGTTACATAGAAATAAAACTGAACCTTCGCTGTCCAGGCCACATTTAAGAGATCATATGTTTGTAATAAATTCTACTTTATTAAAAACTTCACATCAGATCACATCTGACCTGACCTCTGCTCTGGTCATAAGAGAAGTCTTATGTGCTCTTTGACCCAGACAACCTAATTTCTCATTCAGACTTAGTTTCCTGGCTAATCACCCTATATCATGCACTGCCCTTGTGAAAACAGACAAGATGTGTTATTAATGTCATTGTTTAATACAAAATGCAGGATTAGTCAGTCATTTTTTTAGCTGTATATATCTGTAGTATACTTTACATAAGACATTCAAAGCAATATAAATTTGGGGTGCTCCGATTGATCGGCTACCGATCACTATTGGCCGATAATCACGTTGGGATGTTTGATTGGCGGTCTCTTAAAAGGCTGATCTCAAAAAAACGGGAGAGGTTTGGCACGACATGCAGCGTCACCATCTCAGTCTCTGTCTGGCGCGGGTGAAATAATTATAATGCTTTTGATCGGCCTCAAAGATTTTTGATTAGCCTCAAAAATCCTGATCGGAGCACCCCTAATATAAATGTTTGTTGGACTTTGTGTGTGTTTGCTAAGTAATAAGACAAGCAGAATATAACTGCAGGCGTCAGTCAACCTATATGAATGTTTGTTCTTGGAAGCTAATGAAATTACTAACAGGATGTGATGCATATTTTGTGCAGTTTTTGTGTTTGACAGTAAATAGTACCTTAATGAGTGCTGAATTAGTAACTGGGTGTGCCTGATTGGATTACATGAGACTTACAGGAACTGAATGACGATTGAAACTTGTGTTCCAAGATTGTATGTATTTGTTGTTTATATGTATCTCATGTCATCTGACCAGTTTTGTTGATTTTATTTTTCAGAAACATCCACCACAAGCACAAACTCAGCCAGTGATTCAACAGACACCCCAATCACTGGTACTGTTGGTAAGGGCATGTTCACTACTTCCAATACAAAACATCAGCTAGTTCAGTCATTACAATTTTTTATTTAATTCCAGTTACAGATGAAGTTATCATATCAGACATTATTATTATATACGTATATACGTATATATATATATATATATATATATATATATATATATATACAGTGGGGCAAAAAAGTATTTAGTCAGCCACCAATTGTGCAAGTTCTCCCACTTAAAAAGATGAGAGAGGCCTGTAATTAAGAAGTGTACCATACGATGCACCAAAACATTATAATAGTTCAGAGCTGTTACTGAAGCAGCATGGTCTTGATTCACTTCATTTAGACCAAGCACTACTACTGTTTGTTATCGTATTTTATTTTTCTATTCACAGATATTGACTCTGCCTTTGGAGGCCCATCTCAAGGTTTGACAAGAATAAAAAGTTTTCAACTTCAAACCCATTTTAAGTATATATATATATATATATACTAACACATAAACCAACCTCAGCTACCTCAATAAAATATTCTTGCTAATATGTTGGTGCTTCAGAAGTTACATGAAGCAGAACTCTTGTATCATAATATATTTGATCGTTCTTTTAAGTGAAAACTATTTTGTACAAAATTATTTCGTTTTCTCATTCAAGTCATTTAAAGTTCAGTCATTCAGTCCTCAGCTTGAATCCTCACTCAAGCTTTGCATATGCTTCTGAAAACAATTGAACCAGAACATGTCTGCATTGTTCAACGTGTGCCATTGCTTATTTTATAACTGGATCCTTTCTCTTGTTGTTTTACTGTCTTTTGTATGTTTAATGAAGTACAAATGGGCTTTAAGCATTTTAGAGGAGCAACTATTACCTATAGCTATATATAAATTATTGGAAGAGGCTATTTACACTAAGTGAAAATAGTATTTTCTAAGAGATATTCTATTTACACTAAGTGCAAATAGCAATAGACAAAAGTTACTGTCACTCTCCTTCCTGCTCCTCCAGTACTGCTATTTGATGGGAGTCTTTTGTAATATTGTCTAGCTCAACCACACAGTGGTGGGCGGAGTTAGTATAAATAGCCTCTGCCAACAAGGCAGAGCATAGACACTCCGATAAATATTAGCACACTTTAGTTGAAGAATTAAATTTAAAGACCTTTTGTTTTGACACATAGGTCATTTTTATTTATCTACAGCTTAATTCAGATAGTTGTTCACTCTCACATGCTCATTTCCATAGTAATACCAAATATGTTACAAATAGCATGCTATACACTCTAAAAAAAAACAAGAAAAAAAAACAATTTGGGTTGTTTTGAAACCTATGGCTGGTTCAATATGGAATATTTTGATCTAGGATGTCGGGTTTAACCCTGCATAATTGGTTGATTTATGCTAATTCAACTTACACCTACTGATATCTCGTCCCTGTATGTAGCGTTGCATAAAATGCACAATAAAGACTTTATAGATTAAATAAAATGTATACAAACCTTTATTTTCCCAAATAAATGCACCAGTTAAGTGACGCTGAGAATAGCTCTCTCCTGAAGAGGATGTAAAAAGCCCACACTCTTTACCTCATCAGCTGGGTTGTATGTTGCATTCCATTTACCTCAGATGTCGTATGTCTTAGTTGGGAACGATGTCCTACCTAAAATGACCATATTCCAGTACAAAAGTCGGACGCATCCATTGTTGGCAACACCAGTCTATAAAATACATAAAATGCATAATACCAAAGTATCATGTCCACAGATAGAGGTTAGATTAGTACTGGGTGTATTGCTGGGGCAGTCGTGGCTTAATGGTTATAATGTTGGACTTGTAACCTAAAGGTTGCGGATTTGAGTCACCGGTACCGGCAGGGATTGTAGACGTCACTTTCGCTTTTGTTTCAGCTGTCAGTGAGACTGACCCAGCCAACTAGAGACCTAAAAATGGCTGTCCACCAACGTTTACTATCCAACCTGACAGAACTGGAGAGGCTCTGCAAGGAGGAATGGCAGAGGATCCCTAAATCCAGGTGTGAAAAACTTGTTGCCTCTTTCCCAAAAAGACTCATGGCTGTATTCGATCAAAAGGGTGCTTCTACTAAATACTGAGCAAAGGGTCTGAATACTTAGGACCATGTGATATTTCAGTTTTTCTTTTTTAATAAATCTGCAAAAATGTCAACAATTCTGTGTTTTTCTGTCAATATGGGGTGCTGTGTGTACATTAATGAGGGAAAAAAATTAACTTAAATGATTTTAGCAAATGGCTGCAATATAACAAAGAGTGAAAAATGTAAGGGGGTCTGAATACTTTCCGTACCCACTGTATATATATATATACACACACATACATACATTCCCTCAGATTAAGTATGTCTAGCATGAATGATATATAATTGCAAACTTCTATATGACTTGAGACCCTTCAGACCAAATAATCAGGAGAGCAGTGGCACACCTGAGCAGAACAAAGGTATCTCTAGTCATGTTTTAAACTATTAAAACACGAAAACTGCAAAAAGCAACTTAATAGCCAAAGACATCCATCTAGCATATTTGCATAGAAAAACAATTTAAAAAACAGTGCAGGCTGACACACACAAAAAACTTGTATAATGACTGCGTGACACATGCTCAGATAGAGATTTTTCATTTTATGTTGCTTCTCAAATCTGTATGCAATCATCTTTTTTTCTGTTTCTGATCATTTGTTTGTGGTCGACAACAGCAGTAACAAGCATTCCATCTGAGAATACAACTACACCATTCACAAACAATGCCACAACCCCACTGCTGTCAACGCATGCTAGCAATGTCACATCTCCACCTTTATCTACTCAAGGCAATGTGACAAGCTCATCTACAGTTGTACCAGAAAATGCTACCAGTTCATCAGCGATTACACCAGGAAATGCCACAGCTTCACCTGCACCTGTAACAACAGCAGCAGCCAGAACCACAAGTCCACTTGTGCCTACACCAGAGGATGCTACAAACCATCCTGTAACTTCACCAGACAATGCCACAACTGGTCCTTTACCTGAGCCAGGCAACAGCACAAACCCACTCCAAACTACAAGAGGCAATGACACTACTCCCATTAGCACACCAAGCAACAGCACAGCTTCACCAATTACAACACCAAGCCATGTCACAATTACAACACAGACTACACCAGGTAATGCTACAACAGCAAACCGTACCACAACTCCACCCTTAACCACATATATTTCAAATCAAAGTACACCAGGGAATAATGCAACAGTAAATGCTACCATACCACCCCTGACTACACCAGTAAATGCTACTGCACAACCCCAAAATACACCAGGGAACAATGCAACAGTAAACGCTACTACACCACCCATAACTACACCAGTAAATGCAACTGCACCACTTCCAATTACACCAGGGAACAATGCAACAGTAAACGCTACTACACCACCCATAACTACACCAGTAAATGCAACTGCACCACTTCCAACTACAACAGGGAACAATGCAATAGTAAACACTACCACACTACCCATGACTACACCAGGGAATAATGCAACAACAACAGTAAATGCTACTACACCACCTCTAACTACACCAGTGAACAATGCAACAGTAAATGCTACTACACCACCCATAACTACACTCGAGAATAATGCAACAGTAAACGTTACCACAACACCCATGACTACACCAGTAAGTGCTACTATACCACCTTTAACTACACCAGAGAATAATGCAACAGTAAATGCTACTACACCACCCATACCTACACTCGAGAATAATGCAACAGTAAACGTTACCACAACACCCATGACTACACCAGTAAGTGCTACTATACCACCTTTAACTACACCAGAGAATAATGCGACAGTAAATGCTACCACACTCCCCATGACTACACCAGGGAATAATGCAACAGTAAATGCTACCACACTCCCCATGACTACACCAGGGAACAATGCAACAGTAAATGCTACCACACAACCCATGACTACACCAGTAAATGCTACTACACCACCTTTAACTACACCAGAGAATAATGCAACAGTAAATGCTACCACACTCCCCATGACTACACCAGTAAATGCTACTATACCACCTTTAACTACACCAGAGAATAATGCAACAGTAAATGATACCACACCACCCATGACTACACCAGGGAATAATGCAACAACAACAGTAAATGCTACTACACCACCTCTAACTACACCAGTGAACAATGCAACAGTAAATGCTACTACACCACCCAGAAGTACACTTGAGAATAATGCAACAGTAAACGTTATCACAACACGCATGACTACACCAGTAAATGCTACTATACCACCTTTAACTACACCAGAGAATAATGCAACAGTAAATGATACCACACCACCCATGACTACACCAGGGAATAATGCAACAACAACAGTAAATGCTACTACACCACCTCTAACTACACCAGTGAACAATGCAACAGTAAATGCTACTACACCACCCAGAAGTACACTTGAGAATAATGCAACAGTAAACGTTATCACAACACGCATGACTACACCAGTAAATGCTACTATACCACATTTAACTACACCAGAGAATAATGCAACCGTAAATGCTACTACATCACCTATGACTACACCTGGGAACAATGCAACAGTAAATGCTACTACACCACCCAGAAGTACACTTGAGAATAATGCAACAGTAAACGTTATCACAACACGCATGACTACACCAGTAAATGCTACTATACCACATTTAACTACACCAGAGAATAATGCAACCGTAAATGCTACTACATCACCTATGACTACACCTGGGAACAATGCAACAGTAAATGCTACCACAGAACCCATGACCACAACAGTAAATGCTACTTCACCACCTTTAACTACACCAGAGAATAATGTAACAGTAAATGGTACCACACCACCCATTACTACAACAGTAAATGTTACTATACCACCTTTAACTACACCAGGAAACAATGCAACAGTAAATGCTACCACACCACCTATGACTACACCTGTAAATGTTTCTACACCACTTCTAACTACTTCAGTTAATAACACAACAGTTAATGCTACCACACCACCCATGACTACACGAGGGAGTAATGCAACAACAACAGTAAATGCTACTACACCACCTTCAACTACACAAGAGCATAATGCAACAGTAAATGCCACTACACCACCCATAACTACACTCGAGAATAATGCAACAGTAAACGTCACCACAACACCGATGACTACACCAGTAAATGCTACTATCCCACATTTAACTACAGCAGAGAATAATGCAACAGTAAATGGTACCACACCACCCATAACTACACTTGAGAATAATGCAACAGTAAACGTCACCACAACACCGATGACTACACCAGTAAATGCTACTATCCCACATTTAACTACAGCAGAGAATAATGCAACAGTAAATGGTACCACACCACCCATAACTACACTTGAGAATAATGCAACAGTAAACGTCACCACAACACCGATGACTACACCAGTAAATGCTACTATCCCACATTTAACTACAGCAGAGAATAATGCAACAGTAAATGGTACCACACCACCCATAACTACACTTGAGAATAATGCAACAGTAAACGTCACCACAACACCGATGACTACACCAGTAAATGCTACTATCCCACATTTAACTACAGCAGAGAATAATGCAACAGTAAATGGTACCACACCACCCATAACTACACTTGAGAATAATGCAACAGTAAACGTCACCACAACACCGATGACTACACCAGTAAATGCTACTATCCCACATTTAACTACAGCAGAGAATAATGCAACAGTAAATGGTACCACACCACCCATAACTACACTTGAGAATAATGCAACAGTAAACGTCACCACAACACCGATGACTACACCAGTAAATGCTACTATCCCACATTTAACTACAGCAGAGAATAATGCAACAGTAAATGGTACCACACCACCCATAACTACACTTGAGAATAATGCAACAGTAAACGTCACCACAACACCGATGACTACACCAGTAAATGCTACTATCCCACATTTAACTACAGCAGAGAATAATGCAACAGTAAATGGTACCACACCACCCATAACTACACTTGAGAATAATGCAACAGTAAACGTCACCACAACACCGATGACTACACCAGTAAATGCTACTATCCCACATTTAACTACAGCAGAGAATAATGCAACAGTAAATGGTACCACACCACCCATAACTACACTTGAGAATAATGCAACAGTAAACGTCACCACAACACCGATGACTACACCAGTAAATGCTACTATCCCACATTTAACTACAGCAGAGAATAATGCAACAGTAAATGGTACCACACCACCCATAACTACACTTGAGAATAATGCAACAGTAAACGTCACCACAACACCGATGACTACACCAGTAAATGCTACTATCCCACATTTAACTACAGCAGAGAATAATGCAACAGTAAATGGTACCACACCACCCATAACTACACTTGAGAATAATGCAACAGTAAACGTCACCACAACACCGATGACTACACCAGTAAATGCTACTATCCCACATTTAACTACAGCAGAGAATAATGCAACAGTAAATGGTACCACACCACCCATAACTACACTCGAGAATAATGCAACAGTAAACGTCACCACAACACCCATGACTACACCAGTAAATGCTACTATACCACATTTAACTACAGCAGAGAATAATGCAACAGTAAATGGTACCACCCCCCCCATAACTACACTCGAGAATAATGCAACAGTAAATGGTACCACCCCCCCCATAACTACACTCGAGAATAATGCAACAGTAAATGGTACCACCCCCCCCATAACTACACTCGAGAATAATGCAACAGTAAATGGTACCACCCCCCCCATAACTACACTCGAGAATAATGCAACAGTAAACGTCACCACAACACCGATGACTACACCAGTAAATGCTACTATACCACTTTTAACTACACCAGAGAATAATGCAACCGTAAATGCTACTACACTCCCCATGACTACACCAGGGAAAAATGCAACAGTAAATGCTACCACACAACCCATGACCACACCAGTAAATGCTACTATACCACCTATAACTACACCAGAGAATAATGCAACAGTAAATGCTACTACACCACCCATGACTACACCAGGAAACAATTCAACAGTAAACGCTACCACACCACCTATGACTACACCTGTAAATGCTTCTACACCACTTCTAACTACATCAGTTAATAACACAACAGTTAATGCTACCACACCACCCATGACTACACCAGGGAATAATGCAACAACAACAGTAAATGCTACTACACCACCTCTAACTACACCAGTGAACAATGCAACAGTGAATGCCACCACACCACCCATGTCTACAACAGTAAATGCTACTACACCACCCATCACTACTCCAGTAAATGCTACTACACCACCCCTTACTACACCAGGGAACAATGCAACAGTAAACGCTTCCACACCACCCATCACTACTCTAGTAAATGCGACTTCACAACCTCAAACTACACAAGGGAATAATGCAACAGTAAATGCTACCACACAACCCATAACTACACCAGGAAACACTACAACAGATAATGCTACCCCACCACCTCAGTCTACATCAGGAAATGCTACTACACCACCCATAACCAACTCAACAACTGGATCCATTGTCTCTACCACTAACCCAACTAACACTACAACCACACCAGGTGTGTTTGAATGAATGTGTTGTGTGATTGTGCATTGCGGACTAATTCAGGGTAATGCAGAGTTCACAACTGCATTTAATACTTTCTCCCATTCAAACACTGAGTGACATGACATTTTTTTTTTTCTTTTAGCTACCTGTCCTGCAGTGCCCTGTCCACCACTCGGTGTCTGTGTGAACTCCACCTGTCAGTGCGTGACAGGAACTATTCCTTTAAATAATGCCTGTGTGGAAAGTAAGTATCTGATGCCAAGCCTCTGGCCACGTATCCTTTTTCTTACACAGGGCCATGGGGCATTACAAAAATCATTCTATATTTAATTTGTATATAATCATTTGATTCTAGTGATTATTGGGAAGAAACTTTGTAGTAAAAAGACTACCAAGACAATCACTTTAACAACCCCACTCTCTCACCTCACATTCTGTTTATTTCCAGCTAAAACCTTCACTAGTTCACTTCGGGTGAACCGCATTTTTGAAAATGCTATGAATGATCCCAAATCACCTTTATTCCAGCAAACTGCTAAAGAGATAATTACTGCGGTAGGTCACAAACTTACATTACAATCTGGTCTTTTAACTTTAACATTTCACTTATTACTTTTAAAGATTTATTTCTATACACTGATTTATTTCCATTAAATGTGCAGTTAGCAATATGGAATTAATAATTAAATTAATAACTCTGCAAAATAAATATATTAATACAAATTTGGACAAAGTTATGTAATTTTTTGTTTGTTTGTGTGTGTGTGTGTGAACTTAGATACTATATTCAACTTTGAAATAAAGTTGAAATATTGCTTTATATTGCTTTGGTAGTACAGACTGTTTTAGTTTAATTGTTATGCCAATAAAACTTGGGACTGCCAAAGTAAAAACAAAACAAAAAAAACGATATGCTAGATCAATATCCTTCATTCTCAGTGAGCCTAAATAATTACTCTTTCCTCCCTTTTGCCATAGGTAAATGAAGCTCTGGGTAACCAGCCAAACTACATTAACAGCATAGTAATTAAACTGATGTAAGTGACCCTTTGAAAACAGTTCTTAACCACAGCTCTTACACATACTGTATGTATCATATTTGCAAATTACTAATCTCTTTGTATATATTTTTCTAGGTCTGGCAGTATAGTGGCTTCAGTAAACAGTTTTTTTGAGCCCAATTCTCTAGTCACACAGGAATCGGTTATATCTGCCATGGAAACTGCTATAAGAGATTGTAAAGTGGCAAACTGTGCCATTCTTGCTAATGCTCAATACACTGGTGAGTGGCTTGAAAAGATGTGTTGAAGAAGCTGTGATATGAACAGAGAGAAGAGTGTTTTAATGTCCACATAGAAAACCATACAATACATTATACTGGTTTCACCAACATACTGCTTTCACATAATTGTATAAAACAAATTTTTATATTAAATCATTCTTTATTTACATTATTTGACAAACATTCTAAACCTTAATTCCTGTTTAGACAACAAATTACCTTCGGAGTGTTAACATCAAATGCATGTAGAACATTTTGTTAATTTCCACAAAGATTGGTAAAGCAACTTCTCTTTGCAGTTGTATTAAACTGCAAAAGATTGTTCCTCAAATAAGAGTACAATACAGTGCCAGTGCCTAAACATGGAGTGTTTAGAGATGTTTAACCATGACTTTAGTCATGTTTTGTAATTGTGAATATTTTAGATCACATAAAAGATTGTCTTTCTATATCCCTAAAATATACTGGAGTTTTCTACATGAAATACTTTCAAGATACTGATATGACCACTATGCCACACATGCTATCATCTAAAACAAATTAATTATTGCTAAACAATTTTATTGAATATTGATTTGCATTTTTTATATAATTATAATGCATGTAGCTTTTTATGACTTTATATTAAATTAGAGACTACATTAAATATTTATATATTTACAAATTAATTTGTTACTTCGTAGGACCAATTAAAATTAACCAGAGAAGGTAAACATGATACAAATGGCTAAAACAATTAAAGGACCAAAGAGACACTTTCCGTCATACATCTATCTAAACAACTACCCACTAATATGTTGTCTGTCTCCCTGTCTCTTTCTTTATAGCAACCAACCTGTGTGAGCAAGCTCTGCCTCCTTGTGATGTTGACACTACAGTGTGTGAGGCCAAAGATGGGACCCCTGTTTGTACCTGTAAACCTGGCCATGTATCTAGCCAATACCAGGCCAGAAGCTGTAGAGGTGAGCATGTCTCTTTATTACTCCATTTGTATGGACTACCATCTGTGTTTGTGTGTGCATATCATAATCATCCGTGACCTTTGAGTTTGCTGTAGTTTTATCCATGGTAACAGACAAATGAATCCTGGTCTGCTGAGATAAGTGTTGAGAACATGCAGTACACTCACCAAACATTAAACAACGAAGAATGAAAAACAATGAAGAAATAAAACAATTATAAAATAAAGAAATAAATAAAATAATTTAAAAATAATACCGTTTCATGGCCGTAAAGAAGTGTTTTTGGCTGGTAATTTTTTTATTCTGCAACTATTGGCAGGAATAGCAAAAAGTTCATTTCTGCTCTTGAGTGAGATTCTCAGCAACAGGAATCACACAATCATAGCAAATTTAAAATGATCCATAGTTTAGTTCATTGTTTTTCTGTCTGCTTCACCATCTTTCTATGATTCAGTCTATTTACTCTCTACTCTTTTCACAGTTTGCCCTAGTGGATACAAAGCGCAAGAGAACACGTGTGTTCAGTGAGTACCATTTCATTTCTTTGTTCTTAAAAAAACACACGCTCTTATACATAATTAAATACACATCATCTCTTAAACTACAATATAAACTTTTTATGTTTGTCCAATAGGGAAAAAGTACAGTGTTTAAATAACAGAGATTTTTAGTCATGGCGTCAATTTGTAGGCCAACCTGTAAGGCCATAAAATAGAGGTTCTCATTTGATTAAAACAAGGTCGGTGTGTAATTTATCTGTTCCAGTAATGTGAACCATATTCTTACCTCAAACATGATGGTTCAGAAATACTAAATGTCTTCCTTGTTACAAACTAAACTGCTCTATTCAATAGTTGAGTGTATCATCAGTGTATTTGTAATAGAAGCTACTGCCCCCTTGTGTCAAGGCAATATTGCAACAGTCACATTACTGTTTCAGCATGTTTATGTCCTTTTCTTAAACAGATGTCCATTTGGCTATTCTGGATTCAACTGTGACGATTGTAATATATTATTATTACAGTATTTCCTAATTTTTAACCATTAAAGTAATTTTGTGTATATGTGTGTCTAATGACCTTGTCTCTCTGTGTAGCCTCTTTGTTGGCTCTAGTGGTGGTGGCGTGTGTGTTAGGGGGAATTCTACTCATTGTGATTTTGGCTGTTCTCATCTACATCTGTGTAACTCGTGGGTGAGTGTTTATGAGAGATCAGGTATAGGGCGTGCATTTCAATGTCTCTATGCGAGTCTTTTATGCTTGTTTATGGATGTACATTTCCCAATTTGTGTGTTTATTACTTATTTTACAGCAAGGAGTCATCAAACAGCAATTATTACAACAGCCCGTACCCTGCTGAGGAGTTCCAGGCTACGTGGCCCTCTCAGAACGTAACCCATATTCCTCGTGCCACTCTGGCATCTAGTTCCAGCATTGATGCCACTGGCAACAGTCTAGAGATGGCTGAAGGGCCAGGCAGGAAAGGCCACATTAATGGATTGGTGAGTACCTCCTTCCATTCAAAACTTCACAAATAAGTTTTGTGAAAAAACTTATTTGAAAAAAAACATTTGGTACACAGAGCAGTTACACTTATCTTTAACTTACAGTGGGTTTTGTTCTGTTTCAAAGACAAGCTTATTTGTGGACCTTTTTTCATTGAATAACTAATTATTGTAAAATTAAATTACTTTTTAAATATATGTTCTAAGTAAGATGCTTAAAGGATGCATAAGCACTACTGTTCAAAATTTGGGGTCAAGTTTCCACAAAAATATTAAGCAGCACAACTGTTTTCAACATTGATAATAATAAGAAATGTTTCTTGAGCAGCAACTCAGCATATTAGATCAATTGAAACCATTAAAAATCTTACTGACCCCCAAACTTTTACAGTAGTCTAAAATGATCTTATATACTATATGACAAATTATTTTATATTGCTTAATTTGTATTACTAATAATTATACCTCTTTTTTTATTGCCCCACTGTAAGTTACTTAAAGTGCCCCTATTATGCCATTTTTACGGTTCCTAATATTGTTTTGGGAGTCTCCTACAACAGGCTTACATGCATGAAAGGTCAAAAACGCTTTCGTTTTCTCACAATATGCACTTAATATCACCTCATTTTCCAGTGATTCTCAAACGATTAATTCGAAGCAGTTCAAAGATTCAGTCTCTCTAAACCTCTCCTTTCCATGAGCCTGCTCTGCTCTGATTGGTCAGATGGTCTAGTCTGTTGTGATTGGTCTATGGCATACACCACGCGTCGGAAATGATACGCCTATTTCAATAGTTCTGTATTTTGAATGCTCTATAGAAAATATAAACATCTATTATTTATCATACTTACAGGTTGTGATTCAGTGGAGCAGCTGGTCCAAATAAACAGGATACTAAGAAATCCATCTTTCAGAGAAGCAGTCGTCAGTAAAATTACATGTTTGTGGGCGGGGTCAAGTTGTTTGCTGCCGGCCAAAGTAGAACATAGGCGCGGATTATGCAAATGTGATACCCCGTGACGTGTAGCCATCACGGAAGTGGGATTCGAACGACTCGACTCGTTTCAGTTGTTCAGAGTCGATTCTTTCTTTTGGGAGACAATAACTTAATCGTGCACTTTCAGCTTTACAACTTTGCAGATTGTTTACATTCACATACAGCTACATTACACACTGCATGAAAGGCAATATTGGAAATGGCATAATAGGGCCACTTTAAAATTCTTCCATTAATCCAGCATGTATCTCATACTAACACTAATAATAGTGTCATCTGCCACCCCTAACAAATACTAAATATATTGTTCAATCAGACCCTTGTCCATTTCCATATCTTTAGCTACTCTGCTTGCCAAGCTGAACTCCAATGACACTCCTAATTGATCCAAAGATTGGATTATTCTAATTTTCTCTGAAGTATTACTTGACTGAATGACTGAAGTCCATTATGAGCAGTTGTAGTCCTAACAAGGCCACATATTAAGAGGGTCTATTGCATTAGTGAAACAACTACTTTTGTGGTTAGTGGAAAGCTAACAGTAGTACATAGTACTTGGAAAACTGAGCCTTCCCAGTTTCCCAGATTTCATAACTTTAATGTTTGAAATCATAATTTTATCATAATGGATGTACAAGTTTTGTGATTAGTTAGCTCATAAACAAACCTCTTTGTGTGTGTGTGTGTTTGTGCACGTATTTGTGGTCACTGTGTTGTGTATGTGGGCTTGATTTCTCCTCACTCCAAACACAATGACTGTAGAAGATTGGAGGAAAGGTAAGTCATCGACTCCTGGTGTGTCCTGGTGCATCATCAGGGACTGTAAAAGGCAAAGACAGTCCACTGATACATATATGAATGCACAACATACTGGCTGTGGTTCCACCTTAAACTTAAAAGAGCCAATTGCATTATTGAAACACTCAATATAATGGCTGTAGGAATGGAAGTCCCATCTCACAGTTAAAATATACAGCTTAAATAAATGCTGTTATTTTGAACTATTTGTCAAAGAATCCTGAAAAAAAAATTATCATTCTCTACAAAAATATTAAGCAGAACAATTGTTTTTAACATTGATAATACTAAGAAATGTTTCTTGAGCAATAAATGAGCATATTAGAATGATTTCTGAAGGATCATGTGACAGCTATGTATATATGCACCCCAATAATCCATTAGAAATTGGACTGATGGCTCAATCAGACTGAAAAGCCTGCATGTAAACACCTTTATAGATCCAATTGAGCTCGATCTGAATGAAATTTCATTTGAATTGAAAGGGGTGTAGACCTTTTCTAATCCGACCGAGAGGACATGTAAACACTTGATCGGATTGAAAACCGACACTGAAAAGTACTGTGCGTGTGCAATGACGTAGAAATTGTGTAATGTCACATGATGCGTGGAACGAGCTGTTGTTTTTGTAGAATTAAGTGTCTTTAATGACTGCTTGATAAATAAAAGTATCATGGTACAAAGCTTCACATGCTCATCTTCTAATTAGGATAAATATTAAGTCTTTAAAACAAAGAAAGGAAGCAATGACAAGAGAATAGTATGAGCAAACCGCAGGAATTCTCTGTATATTTGTGCGCATGTCAAAAGATCAAATACGATATTGAAGCTTGTGATATAAACGGTGCACATCAACCCAATCACTTTATTTAGCGTTCATGTAAGTTCAGGATTCATCAATCAGATTGATTTTATTCCGATTGAAACAAAGTGTCCATGTAAACATAGCCCCTGAAGGCTAGAGTAATGATTCTGAAAATTCAGCTCTGCCATCACAGGAATAAATTACATTTTGAAATAATAATATTTTAAACGAATAATATTTAATAATATTTGTATTTTTACTGTATCAAATAAATGCAGCCTTGGTGAACATAAAAGACCATTAAAACCATTAAAAAACTACCAGAACCCAAACTTTTCATTTTTGTTATTGAAATGTAATTTCAACAAACATTTACATAAATCGTGGTCTTTCATGGCTTGTATGGTTGAAAACTGCATTACAAATATGGCTGCCAAGTGAACTGACTTGCCTTAAAGGGACTTTAGTGTCCAAGTTCTTTCATGTAAAGGAATATTCTGGGTTAAACACAACTTAAAGTTTAAGTGAGTACCTTCTGCAGCATTAGCATCAACAAAATAATGAATGTACTACCAACATCACCTTCGTCATCACCTACGCATTTAACCTAGAAGGAATATTCCTTTAATTTCCTCTTTTCTCTTTGTGACTGGCATCATAACTTGCCACCGCTATATACACTCTACATTCTGAAGTGAATTACTGTTACGTTTGGGATGAAATCTTGATTTCGATCTCTGGTTTGACTTGTTGCATGCCATCATACGCTTTGCATGAATTTTTAAGCAGGTAATTATGATTTTCCTGCATGCTGGTATTATAAGATGAGATGTGCTGAGAGAATGAAGGGTTGTGGGTTGTGTTTACCTGTACGTGGCTAATATGGACTCGTTTCTTCTGCAGTCGGGCTCGTATGACCTCAGAACAGATGGCATGAGGACCTTTAAGGACATAAACCCCACACGGTACTCTTATCTGATGGGTCATGAAAACCCCTACTTCACACAAGGAAATGAGAAGAGATGAGGAAAACAGCAGAGAAATCCAGTGAGAAGTAAGAGGACAAGAAAAGAGTGCAATAACGACATGAATTATAAAAAGGCCTTAGATCAAAATGTTTCAGGAACGTTAACGCTGTCAAAACCAAACTGCTGATCACAGACTCAAAGTATATACACAAACGGCATTTGAGAGATACTTATATATATATATATATATATATATATATATGTGTGTGTGTGTGTGTGTGTGTGTGTGTGTGTGTGTGTATTTTACAGTTTTTATTCCAAATCTCTTTCACCCAGGATAAAATGCTCACTTCCTAAAAGTGCATTGATGATTGGGTTTCTTCCACCACAAGCTTGACAAACATGTTCTGTGTATGACAATGTGTTCTGTGTATGACAATGTTAGATGAACACTCAACCACTCATCTGTTGATACAGTATCTGTATTTATCAGTTTTTTTGTTTGTTTGTTTGTTTGTTTAGTCACTTCTTATGTTTTGTCTGCACATTTTATATTCAGAGTTTTGTTATATGACAGAGATCATGCATATGTTACTGTGGTTTTCAACTCAAAAATTAATATTACGTAATTATAAAGTATATAATATAACCATATTTGGCACATTTTATTTAAAAATCTTATCTGTGGAAGCAATAAAGGTAGATTATGCAATGTAATCCAGTAGTTCTGATGCATCTAATCTATATTCTGACAGTAACTGCACTTTGTAGGAGAGAGCATGTCATGTCTGGTGTCTATTGTTTGTGTGTGTGTGTTTTAAGTTATATCTATCAGAAAGCTTCCGATACATTCAGTTAAGTTTTGGTCGATATCTTCTCCAAAGAATTTATTTATTTTATGCCAGGACAATGCATGCCACCAGAAATTGATCTCTGTGCCTGACTGCGATGGTGTCTTTTGAATAGGAGAATTATGCAATGATGAGAAGTTCTCAACTGTCTCTTGAGAACCGTCTCCTCTGTAGTCGTGCCAATAATTATATTTATTTAAATCAGAACATGATGTTGTTTACTCAGCTGTCTGTTTGCTTCATATATATACTTATTTATGTGTAACTGGGATATTTTCTATAAAGCTTTTGTAAAAAAGAAAAAGCTCATTGGACAAAGTGATTCATCCTGTTCTGTATATTGAAAGGAAATAAATTAATTATTACGATATACGTAGTTATCTACAATTTGTCCAGTTGTTCTTATGCCTCCATATGTGCATATACTGTACACATTTGCACATTTTTTTTCTTTTTGAAATTATTATGTTTTTCAGTATTTATATTTTGTAAGTGTTAAAGACAGTTGGTTTATTAGCTTTTTTTTAGTAGTAAAGTAGTAAAAACATAGCATCTGTTTTATTTGATAACAACATTATAAAATCATTAATGTGTTAAATTCTGAAAAGTTAGTCAGAGGAAATCGGAAAGTACTTGAATAATTTTTAAATAAAAATACTGTCCATATCAGAGCAAACAACATACACATAAATAGTCACATTTAGATATACTGGGAAAACGGCCATTAAGAAAGATTACCTTTTATGCCCTGTGAGTGTGTGTGTGCACGTGTGACAGAGGGGATCTTGTAAATCTTTTCTTTAGAGTCAGATCAGGTGTAACAGATGTCTCTGAATTAATTAGACAGAAGCCCCAAAACAAGCCTTTCAACCCATGATGACCCCTGCACCCATTAATGAGGGGCTCTGACTGAAGAACATCCATATTACTTATGCAAGGTTACTGTGTCAGAAAAAACCACATGGCCCTATCAAAAACACACGGTGGGTTTAAACCTATAAGCCTGTTATTTATCTAAGACTTCATGTTTCCTGCAGTGATGAGGCTTACTAGCAAGTCTATCCACATTTGTATTTAATCTTATTATTTAATGATGTAGAATTTGGTACGTTGATGTTATAATCATGTTCATGTTATAAAATTGTTTTAGATGGCTTATAGTTTAATCACATATCTGAGCTCAAACATACACTGAGTTTACTTGTAAAAAGGCTTATTTTTTAATTTAATGCAAAATTGTTCATTACTAGTTCATTACAATCACAAAAAAATGCAAAGCGAAATTCTAAATATGGTTAACATACCAGTAAAAACTCAATACAGAAAATTACTTCATATTAACATGATACTTTGAGCTCTATTTATGGACTTTAGTATATATTAAGTATATATTTTAATTTATACATACATTAAACGTTTTCATTATTTATTTAACATTTACATTTAATCATACATTTTTCATTTAAAGTTATATTATCAGTTTTATATTTAATACAGTTTAATAAGATTTCAATTAAAAAGATCCATTTTTAATTCAAACGCTTTCATAAATTGACGATTTTTAAATGAGAATTGTTTTATTACAAATGATAACATCAGTGACTGACAAATCAGTTAAACACAAATTAGACAATTTAAAAGAAAGAAACTTTAAAAAAAGATTTAAAGAAAAATGAAAAAACAATTCAGTATTTGTATAAGAGTTGCTAAGAACATGATAAATGTCACAGATTTAAATGATTAATTTATAGGTTAATCAGTTTTATTTGATTCCTAAACAATAAAGAATCATGTTCATTTTTTTACATTTAGTTATTTGTTTATTTATCTGTGTATTTATTTATTTATTTCCAAACAAGATTCTAAAACTTTCTGTTCATGCCCATGTTTAATAAAAATTTTTTTTATATTTAGATAAAAAAGATTTTCGATATGGTCTCATATTTTGAACCCTACTGCACCAGAGATGATACCCACACTACATCTCAGAACCACACTAAACTTCTGAGCTCTGGACTGTGGATTAATCCATCTACACGCACAACAAAGAAACAGCAACACTCTCACATACACTCACATATAAATATGCTGCATGCCCATGGAAGAGAGAAGAGGGGGATGGGGATGGGGAGACTCTTTTCTCCTTCTCTACCTCCATGTCTTCCATCTGACTGTGAGTGAATGAGTGCTCAGGCTTTCAGAGCTGCTCAAGTGAACACAATAATCTAAATAGAGAAAAAAGAAAAGACACAGAGGGTGGGAGGGGGAGAGATGCCCACTGGAGGCAACACGACCCCTGCGTGCATGTCTTACAACACCCACCTGCTTGTGTCTCTGTTGATAGAGAGCGAGAGAGAGAGAGAGAGAGACTAGCTGTGGGATACTGGATGAACGGAGGAGAGAAGGGGAGGAGGTAGGAGGGGAGGGAGGATGGAAAGGGGAGGGGGTTTGAGTGTGTGTGGAAGAGAGAGAACCACAGAGAGACAGAAAGAGAAGGGACAGACGGCAGGGGCGGCAGCCGGAGGAAGAGTCACGGTGAAAGGATCAGTAAGGCAACCGTCTGGGAACGACAGATCCAGAGACACAGAAAAAAAGAGAGGAAGACGTAGTCAGAGGTAGGCTGCTCCTTTCTATTACCTTCATTTGCTTCATTATACAGAGCTAAACACAAAGCCAGGCCCAGCATGCACTGCATGAGATCATGTGTGCGATTGTATGTGTGTGTTTTGGTGATTATCTCATCTAGAGGGGCCTTATTTTCTCTCGGACCCAATCAGTGGCATATGTGCAAATCAGTACTGCACTGCAGATGGAGAAGAGAGAGATTCAGAGGAAGAGAAAGACTGTAATGGGGAGAGAGAGAGAGAGAGTAAGGATGCATTAGGCATACGAGTAGAGAAGAAAGTACTGATGCGTTCACAACAGTGCTGAGGAAAACAAGCCGATCTGTTTCCATTATTGATAGTAAGAGTCCATCAATTTGTTCACTTTTTGTCTGAGGTGTATGTGTTCCTGCAACAATGTAATAGAAACAGAATTAGGTCACTGCGAGTTGAATTCTAATGGTCTGAATCTGTTTGGAAGTGGGTGCAGGGTTAGAGAAATGCTGTTTGTGCCAAAACACTGCGTGTTTGAGTTTGCTTCATGACAACAGGCAGTTGAACTATTAATGAATTTGAGCTTGCAAAATAATGATTCTAACATGATGTAGTCTCCAGGCAACATATATTCCTCTATGATCAATGCAAGTTTTGAAGATGGTCCAGGAAAACATTCAAACAGATGTCTACAGATATCTTGTCGTCTTTCTAATCTGTAACAAAAGGTGAATTTGTGTGATCGCTGACATTTCAGCCCCAGGGTCAGCTTGTTATTCATAAATCCCATTTGGCACTGGTATAAAATCTTAATATGTCATCAATATGCATCACTTTTATCTTCAGAAGCCCTAAATAATAAAGACTCACTTGTTGTCATAGTATTGTTCTAGATAGATCAGTGGTTCTGATCAAACTTCCAAGGGAGCCTTGGATGTTATGTTAAAAATGTTAATGAATACACTGTAAAAAATAAGTGTAATTTTAACTGTAAAATTTTGTAAAAACACTACGGGGAAAAAAACAGGTTAGGTTAACAGTAAGTTCCCGTACTATATACAGGGAAAAACTGTAAAATATCTAACCAGACATTTCATGTCATTTTACAGTAAAATGCTGTTAATTTGACAGTTTTTAGAAGTAAAAATAACAAATCAATGTTTTCCATTCCATCAATGTATTTTGTTTAAATAATCATGTTTTTTAATAGTTTTTGTTATTAGTTATGTATATTTGGGATTTATGTTACACCTTCTGTTGTTTAATGAAAGTTTAATACATTATTTAAGTATCCTGTGTGTTACTGTTACGGGGCTGACGAGAGTGAGACATGCGGATCCATGTGCAAAGCTTTATTAACAGACATGGTTAAGGACAGGCAAGAGTCAGACAATGGCATAACTGTAAAATTTTGTAAAAACACTACGGGGAAAAAAACAGGTTAGGTTAACAGTAAGTTCCCGTACTATATACAGGGAAAAACTGTAAAATATCTAACCAGACATTTCATGTCATTTTACAGTAAAATGCTGTTAATTTGACAGTTTTTAGAAGTAAAAATAACAAATCAATGTTTTCCATTCCATCAATGTATTTTGTTTAAATAATCATGTTTTTTAATAGTTTTTGTTATTAGTTATGTATATTTGGGATTTATGTTACACCTTCTGTTGTTTAATGAAAGTTTAATACATTATTTAAGTATCCTGTGTGTTACTGTTACGGGGCTGACGAGACGTGAGACATGCGGATCCATGTGCAAAGCTTTATTAACAGACATGGTTAAGGACAGGCAAGAGTCAGACAATGGCAAAAGGTATATAGAGGGCAAGACACAAGAATAATCCTAGGGCTAGCGTGGGTCAACGATCCGCGAACAGAATTAACAGGGCGAGACTAGAGGGATAAATCCAGGTACACAGGTAAAGATCAGAAACCGAGAAAAACAGACAAGGCAAGACTAGGCTAAGACTAAGAAACTAAAGCAGGCTCCGTAACGTAGCTATCTCAACTAGCGATATGCACATACAATACTCGGCAGCCAGAAAGGAGTGAGAATGTTATATAGTGAGTGAGTGATATGATACAGCTGTGTGCAATCAGTGTTGTGTGCAATCAGTGTAATGAATGATGGGATATGTCGTCCGGGGTGATATGCAACAGTGTAGTGCGAGAGTCAATGAAGTGGAAAGGGTGACCTCTGATGGCTAGCAGACAGAAGTTCATGGACCGGATACGTAACAGTTACCATGATGGTGTTTTGTGTTTGCATGAATGACTCTGTGCACCTTCTATATATTAGTATATACTTCTGCTTGTGGCAAAGCTACTTGTGATGAGCTTTGATTCTTCATGTGGCTTTCTCTTTTACCACCTACAGTTTTTGGCCGTAAATGTGTTTACAGTTTTTCTGTATTTTCTACAAAATTATTCTGGCAACCACAGCTGCCAAAATTATTTTGTAAAAACTACAGAATTTATTTACAGTGTACTTAAACACAAAGTTAAGTTTTTTTCCCCTTTTAAATACTAGCATTTTAATTGAAAAATGCAGATTCAAAATCTGTTCTAGATAGAGGATTGATGCGTGTGATTAAACTTTGTTATTTGAAACAAGGAGATGATATCATGGCCTAACAAATACCAAATCTTACTAAATAACAATGTTAAGCAGATGTGCACAGACTTGCGAGTAAGTTTATTAAATCTTATAATTGTTATTTTATCTTAAAGTGTCTAGGTCATAACTTTATTTCAGACCTCACATGCACTTCACCGGTACTGGATAAAAATTCATCTTGGGGATATAAAAACTCCTCTAACAATCCTGTACATGCTTTCTGTGAAAACCTATCCATTTCTTAGATAACCTGATTGAAATACCTTCGCCAGTATAAAAGTTTAAAGGAGCCGAATCCCATGCCAAGCAGCTCTACATCTGCTTTCAGCTGTGTAAGCAAATAGTTCATTATGATTATTCGCCCATCAGTCACAGGCACCATCAGCTAACTAACAAACCCAATGAAATCAAATTTGGAGTTTTGTAGCTTTTAGCTTACGTGTTAGCGTGAGACATGCGGATCCATGTGCAAAGCTTTATTAACAGACATGGTTAAGGACAGGCAAGAGTCAGACAATGGCAAAAGGTATATAGAGGGCAAGACACAAGAATAATCCTAGGGCTAGCGTGGGTCAACGATCCGCGAACAGAATTAACAGGGCGAGACTAGAGGGATAAATCCAGGTACACAGGTAAAGATCAGAAACCGAGAAAAACAGACAAGGCAAGACTAGGCTAAGACTAAGAAACTAAAGCAGGCTCCGTAACGTAGCTATCTCAACTAGCGATATGCACATACAATACTCGGCAGCCAGAAAGGAGTGAGAATGAGTGTTAAGTAGTGAGTGAGTGATATGAAACAGCTGTGTGCAATCAGTGCTGTGTGCAATCAGTGTAATGAATGATGGGATATGTCGTCCGGGGTGATATGCAACAGTGTAGTGCGAGAGTCAATGAAGTGGAAAGGGTGACCTCTGATGGCTAGCAGACAGAAGTTCATGGACCGGATACGTAACAGTTACCATGATGGTGTTTTGTGTTTGCATGAATGACTCTGTGCACCTTCTATATATTAGTATATACTTCTGCTTGTGGCAAAGCTACTTGTGATGAGCTTTGATTCTTCATGTGGCTTTCTCTT
Source organism: Sinocyclocheilus grahami (assembly GCF_001515645.1). NCBI lineage: Eukaryota > Metazoa > Chordata > Actinopteri > Cypriniformes > Cyprinidae > Sinocyclocheilus > Sinocyclocheilus grahami. The sequence goes on along the minus strand of NW_015505188.1, from coordinate 108,306 downwards.
TTACCACCTACAGTTTTTGGCCGTAAATGTGTTTACAGTTTTTCTGTATTTTCTACAAAATTATTCTGGCAACCACAGCTGCCAAAATTATTTTGTAAAAACTACAGAATTTATTTACAGTGTACTTAAACACAAAGTTAAGTTTTTTTCCCCTTTTAAATACTAGCATTTTAATTGAAAAATGCAGATTCAAAATCTGTTCTAGATAGAGGATTGATGCGTGTGATTAAACTTTGTTATTTGAAACAAGGAGATGATATCATGGCCTAACAAATACCAAATCTTACTAAATAACAATGTTAAGCAGATGTGCACAGACTTGCGAGTAAGTTTATTAAATCTTATAATTGTTATTTTATCTTAAAGTGTCTAGGTCATAACTTTATTTCAGACCTCACATGCACTTCACCGGTACTGGATAAAAATTCATCTTGGGGATATAAAAACTCCTCTAACAATCCTGTACATGCTTTCTGTGAAAACCTATCCATTTCTTAGATAACCTGATTGAAATACCTTCGCCAGTATAAAAGTTTAAAGGAGCCGAATCCCATGCCAAGCAGCTCTACATCTGCTTTCAGCTGTGTAAGCAAATAGTTCATTATGATTATTCGCCCATCAGTCACAGGCACCATCAGCTAACTAACAAACCCAATGAAATCAAATTTGGAGTTTTGTAGCTTTTAGCTTACGTGTTAGCTCTTGTGTATTCCTAAATTTTCGAAATGTTGTGCTCTATAGAATATAAAACCCCAATACAAACTTCAAATCACCTGCTTGTTTATTATTATTATTATTTTTAAAGGGATAAGCCCACTGATACAGTATCATTCAAAACTCTTTAAAAAAAACTTTTAGAAATGAATTAAATGAATGCCTTTATTCAGCAAGGATGCATTAAATTAACAAGAAGTGACAGTAAAGACATCTATAATATTACAGAAAAGTTCTTGATTTTCACAAAAGAACATTAAGCATCACAACTGTTTTCAACATTGTTAATAATAAGAAGAAATGTTTCTTGAGCACCAAATCAGCCCCAAACTTTCAAATGGTGTATATCCCATTCAACTTTCCTGTTTTATTAAGATAGGTCAACACAAAAAAGTAAAGCTGCACTTGTCAAGCAATTGTCTTCCACTGCTGAAAAAAACAAAATGTCCCGTCCTGAAATCAGACTATTGGTTAAGCAAGAAGCTGACATGTCAAATTGCTGCTCAAACAATGACTAATTGTTTGATGGCACAACAGAGCCAGTGTTTCACTTTTCAGAGGAATTAACCTAAAACAGGGACTGGTGAAAGTTTTTTACAAAAATTACAGTTTCCATTTAAAGCTAGCTCAATCTAAGAAGAATCTGAAGTTTAGAATGAAAGACGTATTGAAACTAGACTGTTTTCAAATTATTTTTAAGATATTAAATCATATTCAAATGAATGAACCTTGTGCAGGTGGCCTAAGAAACATAAGCTACCCTATTGGTTACATATTTCGCTCTGGTTCCCTTCAGAGTCTCAGTCAGTAAATATCCTCCATACAGCAGGCAGACAGCACCATTCACCTAACATCATTAAATGTATTTTATACACCCTTAAAGTTTTGAACAACCAGATTGGATTTGATGTTCTGAAATTCAGCACACATCCGTAAGAATTAGGAAGGCCAAATAGATGTACTATCTGCTGAAGACTGCCTGACCTAAACAGACTTTCAAAGCCAATAAGGTTGCAGAGAGGTCTTTCTCAGTATGTGTGTGTGTGGTTTCCTTAGAACCAAGCCAAAACCCGAAAAGGACTCTAAGCTGTTCTAGACAGAAATAGCACACATGATGACGTGTTCATGCTTTTATGCCAAAGCTCATATTTGTCTTTTTAGGTTTATGAACAAGCCATGCAACGTTAACATTACACTGGCTTTCTACATAAGATATTATTCTTGATAAAATGCAGCACTACTGTATAACATATACGCATACACAAATAATGTACTGTATATAAACCCTTTTAAAAGTTTGGGATAATAAAAAAAATTACTTAATACTTTTATTCAACAAGGACATATTCAATTGTTCAAAAGTTACAGTAAAGACATTTAGAATTTCTATTTTAAATAAATTATGTTCTTCTGAACTTTCTTTCATCAAAGAATCCTGAAAAAATATATCACGTAAAAATGTGTGGAATAAATTAATAAATCACTTATTTTATAAATTACTTTCCAAAATCATTAAAACATCTGGAATTTCTCCACTGATAGACTGTATATTTATCATTTAATGTTTGTCTTACACCAAACCCCATTTTTCTCAATATTAACTTGTACTGTTTAACAACACACACACACAACAAAAACACACCTCATATGCCCGTGTATTGATTTCACTAAGCTATTTTCCATAAAGTGGGAAAGACATTGTAGCGGATTAGCTCATGGGGAAATATGAATAATTAACCATAACTAGTTATAATTAACTATTCATATTTTAGATCCACTGTAGATATTTAGCTGACCACTCAGGGTCAACCGTCTTGTCAATTCTAAGAACGTTAATTTCCTGGTTAAAGGAAATAACTTTCTTACTGTACAATTCTATAAGTTTGTAACGTAAATCTGCATGATTATTGACTCCGGTTATGAGTAAACAATGAACACGTCAAGTGTGATACAAGTAAGGTTTTATTAACTACATAAACACTTAAACTAGTCTAACATACTACATAAACACATTAAGCCGGTCTAACATACACATACGCACACACACACACACACACATACAGTTGGTATAGGAAAGGGTGCACAGGCGTGGAGGGCTTGCACTGCTGGCGACCGACACTCAGCCGGCTGTCTTCTGCCCAAGTCTATGCGCAGTCGGTAGGACCGTTCAAATTCCTTCCGAACCAAGCCAAGCTCCCCTCCAATTGCTGAGTCAGGGCCCGGACCTCAGCTCTGTCTGTATGCAGGTGGCCCCGTATTTGTGAAATCTAGCTAACAAAATATATATTGTGTGTTGGAGTGTTCCAGACGCTACAACATCATTCTTCAGAGCAAAAATAACTGTGAATTTCTGTCCGTGGTAGCCATGAAGGGATTATTAGTTTATCTCTCACATTCACTCTTCTGATATTTCTGAGAATTGAATGCAGTTTTATGGTATTATAGGTGCCTGCAGATATCTATCATCACCTTTTTAAAATTTTACAATGAGTAAATCGCTCTGTGATTTGCCATATTTTTACACATACTGTGCAATAACACATGGCTTGTTATGTTGGACTCGTGTATTTTGAATATACATATATATTTTTCAACAGGCACAGCAGGAAATGCAATTGATGTTATATTGTGTGTCACTACATTGAACAGTCACAGATGTTCTAATTCTTTTCACAATTAGGATTAGTAGCTTAGTTTAATTTCAGCTCCCTAAATAAGCATGAGCTTGTTCATATATACAATAAGCAAATTTCTTCTGCTTCACCTGCCCTCATTGCTCAGTCTTGACATGTAAGTACATTTGATTTATATAGCACATTTAAACACAGCGAAGCGGACCAAAGTGCTGAACAGAAAAAACAAGTCCATCAACATGTCCATCTTCATGCTAAACTCTCAGTCTATACAAAGTGTCAAACTTCACTGCAGCTCATTTCTAACTGGTTCAATGAATAAAACATGTTACAACCCTCCTTATGTTGAATGGAAGAAAACGTGGAAGAAAAACTGCAGCAAAGTTTCTATTTTTTCTAGACGGATCAGTGCTTGTGGAAATGCTATTTCTGTTTCACTAGGCACACTGAAAGTATGGCATCTGTGAATTGCTTTGGGAGCGTGTGTGAGGGAGAGATAGTGTAAAAGAGGAAGTTGTGGCAGCACTCTGAGCTTTGTGTTCCTGCTCTTGGCACCAACAGAACAGCATCATTCATCTCTTCCAGTCACTCTCTCCCCTCTATTCTAGCACTTTATCATGGCTGAATATTCATTAATCATATCACATAGCACACTCAGTAAGATGATATGAAATATAAGTCATGACGGGATATTGATGAACCGATCTACTGCAGGCATTTAAACTGATTACTAACCTTGAGGAAACGATAGGAGAGTTTTTTACTCACAATTTGTACAGTGTCCCAACTTTTTTGGAATTGGGTTTGTAGATGGTAGATGAAAAAATACATTGAAAGGACATAAATGATATTGTAGATTAAACAAAAAACAGGTAATTTGAACATGGTTATTATTTAAAAAACTAGTGTACCAGTGGTATCATAGGCCCGTGGTCTATGTGAGTTTATTTTTGGTCATCTGTGACATGTTTTTATGTGTCTGAATCCTGACACCCTGGTCTAGTTGGATTTGCTTTTTGACATTTATCAATATTGCTCTTTATACAATACAGATTGTTTCAAAGCAGATTCACATTAATAAATGGGGAAATAACAGTGTTTATGTTGTAAAATTCAATTCAGCTATAAGGAGCTCTAAAGAAAAGAATAGTGTCATTATTCAGCTCAAGCCAGTTCAATGTTGATTCAATTCAGTTCAGTAGCAGTTGCAAATTTGTCTTGTCTTGACAAATAGAGTTGCTTAATATGGTTGTTCAGAGCTTGTGCTTGTTTACCTTTCAACAACCTTTTGACATCACTGCTCCAGTATGTGTTCGGATGAAAGAAACAAACTACAATTTAAGATCTATAAATTAGGATTTTTTCTAGTTTCAGAATATTTTTACTAATTTATTACATCAAAAATCTGTTATGAAATGATAACTTTAATTACACCGTCATATGAACAATCATTCAGTAGACACATACAGAAACAGTTCAAATCTCTCTCTGTTCGAATCGAATTGAAAAATAACATGCGGCTCAGTCAGAGAGTCAGTTGCAAATAAGTCACAGTTCTGAATGATTCACTGAGTTAGTAAAAATAACCTGTTCATAGGAGTCATTTGTTCGCGAATTGAACACCACGGCTCGCGTTGTGTTCGTTCTGCGTGCTGTAAACAAGGGGAAGCTAAACATATAATAAACTAATGTTATCTCGCGAGATGATAGCCTAATTAGACTTTAAGCTATTATCGCAAATGTTTATTTTTTTTATCCCTTTACCGTAAACCCAAAAACCAACTAATGTAAAAACACTGTCAGACTTTGGGGTACTGTAATAAAGATAATCTCTCTTTTAGGTCAACCCCTTCCTGATCGATGAAAGAAACCATGCCAGTCCTCTCTGCAGGAGCAGGTGTGCTGCACATCTATAAAAACACACTTGTATGTATGTATAGTCAGAATATTGACACTCACTCTGATCTCCTGTTCGTATGTAGGGTTGCATGAGACGCTTGCCCTGCTGACCTCACAGCTGCATCCAGATGCCAATCACAAAGAGGACATGGTCTTCCTCAAGGATGTCTTCAGTGAGAGGAGTCTCAGCTATCTGATGAAGGTGTGTGTCATTAATGCATGGCTTTGCATTGAATTCACCTCACATATGCTGCACCATATATTTACAGCATGTATGATTTACCTTAGCTTATTTTAAAAGGTATGGCCGCAAATATGTTAGAGACCAATCATCTCCAGCTCTGTATACATGTGCATTGTGCGTGTCTTTGCTAGATCCATGAGAAGTTGCGTCAGTACGAAAGGCAGAGCCCCACCCCTGTTCTCCACAGTGCCTCCACTCTGGCAGAGGATGTAAGTGCTGCAGTCTGTCATAGCAAGATTAATGCGGCTTTTTTTTACAATAATATATGAGAACAGAGTTTAATGGTATCTGGGGGGAATGAGGAAACCCTAAAATGTTTGACTCAGCAACTTTGGTGTGCCTCTAATTTAGCCATACTCCAGGGACAAATTTGCTAAAAAAATATCCATAATTTCTTTTTTTATTTTATAAAAAAAATTATAATAAAAATCTAAAATATTAATAATCATTTATTTAACAAATAACAATTGAAAAAAATGTGCCACATTTTGAAACATAAATAACATTTATATAATATTCTAATGTACACTAACAGTCAAAAGTTCAGAATAATTACTTTTTAAAATGTTTTTTTCAAAGAAGCCACTTATGCTCACCAAGGCTGCAATTATTGGATCAAAACTTTTAAATAAATTTGACATTATTTTGAAATATGAATACAATTTAAAATAGTTGTTTTCTATTTGAATAGATTTTGAAATATAATATATTCCTGTTTTTAGAATGATTTCTGAAGGATTATGTGACCCCGAAGACTGGAGTAATGGCTGCTGAACAGTCAGGAATAAATTACATTATAAAACATATTAAAACAGAAAACAGTTGAAAGTAAATTGTAATAACATTTCACAATATTTCTGTTCATTTATTTATTTAATTATTTGGTCAAATAAATCCAGCCTTGGTGTGCATAAGATTAAAAAAAAGCTGCGATTATGCCAAACTTTTGACCCGTAGTGTATATAATTGTAAAGATTTATAATATTTTGAATTGTTTTCTTTGATAAAATGATAAGCCTGTTTTTAAAGTCAGCTATTTGATAGCTTGTTAAATGCTTTGATTTTCGTCTATCACTGATTGGTAGGTGGCAGAGGAGTTGCAAAGTGGACCAATGAGTGCTGAGGAAAAAGAGCTGCTACATTTGCTGACATCACCACATCTCAAGGTACAAACAATATTTTTACTGTTAGACCTTCATGATAACTGTTAGTCAAAAACACAATCTAGATATCTAGATAAATCTAGCTCCTATCCCTCCTGCATTGGTAGGCGGTTTTGTCAGTTCACGACACGGTGGCGCAGAAGAACTTTGACCCAGTGCTGCCTCCTCTCCCCGATGACTTTGAGGATGAACTAGATGAGGAGTCTGTCAAGATTGTCCGCCTAGTCAAAAACAAAGAGCCGCTGGTAAGAGAAATAAACAATGCCAGTTGCACAAATACAGTGACTCTTGAACTGTTATTTTAGTATTATTTATAGATTATTATACTATTTGATAATATTTTGAATAGATTTTATTGTTACATTTTCAGTTTTCATTTAAATTTCAGTTGTAGTTTTGCCATGTCATTGTGCATTCTTGTTGTAATTTTTATGATTTTTACAATATATTTTTATTTGGTTTTAATTTATTTTTATTTCAGTTTTAGTAACTTTAATACTTAAACAAAATAAGAAATGTTGCCTTGGCAACTAAAGGAAATACATGTAAGTTACATTTAAATAAAAGTTCAGGATACAAGTCAGTTTGGTCCATCAGCATTTTGATCCATCATATATTTTTAGGTTGTTGTTTGGTGTTACTCTGCAGTTGAACCTTCTTTTTGTTTCTTTCTATCTCTCAGGGTGCCACTATTCGGCGGGATGATTCCACAGGGGCCGTGATTGTGGCTCGGATCATGAAAGGAGGGGCTGCAGACAGGAGTGGTGAGTGACACTTCAAAGAATTTGTCTTCAATCTTGTGGTCTCGGTTTACTCCATGCCCCAATATACACCTGAGAATCTTTTTTAATTACCATTGAGTATATCAGTGGAACACCAGTCCAGTCTTCAAAGGTTATATTCGTCTCTAAACCCATTGAAGTGTCTGAGTATCCTGCACCTCTACTGAGTGTGCTAGATATGATTATTTTTACCTCGCTCTGTGATGAGCACTAGACTGCATGTCTGCTGCAATGACACATGGCCCATCTTTGTGGTCAAAGAGAGTCTCCAGAGACTCAATCAAGGGAATCAAACAGACTCACTAACCACCTGACCACAGCTGTTGCCATGGGAATATAGTGTGTGTGTGTCTGTGTGTGTGTGGTGGGAATGATCTATTTGGTCATTAAAAATTCATTGAACTACGCCTATAAAGTGTATTATGGATCACACACAGCAGGTACAGCTTGAACATGTGGTAGTGAATCTGTAAATCAGGTAGTCCTCCTCTATCCGCAGGTCTGGTGCATGTCGGTGATGAACTGAGAGAGGTCAACGGCAGCTCTGTAATGCACAAGAGACCAGATGAGATCAGTCAACTACTGGTAATACTATTCTCCTAGACCTCCTTCACATTCATTTGGTATAATTCATTGCAAAAACAAAAAACAAAAAAGACACATAAACACAGAATTAACAACTCCTGCTTCCTAAATAAAAAGAGTTTTCCTATCATCAAAGCATTTTATTCACACAAAAATGCAAATCCTGTCATCATTTACTCTTTCAACTTTTGTTCTTGTCCTCATGTACGATTGTTGTTCTTCTGTAGAACATAAAAGAATATATAAAAAAAAAATTCTTGGTCCATATAATGTGTCTATAAAATATATTTATTTTCTTTGCCTATTTAATGTATTTGCTATCATTTTATTATAATTATCTTATGTAATATAATATAATAATATTATTTCACTTTTTTCTCAGCAAATGTTGGTTGTGAACAGTTCAATTAATTGTAATATCATATAATTCATTGTTTAAAAAAAGTTCAATCAATTGACAGTCCTAATAAAATCAAACCATAATCATTCCTGTTTATTGTCATAATAAGATAAGTAATTTAACTGTTTTTTTTTTCTTTCTTAGTCTCAATCACAAGGATCTATCACACTGAAGATCATCCCAGCAATCAAAGATGAGGACAAGCTGAAAGAGAGCAAGGTAATTGACTATAAAACGGCATAAAACCTAGTAATTTATCAGTAATCAGTCCAGCATCTCTCCAGTTTTTTCTCTTGTTCACTGGGTTTGCATCTTGTTCATACCATGTGTTTTCTTCAGGTCTACATGCGAGCGCTGTTTGATTACACTCCATTGGAGGACAAAGCCACGCCATGTCAGGAGGCAGGGCTTCCGTTTAAACGAGGAGACATCCTGCAGGTGGTCAGTCAGGGTGATCAGACGTGGTGGCAGGCCAAGAGAGTGGGAGATTGCAACCTGCGTGCAGGACTCATCCCATCCAAACAGTTTCAGGAGAGGTGAGACAAAACATCTAAAAAACACACACCCTACTACCTTAAAGCTGTTTAGTTTGCAGGAAATCAAGACATATTTTAGTTAATCGATCGATCAAATCAATCAATAAACAAACAAACTACTCAGCTACTTGTACCATTTAACCTAGACTGACCAGCAGGGGTGTCGTTAGTGTAGGGAAAAGGGTGAGTGCATAGGGCCCATAGGTTGACAGGGGCCTTCTCACCCACCCCCCACTGAAATTGTAATGATGAAGTTGCAATTTAGTACATTTTAATTATATTAACTTTAAATGTAATATCGTATAAAACCTACAGTAAAAATGATCATCAAGTACTGTACTGTATGTTAGGCAACACATCAAAATGTGTACTCCTTTAAAAACAAAAGATGATTAAAACATAAAATGTCCTTTAAATTAAACATTATTACAATGTGCACTTTAAAAAATATCTTTAAATACACTTAAGTGGCATTTAATTTTATTAATAATATAGCATCTGTATTATATATATTTTTTTCTTCTTTTTTACTGAAGTGCACATTCAAAACAATAAAGCACACTTTGATTATTTTCCAACATCAGCTAAAAAAATGTTTTAACACAAGATAACCTGGAATGCTTAAACACAATTGTAGCATGACCACAGAATTAGCTTCAATGTGTAAAAAGACAGTTTTCTGTTTCTAAATAACAGCGCTATTAAGTATTTTGTGAATCAGGTTTATATGAACAGTGTGGCTGCTGCACCATTATTAGCGTTGTTAGTAGCTGCAAATTACATACAGTCTCTGAAAGCTGTGGTTTCCTTTAGGCTAAATCAATAAAATTAATTTTAAATTATTCTCCCTGTAGGTTTTATTAGACATAGATTGGCCAGCCTGCCTTTTTGTCCCCTCTTTCATCTCAGCGGGTTGCATCTTAGCTATACACTCTTAAAAATAAAGGTGCTTCAAAAGGTTCTTTAAGCGATGCCATAGAAGAACCATTTTTGGTTCCACAAAGAACCATTTAGTCAAAGGTTCTTTAAAGAATCATCTCTTTCTTACCTTTTTTATAATCTGAAGAACCTTCTATCGCCACAAAGAACCTTTTGTGAAACAGAAAGGTTCTTCAGATGTTAAATGTTCTTTATGGAACCATTTAGACAAAAAGGTTCTTCTATGGCATCGTGAAGCACCTTTATTTTTAAGAGTGTACTCTCATGCAAAGAATGGGAGCATTTTTTTCTCACTGTTGAATTTTTTTGATCTCGCTTAATAGTATATTTGATGGCTCCAGAGACAGGAATATCCAGTCAGACTAGTACAAAACATTATTGTCAAGCGATTTGATGCTTTTCCACTGTTTGAAGTTCTCCCCATATGGTTTTTCCCCTCAGGCGGTTAGCCTACAGAATAAAACTGGGGACCCTTCAAAGCTCAAAGTCTCCAAATAAAGCTGTCTGTGAGTATTTCAGTAATTCTTCCTTCCTTACGGATAACCCCTTCAGTTATTAATCAGTGTTGACTAACGGGAGGCATAATTTGCTGGTGTGTGTGCTTGTGTGAAGTGGCCAGGTGATTACTGAGCTCCAACCAAATGCTTCATGTTCACTAATCTAAAGAGAACAGACACATCTACAGTTTAGCAAAATGCATAATGCACCCTTTTCACTTGCTCTCTCTCAGAGACTCTCATTATGTGCATTATATCTGTTCCTCTTCTGCTTCTTCCTTAATTACTCCATCAGTGTGTGGGTCTTCACTGCTGGACACACTTTGACCTGCAAGATGTGGGAATGATTGAATTTATGAAACTCTCTATTTAATAAATAAACTTCAGGGCCAGTGTAGCATCTTTTCCAATTCAGAGTAAATGAAGTCTGCAGTTTTGGCTTCTTTTGTCATGATATCTTTTCCTTTTCTTATTACTGCTGACACCAGATGACCAGGGATGTGACAAAGGTGGGTCTTCTAGATCTGAGTTCACACATTCACCCTCAAATACACACACAACACACTTGTATTGGTTCCACAATGATTATGAAATTAGGCCAGTGTGTCACCTAATCTATTAATTCCTGGACAGAGACAACTGCTGTTCTACTGTACACACACACACACACACACACACACACACACACACATTCAATGAGAGAGAGGCTTTGATGCATGACACTTTCCAGGAATAAGGTATACTTTGATGGTCCATTACTTTTTTTAAAGCATTAGAGGAACAAATCACACAAAATTTATTGCCTCATATAAAATGAACCTAGCATGACAAGTAGCTAGTTTTATAAAAATCAAACGTCTGTATCTTCCCTTAATGTTGCTTTTGGCCCGTTCCACTTTAGAGGTCCTGGCCTTTTTTTTCCTGAGATTCTCACTTCACTCCATTTTCCATCTTTTCCCTTATCAAGTCTTCCTTTAATACACTATCAACTAATGTTCTGAGATCTCAAACATCACGTCACTTTTCTTCTTCAATCCTTTCTTTATTCTCTTCCTAAAGGTGCACTCAGTAATACTTGTATTTTATACTGAAATAAATAATTTAAAATCATGTACACTGGAGATGAAGACTCCAGTAACATCAGTAGCCTAATAAAAATAAATATCTAAATATTCACTACTGTTTAAAATTTTGGAGTCTGTAAGATTTCTTATTGTTTTTGAAATAAGTCTCTCATGCTCACCAAGGCTGCATTTATTTGACCAAAATACAGTAAAAACAATAATATTGTGTAATAAATGTTAAAATAACTGTTTTCTCTTTTAATATATTTTAAAATGTACTTTATTCCTGTGATGCAAAGCTGATTTTTCAGCAGTCATTACTTCAATCTTCAGTGTCACATGAGTCTAATAAGCTGATTTCATGCTCAAGAAACATTTCTTCTTCTTATTAATGCACAGTTCAATATTTTTATGAAAACGTTGATACAGTACATTATTTTGCTAAATAGAATGTTTAACTGCATTAAACAGCATTTAAATATTTTGTAACATTATAAATGCCTTTATTGTCAAAAAATAAATAAATAAAATATAAATAAATAAAAAAATTAAAATAAATAAAATCTTATTGACCCCAAACTGTTTCAATTGTAGCTAACCAACTCATGGGGGTCTTGTTGAGACCAACACATTTTGCTTTTGCATAATACTACATTAACACTGTTAGGTGTCAGTGTAAGTCCTGTATGGCCAGTGCAACAGAAACACAAAATTACTGAGTACACTACAAATATTTCCAGTTTTCTTTCATATAATGTCTATAGCTCTCAGGTGATGTTATATTCCATTACAAACCCCTGGGTTGGCCACGCCCACCACAGACTACTGAAATATGTGCTGCCTGCCTGCCTGCCTGCCTAACTGTTGAACCTGCTTGTGTAACTGTAGTTCTGCAACCCTCCTTCCTCTCTCCTGGTCTCCTCTGCTCACTCCCTCTCTCCCTGCTTGCCTCCCTACAGAGGACTGTGACTGTGAGGGGTATTTCAATGGACAGTACATAGGTGAGAAACTGCATGCCCACTCCTGTACCCAGCGCCTGCTAACTCTGCTAAATGTACTAAACTTCTGCCTGAGTGAGCTTCTGTTACTGCCTGCCTGTGTGCCAAGAGCTATGGCCGAGCCCTTGATGAGGGGAGGCCGGATTGGGGGGCGGGGTGTTGGTATTTGGCAGTGTGAAGGGAATTTTAGGTCAGTCAAAATCTTTCACTGTGAAGAAACCAATTTGGAGTGGTGCACTGATGCCTTTGAAAGAAAGAGTGGAACCTGTTTGCTATTTTTGTTTACACCTTTGATTTAACATAGTATTAGAAAGAGTATGTGAGTGGAGCAGAATGACAGCAATTTCCCCCTCAGTAATCACTCCACTGCAGCTCCTTTTATTTGGAAGGAATGCATTAAATGAATCAAAAGTGACAGTTAGGAAATTTATGGTATAAAGGATTTCTATTTCAAATAAATGCTGTTCTGTTGAACGTTTTTATTAATCAAGGATCCTGGGGGGAAAGGGATCATTTGACATTGAAGACTGGAGTAATGACTGCTGAAAATTCAGCTTTGACATCACAGGAATAAATTATATTATATAATTTATATATAAAATATATTAAATTATAAAACAGTTATTTTAGATTGTAATAATATTTCACAATGGTACTGATTTTAATGGTAATGTTTTAATCGAATAAATTCAGCCTTGGTGAACATATAAGTCATCTTTCAAAAAAATGTAAAAATCTTAATTATTCCACACTTTTGACTGCTAGTACTATAAGTGAAATAAGTGCAGTTTTTGGAAAATGGATGTATATGATGTGAATAGAGTACACAATCACGAAAAAGTGCAGAATTACCAACAAATCTATGACCATTTTCACAGGTTTTTCACACTTTTCTGTCAATGCCTTTCTGATAATAAAATACATTAAATTATAAATCATAACATTTTACATTATTTTCATTATAAATCTAAATTTATTTTAATAATGCGTAAAAAAAATGTATTATAAATTAAATTAATTTAAAATAATATAATTGATATATTATTGTATTTGTATAAATACTTTCTTTTTTTTGAGCTATTAGTCCATAATCACTGTTTTGCACTTGATGAATTCTTGCTCACATACAGTATAGCTCTGCGTTATATCCATGATGGAGAGATATTGGAGTGGATTTGGAGGGATTGAGAACACCAATACTCCAACTTACAAATAAAACATCATTGCTTTAGGCAATATCGGGCTCTGCACCACTCACATACTCTGATAATACAAAGACAGGGTTTGTCATCCCTCTGAGTTAAAAGTGTTAGCAACATGTCTGGCATGTTTCAAGTCTCATTAGTTAATGAGTGCTAATTTGAGGAGCTGTTAAAAGAGTGAAGAAAAGCAAGTGATATTCAGTTAATATAGTGTTAGACATTTCATTCACAGGCTATCACGGTATTTTCACAATGTGTAGCAGCTGCAGAAATCTGTGTCAGTAGGGATGACCGACAAGCTGCCAGATTTTCATCTTCATATCTTCACTTTCTCTCTGACACCAGTGTCTCTTTCTTTTGATCTGTGAAGAGTTTTGATACTGTGACTTTCTGTGGGTGGCGTGAATAAGTATTGCTATGGTATTTGAAACATTGAAGCAAATTATCAGCGCAGAAACTTTTTTGCTCACTAACTATCTGTAATTTTTTTCCCCAAGTAATAATTACGTTGAGATAGCGTGTGCAGTGATTATTTAAATTTCTGCAATTATGCCTCCTTTTTTAATCTACATTAGGCTTATTATGGATTGCGCCTTATTATACTATTTCTGCCCATGGAAATTCCAATTTTATTAGAAGTAGATTTTTTTTTTTTAAAGAAATTTATACTTTTATTCAATAAGGATGCATTAAATTGACCAAAGGTAACATAAAAAGACATTTATATTTTAAATTGTTTTTTTTTATTTTAAATAATATTAAGCAGCAAAACTGTATTCAGCATTGATAATTGTAATAAGACATGTTTATTGAGCAGCAAATCAGCATATTAGGATGATTTCTGAAGGATCATGTGACACTGAAGACTGGAATAATGATGCTGAAAATTCAGCTTTGCCATCACAGGAATAAATTACATTTTAAAATATATTCAAACAGAAAACAATCATTTTAAATGATAATACAATTTCACAATATTTCTGTACATAATAATAATAATAATAATAATAATAATAATAATGCAGCCTTATTGGATATAAGACACTTCTTTAAAGGGGTCATATGATTCTGCTAAAAAGAACATTATTTTGTGTATTTGGTGTAATGAAATGGGGTTATGCGGTTTAAGGTTAAAAAAACATATTATTTTCCACATACTGTACATTATTGTTTCTCCTCTATGCCCCGCCTTTCTGAAACGCGTCGATTTTCAGGCGGAGCGATGAGACAAAAACATTAAAACCCATTATAAACGAGGCATTTGTTGCATCCAGTGGGGACATAATTACGGATTATAATGACTTATACCGTCTTTTTACACGTTGCGTTGCAACGCGCCGCGTAAACATAAAACCATGTCTGCATTTGTGATCGGAGAAATGACAAACAACAAGTGCTACTCTACACTGCTCAAAACTCGCGTTTGAATCGTCAGTGGCAAATTC
>NW_015505188.1:77589-93139 GCF_001515645.1 Sinocyclocheilus grahami | reverse complement strand
CCAAACAAAGTAGTTTCGCTTTCACAACGAAACACAGTGTCACACACGGCGGGCTAGAGTGAGCGGCTGCGGGCAGGCTTGCGGCAACCACATGTGACGACCCCGGACTGGACTCGGATATCGTCCTCTTTTGGAAGGCCAAACAAAGTAGTTTCGCTTTCACAACGAAACACAGTGTCACACACGGCGGGCTAGAGTGAGCGGCTGCGGGCAGGCTTGCGGCAACCACATGTGACGACCCCGGACTGGACTCGGATATCGTCCTCTTTTGGAAGGCCAAACAAAGTAGTTTCGCTTTCACAACGAAACACAGTGTCACACACGGCGGGCTAGAGTGAGCGGCTGCGGGCAGGCTTGCGGCAACCACATGTGACGACCCCGGACTGGACTCGGATATCGTCCTCTTTTGGAAGGCCAAACAAAGTAGTTTCGCTTTCACAACGAAACACAGCGTCTCAACGGCATGGCGGCGGCGGCAACAATACATCAGTGAGAATAAAAGTTACACCTTCTTTCTTTGCGTGAACATCGTGACGTAGACATATGGGGGCGTGTAAGAACGAGCCATTTTAGCTAGGCGTGGTTGACTCT
Organism: Sinocyclocheilus grahami; assembly: GCF_001515645.1. NCBI lineage: Eukaryota > Metazoa > Chordata > Actinopteri > Cypriniformes > Cyprinidae > Sinocyclocheilus > Sinocyclocheilus grahami. The sequence continues at coordinate 92,548 of NW_015505188.1, read as the reverse complement.
TAACTTTTATAAAGAATATCTCTTTGGATTTGAGACTTTAGTCTTTGCAACTATACAGATCTTCTTTATGCACCAAGAGCTTGTAACACTCCAAAGAGAAAGGAAAAATTGAAATCGCATCATATGACCCCTTTAAAAAAATCTAAAACAGTGCCGTATATTGACCAACCACAGGGACAGCATGTGCGAATACGCAATCAGTGTGGGTAATTTGTTCTTAGTGTCACATTTCTTTCTGTTGTTCAAATGTGATCAAATTATAGTTCAAATTGAAACTAGGTGAGAATAACGTACCTTACCTTCCTCCCCTCTGGCAGGTAGCACTTCCCCTTGCCCAGTCTCTGTGTGAATTTATTCCTTTGCTGCCCTCTTCTTTTAGTTCCTCCATCCCTAAAAAACCCACTCACCCCAGAGCCACTGTCAGGCTGCTGCCCTTCTATTGGACACTCTGCACATTCCACCCTGCACGATTGGCTGTGCACTCACTCACCGAGTCAAGTGTGTGATAGCTAATGTGTGTGATGGCAACTCTCAGCCTTAGCCACTGACCTAGAATCATTGTAATAATCTGATAGTGATGATAATAGTGGGAAGTGCCAAAGATGACAGTGGGAAAGTCTAGAAGTCAGACTTACTGACAGCATGGAATCTGCCTCCACAGAATGTACATTTCAGCAGAATTGAATATCTGTGATTTAAAACACTTTTTTGCATATCCCCTGTTTGCAATTTATTAAATATTTTGGATGATTTGTTGTTGCTTTCAGCTGCTAGTAAGTGTTCTCTGCTTTCTGTTCCATTTAAAACATTTTACTGTGCTTATAAATATTAAATTAATTGCATGCTGCATATTTCCCCTCACAACGGTTACAGGAATTGTGATAAAATGTGCAGATTCCATGCTGGCCAACTTTTGGGGTAATGCTGATGCAGGAATGAATAATTCATGGTCAGTTATAAATGACCTCAGGAATGAATGTATGAACTGCAAAGCTGATTTGGGGTCAGTTGTTGAGGGCAGAGTGTGAGGTGGTCTAATGCGCACTGTAGTGTCTTCGAAGTGTAATGCAGTGGCTCCCTCCTGTGGCCAGGTGTTTTCCTGGGAGTTTTACTCAGGTACAGTCCTCGATCTTCCCACACAGCCACCACCATTAACCTCCATGTCCTGAAAAATAACACACTTTACATCACTTCTCATAACAATACTGATTGAGGTGAAGATTAGGGTTACGCTACAGGAGTTGCACTGGAGTTGAAACTAGTCAAGTGGCAGAAGTTTCATGGTCACTGGTTAGGTTATGGCGATGTCTTTATCATTACTATACAAAATAAAAGTGCTTAAGAGTTTAAAGAGTGTAAGTTGAAGAATTTCAACACTTAATTTTATTATGGTTGCACTTTCTGTGTTTCACATAATTCACTTATAACATGATTAAGTGCACTGTATGAGGTTGAATTGTGTTAAAGAAGAAATAAAATGTAACTTCTACAAAGACAATAAATATACACTACCATTCAGATGTTTGGGGTCAATAAGATTTTTTTTAGAGTAAAATATTTAGCAAGAATGCATTAAAATTGAAAGTGACAATGAAGACATTTATAATGTTAGAAAATGTTCTCAAACATTCTATTCACTGAAGAATCAATTGAAAACATTTGTTTTCAAAACGTTTTCAACATTGATAATAATTAATTAATAAGCAAATCAGCATATTAGACTGATTTCTGAAGGATCATGTGACACTGAAGACTAGAGCAATGACTGCTGAAAATTCAGCTTTATCATCATGGAGTAAATTACATTTTATAAAAGATTACAAATAAAAAAACATTATTTTGAATTGTAATAATATTTCACAATATATATTTTTCAAATAAATGCAGCCTTGGTTAAGATTAAGACACTTTTTAAAAAAAACATTATTGACCCCAAACTTTTGAATGGTAGTGAAAATACATAAACACAACTATTAATCTTGATTTTGTTTTCTTGTCATGTAATGAATAATGAATTCTGATTTGTGACCTGCTTTCTTGACTCTGTTTAGCCGGTTTAAGGAGAAGCTTCCGCCTAAGTCGGAAGGACCGTCGAGGTTCTTCAGGAGAGGCCAATGTTTCTGACCAGAATGACACAGAATTCCTCATCTATGAAGAAGTGACATGTTACCAGCAGAAGCCCAATGAGAGACACCGATTAGTAGTTCTCATTGGTAATATATATATATATATATATATATATATATATATATATATATATATATATATATATATATATATAACATAGCATTTCATCTGCAGTTTAATATTTTTTATTCTGTGTAAATTGGCCATTGTGGAATTTTGGTGCAACAAACACCCCACTGATTAACTGAGATATATGGAAAAAGAACAGTGTAAATATAGAAATTGAAGGCACAGTGGTTGTCTAAGTCCTCACAATATTGGAAAGTAGTACCTAATTAACAAATCTGGTATTATCATTAAAGTGCTTAAAATATATCATTAAAAACAAAGCCAGAAATGCACAATACCTTCCATAAACAACTGCCTATACCAGATCTAAGATGTTTGCCAACCCGGTTCGTTGTATCCCACACTCTGATGATACACTGACCTCTAGTGGCAATAATGGTTCAGCTTCAGAATATATCTGCAATCTCAGTCATTTGCTGAAGTACTTTTTTTTTCTTGTACACTGCACTTACTATATATGCAATCATTTTAACTTGCTGCCTATCTTTACACAGGTTCTCTGGGAGCACGTATCAATGAGCTGAAGCAAAAAGTGATAGCAGAAAATCCCCATCGCTACGCTGTGGCTGTGCCCCGTAGGTCTTGCCTCATTTTCTAAGCAAGATAAAAAGAGCTTTCTGATAAATACACTAGTGGAATCACACACAAGAGTCAAACCATGAACATTGAGACTTTCCAGTGTTTCAGACGTTTGAAATGATCTGTGAACTTTAAAGTCACCAAAAATTGTCATTGTTTACTCACCTTCATGTTCTTCCCAACTCATATGACACAAAATGTGAATTTCTAATATATACATATGACCATTTTTTTATATATAAAATGAAAGTGAGATAGGACTGGGGCTGTCAAGCTTCAAAAAGGATGCAAAAGCACAGATGCACCAACTTTCTTTTATTTTTATAGTCATTTTGTATCCCTTTTGAAGCCTCAGTCCGCATTATAATTGCATGGAAAACAGTCTTTGGAATTTCTCCTTTTTGTGTTTCACACATAGAGGTCATACAGGTTTGGTAGTGCATAAGGATTCCTTCAAACCACTTGACATTTTTGGCTATCTGTTCTCCATTACAGACACCACACGGCCCAAAAAGAGCCATGAGAAGGAGGGAGTGGAGTACCACTTTGTGACTAAGCAGGCGTTTGATGCAGATGCAGAGAATAACAAGTGAGTTCCGCTGTGGTGTGGTCCTCTTGTACTGCGTTTCTTGTACTACAAGTTTTACCTATCCAATATATTGTCTAACTGTCATACCCTGACTTGAACTGTCTGTATGTAGATTTATAGAGTATGGAGTGTATAAGGAGAATCTGTATGGGACCAGTATAGAGGCCATCCGCTCCGTTCAAGCCAAGAACAAAATGTGTCTAGTAGATGTACAGCCTGAGGTAAATTACTGCAGATTTTGCCCTGGGTGTTGGTTCAAGAATTACTGTAAACACTATCATTTATAATTTAAATAAAAAGAGCAAAATATTATTTTAAATTATGCACAAAAGCATGTGTTGTACATTTGTACTTTTTGTTTTGGTTTTATTTGCAATTTTCATGCATCGCTTACAATAGATAGCCAAAAGGAAGCCGTTCTCCAATGCTGCTATGTACTGACAAGTTTCACCTTCAGGTGGAGCTACTTGCCTATTGCAACAAGAATATTAGTTGTGCAAGACCACATGCAGTACTTTACCCCCAATGGCAAGAATCCTTGTTATGGTCATGGGAGGCAATTTGCCTAACACTTGCTCTCATACATTTTTAATGTGAGATTTTACTGCTACTGGCTTAAACTGAACTTAAAGTTTATCAGGGCATACAGACAACATTTATTTATTATATGATTCCGTACATGGTCTTCTAAAGTTCATTGCAACTGGGTTAAAACTAGTTATATTATATGTTATAACATATAGATTGTATTTTAGTTGTTTTCAATGCCAAACCTCATAAAAAGAAAAGGTTATGAAAGACTCAGATAGAATGATAGATAGATCATGCTAATATGCTGAATTGGTGCTCAAGACGCATTTCTTATTATCATTGTTGAGAATATTAACTATATGTTGCTTAATATTTTTGTGGAAACTGAGATACTTTTTTTTAGGATTATTTGATGAATAGAAAGTTCAAAACTACAGCATTTATTTAAAATAAAAATCTTTTTTTTACATTATAAATGTCCTTACTATTACTTTTGATCATTGCTTTAATGTGTCGTTGCTAAATAAGATAATTTATTTCTTACCCCAAATTTTGAACAGTAGTGTAGATAGATATTTTCATTTACCCCTACAGACAACTTATTTTCTTGTTTATCCTGCTACAGGCTCTGAAGGCCCTACGGACAGCCGAATTTAAGCCTTATGTCATTTTCGTAAAACCAAGAATCCCAGAGAGTCGCAGACGCCGCAGTGCTACTACTTCACCAGGAGGAGGTGAACATGCACGAATAACAGTGAGTCTGATCACAGGTTTACATCAGTCAGCTCTCAAGAAACCCTGTGGCACTGATCAACGACAATACTTTCAGCCTCTCAAAAAATCAGCCTTGAAATTGTGTAATTTAATAATAATTGGAATAAAATTGCAGTTTGTCTGGCTTTAAAAATTTAAAGTGTTTGTCTCACTTGCAAAATTGATCAGAATCTACAGACACAGTATTTCTAGCTTGATTTCTATATATTTTTGCACACATTTACTGATATCTCTTTCATTTCATTCTCACTATAAATATTCATGCACTACACTCTCTCATCTCCTCATCTTTCAGGAGGAGGACCTGCAGGAAATGCGTCTGTCGGCACAGCAGATAGATCAACAGTACGGTCACCAAGTGGATCGGGTCCTGATTAAGGAGGACACTGCCAGTGCCTGCGCAGAACTACGTAGCATCCTGGAGAGACTGGAGCGGGAGACCTTCTGGGTTCCTGTGAGCTGGGTCAAAGCCTAGGACCTCAGCTTCATTTCAGACTGTTGACCTACATTTCCACTGATGGCTTTTCTTCCAGTCGGACTGCACTCACCCACCTGGACATGGCTTCTTTGAGTGGTCCACCATTTTTAAGAGGAGGCATAAAAAAAGACTACAAAAAGACTTTAAGGCCATCAAAGGTGTCTGTCTTATTACAGCTTTTGTTTCCAGGCTGAGACATGCAGGCACATAAGCACTTATATTGGCATGAACGATCTAATTTATTTTTGAATGATATTAGTTATTTATTAATTTGCTTGTTATTTCATGAAGTTAGTTTGTTTGATACTATGTGGCTTCCTTTCAGGTTATTTGTACTTTCAATAGACTGTTCACTAAAGCAATACTTCCAGTATCAGATTATATTATCAGAAAGGCATTGACCATTGGTATTAATTGGCTGTGGAATGTGGTTACCATAGCAACAACATTGTTCTTCCTGAATTGCACATTTGGCCAGAGCAAGTGGGAAATTTGTAGGTTGGTCTGTACATTTTTCAACAATGCACATCAAGCCGTTCCCACGCACACCCATGCAGAGACTCATTTAGCAACCGTAACTACTTCAGTTTGAGATCATTTGAAGTTTTAATTTCATCTAGTGTTGCTTGTCAGACTTTGTTGTCTAATGTAATCACATAAATCAAGTTCTTTTTGAAGAGCACGACTGATCAATGTTTTCACAGGAAAATATTAAACTCCTGCTGTGCCAACAACTGTCTCAATGCACCAAGCTTTTCTTCTCAAGGATTGTCTTCATATGGAGGGTAACGAAATACCATGCGAAAGCCCTTGAGCTTCACAATATCTATGTAAATATGTAACTAAGCTTCCTGGAGTCTAGGCTCGTTGGGTGTAGCACCCAGGACCCTTATTTCAAACTAGACTCTGGTTGTAAAGGTCTATGCGACAGTTCAGAGTGCATATGTTACATCTGCATCATGAACTCATGCATCTTTTGCCATTTAACTTTCACATCTCTCTAGAACGTTCTACCATTTCCCAACATATCATACAAATTCTCTTGATCCTACCTCACCTTGGGTTTGAACTGAAATCTGTCGCCTGTCGCTGCAGTTCTTCGTTGTAAATGCTTAATTGTATGTCATGTACTGATTGCAAGTAAATATCAAAACTAAAAAGTTGCCGGTCTTGAATGTGCGCAAGTGTATTTTGACAAACGCTGCCTCTTATTATACATTTGTCTGTTGCATTAAGATTTAAATGACAGTAAGCAGTATTGCAGGTTTTTGGTTTTTTTTTTTCAGATTATTCCGTCAGCCACTCTATTGCACATTAACATTATGAATATATTCTTTGCCGTGGGCAATCAAACCAGAGACTGTGTTTATCCCATTTCCAAGCGCTACAGGCTATTGTTTTTTTTTTTCTGTTTCATGTTAGATTGCATTTATGACAGTTTGACAGCTGCTGTCCTAAAACAGAACTGCAATAAACAATGTTAGATTTGTCAAATATGAGATGTCCACAACACTCAGACGAATCATTTTGCCTAATATGCAAGCAAAAATGTATAGGCATCAATCAAACGTGGTTCTAACTCTGCCAAATTCAATCTGGAAGTCGTGAAAAGCTGAAGAAAACAGCTAAACAACACATTCCCTCAGTGGAGTCATCCTTTGTTTATTCCATCAAGGAAAGTCAAGCGTCCAATCAAACAACCCACTGGCTGAGACCTCTTAGTGTCAGACTTGCTTATTCATTAGTAAGGTGTCCAGAAGGCCTGGACTCAGTGAAAGCTCAGCTATCTTTTATCAGCTTTATTCCACAGGTCTCTGAGCAGTGGCATATTTGTGTGATAGAGTTCCATCCTTCTAATTGGACTGAGAAGGAGGGGATGTGATGCTTGCTAATTGACATTTGTTTGATTGTGTGGGAAGAACCGGTATTTGTTTGGTGGCAGAAAGATCCTTTGAAGTAATCCCGTCTCAGTCTCATTCTCCCTCTCGAGCAATTAAGTTCTGGAACATTTTGCTTGCCCTATAAGACGGATGGGAAGAAGAAGAAAAAACAATTAAAATGGGTGGCAATTGATCTCATTAGTATGGAAGTCTTGGCAGAGGCGCGGAATTCTATTAATGGCACAGAATCTTAATATCATAAACACAACATTTAGAAGAAGCTGAAAAGCGAAGCTGAAGCAAACAACACACATACAGTGTGATATCACTATACTGAAAATGTCAAACAGATTAATATCTGGGAGGAAACAATATTCTCATTAACCGGTTTATTCGAGTCTTTTCTGTAGCATGCGTCTGACAACATAGTGATTTACACTGCATTGTGTTGTGTATCATTAGGGGCATTGCTAATAACGCTGCTGAAGGCCAACATTAATAACATTTACCAAACATTAGCCTGTTCAGCGTTATCATGGCCTACCTTTATTTATGTTCACCAAATGTCATGACAGCAACCGATACTCAATGCTTGTTTCCACCATAATATAAAAAAGGTAATTTTGACATTTTATCTTACAACTCTAAACTGGTGATTCTGTAGAAAAAAGTCGGAATTGTGAGATCAAAAGTCGCAATTACCTTTTTTATTTTTTATTCAATGGTGGGGGAAAAAAAACATATAAACGATAGATATAAAAGAATTGCGAGAAAAAGTCAGAATTGTGAGATAATCCCAGAATTGTAAGAAAAAGGAACAGTGAGATATACATTCAGAATTGCAAGAGAAAAAAAATCTGAATTGTGAGATAGAAAGTCAAAATAACAATATTTTTATCCAGTGGCAGAAACAAACTTCCATAATTTTGTCATTAGATCATCTTTTTGTGTCATCTGCACTCGGCCTTTGCAGTTTTGCTTTGCTGTTCAGACTCCACAAGGTTGTGTAAGGATTTTCATTACATAGCAGTAATTTAAAATGTTCTACAAGCATCCTGAGGCTTGATTATCTGCCTGTTACGTCAGACATGCCATGATGAAAACAGCACTGCTGGCATTATAACTTGCTAAAAAATTTATGAGTATACTGTACTGTCAAAAAATTTGTAAAAATTTGTACCTTTAGGGGTGCGACAGCTTGTCATTGTGGCCTAAAGGGTACATTACCTTAACATGTACTACAGGCACAACGAGTGTATCTTTGAGGAGACTGCCCCGCTGACAAGCTGTTGTACCCCTAAAGGTGTAATTTTTGTACAGTTTCTTTCCTGACAACAAACTATTTTGCAGTTATGATGCAGATTTACCTTATTTTCTACTTCATAACTCGAAGCCAACTGAATATCTGCAAAAATCTATCAAGACTTATGCGGTGACCTATGAGGCTGAGGATAGCTAGTTTCACAAACAAACTTCTTTGGCATGAATTCTGTTTGGCTCATCAAAACGAAAATTTATGAAAAAGCATGTGTGATTATTCTTTTAATAAATAAACCATCAGCTAGTAGTCATCTGTTTATGCATTACTTTTGCTAGTTTAATTTTGTTGGTGTATTGCGTCCACATGCAATACCTTCCAAAAACAGAAGAGGGCACATGATGGATGATTTCATTAGTGTTCTTACTACTGAAAAATGACAAAACATCCATCCATGTAGGTTTGCAGTGAAGCTATCTCAGCATCTTTAGCCAAAAGCAGGGAGACATGGCCATTCCATCGCAGGGCCTACTGACCTGCAGACAATCTCTAATTATCCTATGACAAAACCTCTGGATGTGAAATTGAACAAAAATGGAAGCAACTTAATACAATCATTATTACGTTTGATTTCCTGTGGACTTTGATTGATTGAATCGTAAGAATCACATCGGAGCTAAAAAGACTTTAAAAAGGCTAAAAAAAGACCCTGCAGTTGCTACTCCTACACAAATAACACCTTCTGCCTACCCATACTGTTTTCTTATAAATTACTTATAGGCTATATATATCATGTCACACTGGAAATGTGTGCTGAATAGTTAGAGGGTGGTTTGCGAACACTCTTAGCTGAAATTAGCATTCTATACATGTTAGATGAGAAGGAAAATAAAAGCTTTGTGTCATCTTTTAAATTAAGGATTTAGATAAATTACCTCTTGCAGAACATCTTCTGCCTGCATATACTTGTTGTTTAGCCTCAGGGGGCTTATACAGACACCGTATTTTCTTCTACAGATTGGATTTATGTCATCAAATTCCTAAAGAATGATAATGAATAAATCACAGATTTGATGCATTAAATGTTCCAGACAGATTGTCAACATGACAGAGCCGACATGACATGCCTGGCTGACATGTTCAATCATGCATCACTCATACTGAAATATAGCACAATAATAACAAGTATATCGATGGATGAGAATTTCGCTGTCCATCTGAAAGATTTGTCTGGGTAATTACAAGTTAAACTCTACAGCGTCTGTGTGTAGTTGATTAGTCTACCAGATATAATCGAACCAACTTGTATCTCAGTTGGAAAATGCAAACAACCTCCTGACAGTTACTGACACTTAAGGGGTGGAGTCTGACACATTTACCGTTGTTTGGCAAAATCCAGTCTTACGAGGCTGAACAATTTCCCAACGCAAAATTTGCAACAAGTTCAAGTTGGTCCTTGATCAACATAAATCTGCTTGGTTTGAAAGCAACTTGTCAGCTGTGCTTCATGCTACACTGCAATAGCTAGACGTGGACTTTTTTGCCCATTTACCTTTGTATAGTTGAAATTCCACGGCTCAACAGAAATCCACGTGATCGTGAATTTGTGTGAGGGACAAATCATGTGAAAATGTCCCCATTTTTGTTGAACTTTTAACATGCAAATTCAAATATAAAGGACAATGGATTACTTTGCCAACAAAATTTTGCAGAAGTTTGCATTAATGTGACCAAAAAAAACAATGAAAGCCATGGCTCACCATTTTCCATGGCAACATTTTCGGTTTCATTATTATAAACTAATTTCATTGCTGTGAATGCCTCATGCTGAGATTATTATTTGTCAGTGGGGAGAAAGGAGCATTGCAGGTCCAAATGGCTGACACCAATGCCACGTTCCTCATTAGAGCTGTTGGGCAACTGTATGAAATGGCATTGATTTCCCCAGGCCTGGTTGTTTTTACAGTGCAGCACCCTTATCATCAGGGTACACACCTTTCAATTAGCCAGCAGCCTTTCAGAGGCAGTAAACAAGGGCGACAAGTGATTACATATGACTTGCCCTCAACATAACTGCTTCCTATGATTTACAAAACATATCGTATTTGGGTGGGGAAATAACGTGCAAAATCACTCTTTCAGAATTTCGGATTACTTTTGTGATGGAAGGGTTTGATGGGTCCAACATACAGCTAAAACCTGACATAGATGACAATGAAAACACTTTCTACCACATAAGCAGTTTGAAACTGGACAGAAATTATGTGACTAAATGCGAGCTTAATCAAACTAAATTTTACTGTGAATATCCTGTCAGCCTCACACCTGAAATCTTAAAGTAAAGTTTGTGTGTGAAAACACATTCATCTGATTCATTGTGGGAAATCACTACAATAAAACTGCAGTTAAAGAAAACAAACAGTTTCGACTCACTCAGTGAACTGCTCAAGCACATATTTAGTCAATCATTTCATAATATCCTGTTCTACTCGGCAGTGGGGATATTTATATATTAAAGTGTCATTAATATAAATTACTAAATCAGCTATTCTATTTAAAATAGTTTTGACCATTTAAATAAAATAGAATAATTTAATAACTGATGACAGTCAAGGCAGAATCCCAGTAAAAGAGAGTCAATTTATTCCATGACTTAAATAAAAGTATGAATATATACATATTCAATTGCCCATTTTCTTAAATGAAGATATGGCATCTTACACCAAGGGTCTATTTTTACCTTTTCACTTAAAAATAAAAATGTATTTTATTTATTTTTATTTACAATTATCTTACTCCACAAATCCAAAAACATGTCTACAAATTTCTAATTAAAAATAGAAAAGAAACCTTTGATATTCAACATAATATAGTATACCATACACTATAACACGCAAAATTAGATTAACCTCTAAACTATTTTATCTGACTAAATCACACAAATGTTGATATTTGGATGAAATGGCAAGAAGAACATAGCATTCATTAAATGTGTTGAGATGAGATTTTGTGCCATCTATGGCCAAGAGAAAAAATGGTCTCATCATACCTAATCTTACAGCAATTTGACGCTAATATATTAAATAAATAAATAATAATAAAAAAAAAAACCTGTGACCACAATCACGACAGCAATGTAACATTTGCATTCATAAATCAGTAAACAAACCTTTCTTTTTTTAAACAATAAATTTGGCAGTGATAACAATGAAAACTCGAGACAATTGTAGCGCTCCAAAAATAAAAAATAAAAATAGTTCCCTGTACTGCAGGTGCATAGAGCCAGTAGGATATTTGAAAATGAGCAAGAGGGTGGCTAACTGTTTTGCACTTTTGCACAATGTAATTTATAAAAATTAAAAATATGTTTTTGTAGACTTTTTAGTCTTGAGTGGATCAGTGTGCGGTTAGCCACCCTCTTGCTCATTTGCAATGATGACAATGAGCAGTAACATCTTATGCAACGTGAAAGCCTTGTGACTCTAACTTCTGCACAATGTATGTAGCTGTAACAATTAAGCTGATTATAGCTGCTAGCTTGTTTTTCTTAGAAGTAAATGGCATAGCAGAGCCCCCGCACTCAGAGCTCAAAGACAGCTCTTTTGTTCTTCGTGATGTTTGTTTTATGTGTATCTCTGTTTATAAGTGTAACGGGGCTGACGAGACGTGAGACATGTGGATCCATCTACAAGCTTTTATTTAAGAGACGTGGTCTCAGGGGCTACAGTGTTCCTAGTAAAAATAGTTAGTCTGGAGCCCTGATAACTAATATATGTAGGGATATAAACGTAACTGTCTGTTACGGGGCAAACAAGACGTGAGACGTACGGATCCATTTGCAAGCTTTGTAAAAGACGTGGTCAAAACAGGCAAGGATCAGGCAATGGCAAACAGGTATATAGAAGACAAAACAAGAGCAGTCCAGTAAACAAGCGAGGGTCAGTCGACGGTGAACGTAATCCAACAGGGGCGAGACTAGAGGGATAATCCAGATACAAGGCAAAGATCAGAACACGAGAAAACAGACAAGGCAAGACGAAGCTAAAGCTATGGACAAACTAGACAGGCTCCGTAGAGTAGCTATCGCTATGAGTGATAAACGCTATACAATACTTGGCAGAGGGAAGGGATCAGAGTGAGTGTTAAATAGTGAGTGAGTGATATGAAACAGCTGTGTGTAATCAGTGCTGTGTGCAATCAGTGAAACAGCTGTGTGCAATCAGTGCAATGAATGATGGGATATGTAGTCCGGGGTGATATGCAACAGTGTGTAGTGCGAGAGTCAATGAAAATGGAAAGGGTGACCTCTGATGGCTAGCAGATGGACGTTCATGGACCGGATTCGTGACAATAAAAATGAATTTGCTTTTGTTAAATGAAATTGCGTTTCTTGCATCTTCGCTTCTCTGTTTCTTCTTTACTGCGGAGGCACTAATAATCACATGCTGTCAAAATGTTATTTCTCTGTTTGTTTCTGACAACCTAGGCAGACATGCGTAGCCTTCGCCTGCGCTCACGCACACAGGCATAAAAAAGCAAAAGTGTACTCGAGTAACAAGAAATGATAAAGGGACAGCAAGTATAAAAGAAAAACATTTCAATCAAATTAGATTAGAAACAGTGGATATCATTGCGAAAGTGGTCCTGAAATAGCCTTATGTTGAACAAAATCCACGACATTCTAATTTATTGAGATGCACCTGTATATATATATATATGTAGACAAACAGACAGACAGAGGCAAAGACACAGGTGCTGTAATCCATTTAGCCTTTATTGTTTTCATCTCTAAGGTCTGAGGTACTGGAGCAATTATACACTGGAGTTAGAAACCATCAACCCCTCTGGTTTCTCCTAATGAGAAAATAGCAAAGGTGACATGACACCCCTTTGGTGTTTGTCCACATGGGAAGAAAGAGTTTACTAAAATTACTGTTCAACATTATAACTTCTTAGTTTACTGTTGTGTAAGCATGGCAAGAAAGAGTTTACTAAAATTACTGTTTAATATTATGAGTAACTTCTTAGTTTACTGTTGTGTAAGTATGGACAGATGCTGTGGGTTTCTGCGTTTGTAGTGTGTACATGTTTGGTTATTTTTTTTCTCTGCATGTGTTTGAAACCCTCTGAGGTTTACAGCTTTATCTTTGAAATATTTAGAAGAAATCATCACATTTTAGGGCAAATAATGATAAGACATTCATACTCTACAGCCCATTACATTTGATTAGCAAATTGAATTGCAAATAAAACAACTAAAAACATTTACATTCAGTCACAGATACTTTGCAAATCAGAAAATTGTTCAGACTGGATATTTGCATTTTTTTTACCTACTATATTTATAGAATAAAATATAACACATTAAGCAACATGTGTCTGTATTAACACAATCACATGGCTCTCTCACATGCCACAAACAACCCATAGCACACATTCATTATTCTATTCCTTGTGGCAAAATTATAATGTTTCCTCTCTTAATGTTATTGTTTGATAAATTTCGCATTATGTTATAGGCGCAAATCACGCATCTTAATACTGTTGCTTCAGAAGGGGGCATGAAAATAACTACTAATAATCCTCTAAGAAAAATCTCTGAGCATGGATATTTATGACAGATATTCGCATACTGCCTCTAAGCTCAAATCTGATTGGTAAAGGGGGCCCTAGGTCACGTGTGAAAGTCTGGGCTTATTAAACCAGATTAAATACCTTCATTTATATGTAGATTCGAGGAGCTTCTCAACAAATTTCTGGTGTTACTTGTCTGCCAGCGGCCTTCGTGTCCCAGAACAGTTTGTTTAAAAGTGTCACCTACAGTTTTAACACGCAAGCTCTGATTCTTGCTTTTCATGTTGTGACTGAATTTTGTGCTGGTCAATATTCTTAAACTGAATATTGAAGTGTGTTAAATTGCGAAATGCAACCAAGCTCACTCTCGTCACCCAGAACTGACCCTCCTTTCATTATTTTCAGCCTAAGCATATTCTGCACAAATGATTTGGCCTCAGTTAATGAATTTTGGCTGAAACACTGTACATGTTGAAGAATGATTGGGTCAATTGAGGTTTCATTCATACTGATGTACAGTGGCAGCTCGTCGGGGGAGGCACAGCTTCCCCATAATTTTGAGGTGAAAATGGGAGGAGGATGATTTAATGTTAATAAAATTCACAATTCATTTCAGTTCATGTCTCAGAATGTCTATTTTTTGTTTGTAATTTCACAGTTGTAATACCATAATGTGAAAGCGCCGGTTTTCTATCGCGAATGTGCCGAATCTGCTGATGTAATTACAACCGCTAGGTGATATAGAAGGGTAGGGGGAGAGATGAGCTCTCGTGTCTCCGTTGGTAAAAATAATTAGCCAATCAGCATCGAGTGTTCACTTTCAGCGCTGAGGAGTGTTGAGAAAAGAAACCTCGTAAGGGAGGCTAGCCTCCCTTCTGATATCAACCAATCATCAAAGAGACGTAACTTACGTGATATTAGTTTGAACATCTGCCGCTGCGCTGATAATGTACCAAGTACTTATGAGTAGCGATATTGAATATTTGATCGCCAACAGATTTACCAAGCTGTCATTCAAACAGTATATATACAAATTTAGG
>NW_015505188.1:60572-65603 GCF_001515645.1 Sinocyclocheilus grahami | reverse complement strand
GTTTTCTTTACGTTTTCTAACTAAAAGCAACCAAAAAGCCATTTTAAAGTGGTTAAGCAAATAATAATAATAATAATAATAATAATCGGCAGGGATCCCAGACCAATACAATTAGTGTGCCGCCTCTATTTTAAAACCCACGAGCTGCCACTGCTGATGTATAGTGATACGAGAACCTCACATTTAGTTTGAGAGCAGAAAAGAACATAATCACACCTTTGAACGGTCTATAATCCATCATCAAAGAGCACTGTGGGAACATAGTAAATATCAGCTAACATATGACAATTACAGCATTAATTAACCCCAGCATAGATGAAGTGCTCTAAAATGAGGAGATGAGACATAGACAATAGTAGAGCGACAACACGCATAATAAACTACCATGAACTCCTCTAAATCCTTTATATGTTTGAAAATATCCCACTTACAATAGTTGGGAAAGCGGAATTATGATTGCTGTCAAAAAAATCTCAATGTATCAGCTTTCTAATATCAGCATTAAATGACAAATTAACACCTCTCACATGTAACAAAATGAAAACCGCTAGTTGTATCACTATATTCTTATGCAGAAAGCGACAAAAACACTTATTTTCTGTACTCTCTTTGTTCTTCATTTTTCAAATGGGATCCAGAAAGCATGTAGAAGAGCCATTCGAAGCCACAATGGGCTCATAATGGCTGCCATTGTACCGTGACCCATTCGACTTTTCTATGAAGGATAGAAAAATAAAAAGGATAGAAGAAAGGGGCTCTCATTTTTATGATGCATCCCTGATACATCAAGAAACCAATTGAGATGCAGAAACACATAGCAAACAAACAGCACAAGAAGACAAAACTGTCTCCACACGTGAGAGGGGATGACAGGTTCGAGAAAACCGTATTGTAACGCATGAAACTGACACATGCACAGTTAGAACAGTTTCACAATGTTTTCTCTGTTAATAATTTACAGTGTTTTGGCAGTAGACTTCAAAATGGCGTCTGGGCAGAGAGAGAAAGAGAGAGGCTGTGCGCATCTGCAGTTCCTCACATGTTCATGTTTGTCTTATTTTTACAAGTGACTGTCCCGACAGGTCCACAAGCTTCTGCTTTCCTTCATGAGTCCAGAACAAACAGATGGTGTTTGTGAGAAACTTTGGGGTCCTCATGTTCCTCGAGAAGCTCCTTGGCTTCTAGTTCTCATGTTTGTGCCAAATGATGACGTTGAGAAAAAGCAATAGAGACTTTTCCCTCGTTTTACTCTGTCCTCCACCCATTGGAGTGGAGTGGCCCAGCCCCCCCTGTTGGTGTGGAGGGGTTACGGTGCTCAGCAGGCAATCTCCTCTAGGGTGCCCAGGGTGGTCTGGAGGGGAACACTGACCGTGTGGCTGAGCGATTCCGAGTGGTTTACCACCGGATCACAGGTACTCTGAGAAAAAACACAGATGTTCTTAAAACTGCGTGCCTGAGGCACAGCACAGTCATTCCACGCACTGGGTTCGTGATATCTAAATAAATGATTATTTATGTTGCAGGCAGTTATTTATGTTTTTTACCACATCCTCTCCATGACTCTCTTCCTCCTCCTCTCTGTTCAGCAGGTCCAGCAGTCTCTCCTTCACCACCTGCCAGCACAAATCACAAACCACCATCTCATTCACTGCCAAATCAGGTCTCAAACTGCTGTCCTCAGAGCAGCTTTGTAGCTCTGCCAGCGCTGTGTTAATCAAATCAGCGACATGGGTTGCAGCCCAGGACACTGACCACAGAGGGATCACAGGATCAGGAAATCACATTGAAAATAGTTATTTGGATTCGGAAAATCACACATTTTGGTCTAGCTTTCAGTTAAAAAAAAAGACTCTGCAGATGCAATGATCTCAGCTTCACCGGTCTCAAATGCCACAGGAATTGAACTTTTTTTTTTAAAGTTGGAGCTATTAAACAGCCTGAGAACTTTAATAAATCAAAACACACTGAACTTCTTGATGTTATGTCAACAGTGTTGCCAACTTAGTTGCTAGATTTTGCTTTTTTTCAGACCACTTTAGGGATTTCCCCCCCCCCAAAAAAGCAGCTAGAAACAAATCGAATGACTTCTTGGACAAACTCGTCGGTACTGCCACGCAAGGTCTTCTCTCTGCGTCTGCTGATATACTGTAGATATATTCTGTTGCTTCTAATCTGAGTGATAATTTTAAATTGTAAATACAGCTGAAAAACAGCATATTCATTGTCTTTATGTGCATTTGATTTTGATGAAGTCTCGATTATAAATCAGGATTTTAGTGCAGATTAACAGCTTGGAAGGGAGAGCTGGTTATGTAGTCTTAATGGGCAATTTTTCAGTCACTATTTCATATTCATCCTGTTGTCTGACAACAGAAACAGAAAAATATATAAATGAAAATAGTTTTATTGGGAATTTGGCTGTATTAAAGTACAGAATGTGAGCTTAGAGAGTAGTAGAAAGGCAAAATGTAAAAGGTTGACAGAAGGCAGAATACAAATGCAATAGTGTCATGAATATGCTAATTAGCATATGACATAATTGAGCAACTTTTAAAGCAGGCTTTACTACTTTCCATTGAAAATAATTGGTAACGGTGGATGTCAAAGCCTGTTTGATTGTGGTAAGAACTGATTGAGATCTTTGCTTGACTTTTGGTTGTTATAGTGATTGTACACTCTTAAAAATAAAGATTCTTTATTGACCTATCTAGTGGTATCTATTTATAAATCACAACACAACACTTCAAACATGGTTCTTCTATGGCACTGCTGTGAAAACCACCTTTTGGAATTTTTATTTTTAAGAGTGTTGTAGATTTAGATGCAATCTCAAATTTGATTATTGTTCATGCTTAAAAGGGATAGTCAAAAATGATAGAATTTTCATTTTTGTGTGAAAAAATCACAAAAATCCATTCATGGACTCACTATGGTATTCACTTTGACCACTATCACACTTCTGTGAGCAGCTTGTTTATCATTGTTAAGTTTGCTGTGCTTTTATTGGTAAAACTTTTTGGTCATGGGAAAACCTTTGGGCAAGTCTGATCCTAATATGGTAAAGACCTAGCTCATGAATATTACTTAGGTCACATTACTGGGTTGCGCTAGGAGGTTACCAAGAAATGAGAGGCTGACCTAATCAATATGCATGAGCTCTAGTATGATTCATAATATCACACACTTAGGAGAGGTGCCTTTGCCCTGGACCAGAGAAGGCTTAACCAGCCCCGTGGACATGATTGAGTCTTGTGAATTTTAAAATGTAAAATTTTTAAAACTGCTGGCTAATAGGTCAGTTCTTAAGATTACCATATTTTTAAAGCTAAAATCTCATTGGGCACGTATAGTTCTCATGCATTTCCAATGAAGCTAAATGCTTTAGTGTTTAATTTGTTTTTATGTGCTTTGTTAACAGCTGCCAAAAGGCTTAAAAACCAGAGAGGCTTAAGTTTCAGAAAATAATTTTTAAGATGAAGTCTGTCCATTTAAAGCGATCTTTACATCAAAAATCCATTAAAACAGGACAGGACAGAATGCAAAATGAGTGTGTGTGTGTGTTTGTGTGTCCCCGAGGGTATGAGTGGTGTAAGTGCTTGCGCTGGCTGCTGTCCATAGAGCAAAGAGACCAGCAGCAATGCAGAATTAATGAAGGCTCATTATGATGAAACTCTCCATCAGAGTGTCATTCATTCTACACTAGAGACAGAGTGAAGTTTTCAACAGCCATCACTGTGTCTAGGGGAATCTCTCTCTCTGTGTGTGTGTGTGTGTGTGTGTGTGTGTGTTTCTCTTAATACATTTGCATTTATCATGTCTGAGTGTGTTTATTACAGTGTGTATAGTGTCTTCTGTGCCTCTGAGTCTGGACACTGAACAGAGTGTTTATGTGTCAGACAGGTTCCAGAATTAACACTCGACAAATGCCAAATGCATGTAAAAACTGGCTGTGGCGAGTATATATATATATACAGTGTCAAATGAAGGTGTAGAACCATCTCAAGGATGATCAGAAGAAATGGACAGCACCTGAGTTAAATATATGAGTGTCACAGCAAAGGGTCTGAATACTTAGGACCATGTGATAGTTCAGTTTTTCTTTTTGAATAAATCTGCAAAAATGTCAACAATTCTGTGTTTTTCTGTCAATATGGGGTGCTGTGTGTACATTAATGAGAAATTAATAACATAAAAAAAATTAACTTAAATGATTTTAGCAAATGGCTGCAATATAACAAAGAGTGAAACATTTAAAATTAAAATGTTCTTAAATTGTCCTTAAAATTTTCACTCTTTGTTATATTGCAGCCATTTGCTAAAATCATTTAAGTTAATTTTTTTCCCTCATTAATGTACACACAGCACCCCATATTGATCACAAAGGGCACATATCACATTTTTTGACAGACTGATGCAAACTCATTTTGTACACCACCATTCAAAAGATTGGGGTCGCTAAGATTTTTTAAATGTTTTTGAAAGAAGTATCTTATGCTCACCAAAGCTGCATTTAATTGCTCAAAACACAGTAAAAACATATATGAAATATTATTAAAATTAAAATAACTCTTTTCTATTTGAATATATTTATAGATGCAACTTATTCCTGTGATGCAAAGCTGCATTTTCAGCAGTCATTACTCCAGTCTTCAGCGTCACCTTCAGAAATCCTTCTAATGTGGATTTGCTCCACAAGAAACATTTCTTATTATTATAAATGTTGAAAACAATTGTGCTGCTTAATAATTTAATGGAAACTGTGATACATTTTATTGTTTATGATTATTTGATGAACTATAGCAGCATTTACTTGAAATAGAAATCTTTTGCAACATTATAAATGTCTTTACTCTCACTTTTGATTAATTTAATGCTGAATATAAATATAAATATAAATAAAATGAACATTAAATCTCACTGACCCCAAACTTTTGAATGCTAGATGCTGCAATTTTGTGATCCAAGAAAAAGCACATCCAAGAAAAAGCAGGTAAATAATTGTGATGAGAACAAATATGTATATATATATAT
>NW_015505188.1:38331-60431 GCF_001515645.1 Sinocyclocheilus grahami | reverse complement strand
GTGAGAAGAAAAAATATATATATATATATATATATATATATATATATATATATATATATATATATATAAAATGTGTTGTTTAATGTAATAGTGTAATGTCCTTTAATGTAATAGAGAATTACGTTAAATAACTGCAAAGATAATTGATTAATTTTATGTATATTTTCTCCATTTACTTCGCAGTTCATTTTGGACCCTGTGTTTAGATGCTGACATACCTCATATGCATAATCAAATAGCTCCAGTATGGTCAGGATACTTGCACCGATAAACAAGCCCATCTGACCACCAATATCACCTGCAACATAAATATATTTATGATTTAGAGGAACAGCGAAAGAGAGAAAAGATGAAAGACACAGTATTCATAATACAGTGTGCTGTGATACCTAGTAGACCCGCCACCTCGTATGCTTTCTTCTGCTCTATGGTCTCATAATTCAGAGCCTCAAAAAACACATCCAGAACTAGGATATTGTCCCTGCATCAACAGAACACAAAGAGTGATGTTTTGAAGTTACATTTTCATTCATGGCAAAACCAGAAAACAAGTTTCCTGCAAGAAGTAATTCGTTTGTTCACACCAGAAACAATTATGTTGGCTGACACAGCCAAGTAGACGATTTTTGATGTTAAATATTAAGCTAATTGGAGAAGGATTTTAAACCAATGAGATTTCACTGTAGGTGGAGCTACCGTGTGTGATACAACAGAAATAACAGCCAAATGACCAACAGAATGTCATGGTACTGATAACATATCAGTACCACTAGTTATTCTAGTGTTTTGAATAGAATACTTCTGCACTAGTTGACATCTACCCTAACATAAAAGAGTTACAGTTTTACAGTAGGATCAAATCTTTTGCTTTTTGACACAAGCAGACACACACAAACACCTTTCTGACAGCAGACTCAAGACTGGGCCAAAGGCAAATTAACTGTTATTAGATGTTAGTTGGTAAACTGCAAGAGGGCTAACCTCCAAACCCTGACAAAAATTACACTAGCATTATCGCAACCATTCATTACGCCTCTATTATGCTTCAGAGATGATTGATCTTGGCATGACCAATAATTTGCATGCATGTGTAGAGGAGTTAAAGTAAACAAGTTTTTTTCTCTATTATCATAAAATTAAGCAGTCTAGAGAAGCTTATCTCTCTAGTGGGACACCAGAGTGATGATATGCTGTCTGCTTTATGCTGATTTAATTGACTCGGCGCTTGAGCAAAATCTCGGTGTGTGTGTGTGTGTGTGTGTGTGTGAGAGAGAGAGAGAGAGAGAGTCAGTATTCCCAATAGCTCCACGTCTCAGACACATCAATCACAAGCTTATAGCTATGACGATGAACTAATGAATGGAGAGGATGTGATATCTGTCACTATATTGAAGAACAACTCCCTGAATCTTCCTGACACAAAGCAAAAGTGTTCTCAACTTGTCAGCTAAATGTCTAGAGGAGAAATAATTATGTCTGAAGAGCCACATCAAATGTCCTGGTGTACTAATGTTCCTTTTATTGTAGAGAAGCATGTCCATTTCAAACGCACCTCAAGTAGGACAATAACACACAGGGGCAGTTTCTTTGACACAACCAAAGCTTTCTCCCACATTCCAGTGTCCATTTCGTCATGTACAGTGTTACAACCAGGGTTGTGCTTGATTCGTAGTGGAACTGCTATGTCAATTCCATTATAATTAATTTCCTGAATTTGTACTTGAGCAATTATATATGCTAATTTTAAATTAGAATTTAGTATGTAAATTAAAATAGAACACAATTCAAAAGCAATCCAATTGTTTAGGTGTAGTTTATAATTTTAATTATACTTTTCATTATGAATGATCAATAAACAGTCACAATTGCACTTTCCAGAAGCATTACATTGTTTTTTTAAGCACACACACACACACAGTTCAGAAGCTGTTTTTTTTAAAATAAGAAATTAATACTTTTATTCAGCAAGTATTAATTTAATTGATCAAAAGTGGCAGTAAAAAATCATATACCCCCCCCCCCCCCACACACACACACACACCTCAAAATAATACTGATTTCATTGTATTTTTCATCAAACCTTTGCAGCCTTTGTGAGATTTAAAGACTTCTCAAAACAATAAACATTCAAATGTTTGACTATTTTTGAATTATTGGTCTTACTAAATTGTTTTGTTTTGTGACCTTGAGCTGCAATTCATTAAATTCCTCTTCCCATCATTTCAATTTAACCTGTGGTTCATGTCCAATTTAATTAAATCTTGTGAATAAAATGAAGTCAGTTCTTAATTTCAGAATTTTTCTCAAGCCTAACAACACCACAGCTCATCCCTGCTAGAAAAGCACAGGCTTGTGATCAATAACAAGCTCCATATCTCTGTGATCTTGATATAAGGTGGAACATTAACTGGTAATTTTACAAATTGGTGGCAGTAGTGAGGTAAAGTTAAAACATGTGAAAGGTATTACAAGGACAACAATTAAAAAGTCTGGAAAGTTGCAACATACCTTAAAAAATACTTCAGAGACCCTTTGAATGCTGAATTCAAAGCTGTTTTGATGTATTTGAGGGGAAAGTGACTTTTAACATGGATGTGAGATGTGTACTCACGTGATGTACTTCTCTGATCGATTGAACTTCTTCTCCAGGTAGCGTGCAGAGGTTTTACTGGGGATCTTGACCATGGAAAGCTCTTTGTTGTATCGAGTCATGTTACAGGGGCTCCTGCAGATGCAGTTTGTGCCTTCAACAGCTGACAGAGCAGCTACGGAAAGCATGAAAGGGTATAGAAGAGGGGAAAAAGAAAAGAGAAAAAGGAAATGAGGAGAGACGGGAAAGGGTACAGTGAAAAAAGGGAGAATATATGTCAATTCTTTCTGCAGGCAGCATTCCTGGGTTCTATGTATGATGTTACTTGTAGAACAACTGACAATGTAAAGAACATGAGGTCGTCTTATCCTTTTCTGCACACAGAGGGTCTTTTCAATGTCTTCACATACACACACATACAAACACACTGATTGAAGTATAATTCAATTTTTGGCCTTGTCAGAACACTTTCAAATCGCTACTGTCAACTCTTGACGGCTTAGAAAATATTACGTGTGGCACTTTTGATTACCTTTAGAAAGATACTGCAAGCATTCTGATGAAAGCCACCACTACGAATCTGATAAGCAAGGATCATATTGTCAAAGTGTTTTCTAACATTCTAGAGAAACTTATTGAAAAACAGAAGACTGATTGATTGACAGGTGAAACATTTACTGTAAAAGTATTTATCTTCAATAAACATGCTGACATTTAGCTTTCAGTGAATGATAAAGAGACTCTAAGACTCAATGTTTCAGTGAAGTGAGTCTGTGCCTCGCTAGTCAAAGCATCCTAAGCAATGTGTACAGGATTGCAATTGGAATGCCAATCATAGTTTGGAACCAAACCTAAAGTATCCTTATGGAATCAAATGAATATATATACAGTTTGTACTGTGACGAGCGTCCCGAAGCTGCATCAGCGTCGCCCTGGAAACAAGCGAGGAACACCTGGCCGTCCTCATCACAGGCTGATCGGTCATAGCTGCAGCTCATCAGGCGGGGGCCACATAAGCCACGCAAGCCCTGCCATCTAGGAGAATCCTCCATGAGACTAAGCACTAACTCGCCCTCTCATTTCTCCCACAGACAGCAGCGTGTGACCGACCAGCCCCACAGGAGCACTGCAAAGACCCTCTGCACTGGGAAGACGGAAGAGAGCACTCACGGCACCGGAGCACCTACCTGGACCTTTCTCCCTATCACCCACCACACCAATAAATCCACCCTCCGGGGTATTGATTGAGATTACTTGTCGTGTATTCTTCACCCCGTTACACTGGTGGAGAATGCGGGCAAATCAGTGAATAATCACCGACAAGCGATCTTCTTCACCTCACCTTTTTTCCTTGTTTTTGTCTCCGGGTTCTGTCACAGGCGAGCGCTCCTCCCCCACCATGGACGAAATCCTCCAGCGGCTCACCGAGGTTAACATCCGCCAGCAACAAATCGTTGAGCACTTCGCCACCTGTCAAGGAGAGACGGAGCAGGAGCTCGCGGCCCTGCGTGCCGCCGCCGCTCAACGCGTTCCGCTGCCGGTCCCCCGAGTACAAGCTGCGAAGCTGCTACCCAAGCTGACCCCTCATGATGACGTAGAAGCCTTCTTAAAAATGTTCGAAGCGACAGCCAGCACGGAAGGATGGCATAGGGATGACTGGGCGTGGGTGCTGGCTCCCCTGCTGACGGGCGAAGCTCAGCGTGCATACTTCGCTCTTCCCGCTGCCTCCGCTGCTCAATATAAGGAGGTCAAGAAGGAAATCCTAGCCCACCTGGGGTTATCCCCTATCTGTGCCGCCCAGCACTTCCATGAGTGGGAATATAAGCCCCGACTGCCGGCCCGTGCCCAGGCCACCGAACTCACGCGACTCGCACAGCACTGGCTGCTGGAGGGGGCTCCATCGGCTGGACAGGTGGCGGAGTGCGTGGTGATTGACCGTCTCCTCCGAGCCCTTCCCCGATCTCACCGACAGGCAGTTGGGATGAGGAACCCAACCACCACCTCTGAGCTGGTGGAGGCTGTCGAGCTGGCGGATGCAGCCCAACACCGGGATGCTGGGGAGCGAGCGCCGCAGTTTCCCCAGAGGGTGGTCCAGGAGCGGCGCGTGCCGGAGGGCACCCCGCGACCAGTAAGCAGGCCGGTGGCTCCCTCTCCACGGGATGAGCCCATGCCAACGGAAGTCCCTGCACGTCCGCCGCCGCCGCTCAACGCGTTCCGCTGCCGGTCCCCCGAGTACAAGCTGCGAAGCTGCTACCCAAGCTGACCCCTCATGATGACGTAGAAGCCTTCTTAAAAATGTTCGAAGCGACAGCCAGCACGGAAGGATGGCATAGGGATGACTGGGCGTGGGTGCTGGCTCCCCTGCTGACGGGCGAAGCTCAGCGTGCATACTTCGCTCTTCCCGCTGCCTCCGCTGCTCAATATAAGGAGGTCAAGAAGGAAATCCTAGCCCACCTGGGGTTATCCCCTATCTGTGCCGCCCAGCACTTCCATGAGTGGGAATATAAGCCCCGACTGCCGGCCCGTGCCCAGGCCACCGAACTCACGCGACTCGCACAGCACTGGCTGCTGGAGGGGGCTCCATCGGCTGGACAGGTGGCGGAGTGCGTGGTGATTGACCGTCTCCTCCGAGCCCTTCCCCGATCTCACCGACAGGCAGTTGGGATGAGGAACCCAACCACCACCTCTGAGCTGGTGGAGGCTGTCGAGCTGGCGGATGCAGCCCAACACCGGGATGCTGGGGAGCGAGCGCCGCAGTTTCCCCAGAGGGTGGTCCAGGAGCGGCGCGTGCCGGAGGGCACCCCGCGACCAGTAAGCAGGCCGGTGGCTCCCTCTCCACGGGATGAGCCCATGCCAACGGAAGTCCCTGCACGTCCCGCACGGACCTGGCTGGCCGGCTGCATTGTGCACCCCGACCTGCCGGTTGCAGCTCCAGAGGTGGAAGTGAAAGTGAATGGAAAGCCGTTCCGGGCCATCCTGGACTCGGGCAGTGCGGTCACTCTGGTCCAGTCGCATATTCTCGCTCCCCGAACGGAGTATATAGCCTTCCTCCCCATAACCTGTGTCCACGGGGATACACGACAAGTTCCCGCTCGCAGGGTGACCATTTCGGCCGCTCCCGGCGCCTGGCCGGTGGAAGTCAGGGTCATGAAGGATCTTCCCGTCCCCGTGCTGATCGGGAGAGACTGGCCAGGGTTTGACCGCCTGCTGGCCATGGCTATGCAGCCTGCCAGCCCAGGAGGGGGCCGCCGAAGAAGGAGGCCCACGACAGGACCTCGTCAGCGGCCCATGCTTCTGGCCTCGGATAGCGGGAGGAAAGGTGAGTCCCCCTCCCAAAATCCTAACGTCTTCTATGATGTGTTCCAACAGGTGACGGGAGGGGGCTCATTTGGGAAGGAACAACGGGAGGACGACAGGCTGAAGCATGGCTGGACCCAGGTCCAGGTCATTGAAGGCAAGGAAGTTCAGCCTGGACCCCACCCTCTCCCACATTTCGTCGTGCAAAATGGCCTGCTCTACTGTGTCACGCAGCGACGGGGGGAGGAAAAATTATTTCTGGTGGTGCCACGCACAAAGACGGAGACCGTGTTGGAGCTGGCCCACTCGCATCCCACAGACAGCAGCGTGTGACCGACCAGCCCCACAGGAGCACTGCACGGACCCTCTGCACTGGGAAGACGGAAGAGAGCACTCACGGCACCGGACCTACCTGGACCTTTCTCCCTATCACCCACCTCACCAATAAATCCACCCTCCGGGGTATTGATTGAGATTACTTGTCGTGTGATTCTTCACCCCGTTACTATATATGTATATATACATACAGGTGCATCTCAATAAACTAGAATGCCATGGAAAAGTTCATTTATTTCAGTAATTCAGATCAAATTGTGAAACTCGGAATTCACTGTTTGAGTGACTGGGCTTGAGTGATTTTACGCCAGCACACATCCCGCATGCCTCACTTGATCTGCCAGTGTGTTTTACACGAGAGAATCAGCGCCCCTTGTTCCATCGAGCGGTGCAATCCTTCTAGGCGATCGGAATGGAATGCTGTCACTGACAGCTTTGCATTTGTATGTGCGTAGCGGAGGCTGCACTCACTGAGACAGGCTGCTTTCACTATGAAAGCATGAGTCCACCCCTGCTCTCACGAATCTCCCCTCCCAGTTACCTCGGAGAAAGAAACAGCGAACACGCGGGTTTGAGCGACCAGGCCTGAGTGATTTTCACGCCGGCACAGCTCCCGTGTGCGCCACTCTCCACGCAGCTCTTTGATCTGCCATTGTTTTTGACACGTGAGGATCAGCGCCTCTCGCTTTGTCGAGCGACTCAATCCTTCTGGGCGAATCTGAGTACAATGCTGTTACCAATGATTCATATCGCTGACAGCTTAGAGTTAGAGTGCGCCGCTCGCCTGGGCCACGCCCATGCTGAGGCTATGCTGACTGAGACAGACCGCTCTCACTACAAGAGCGTGTGTCCCGCTCTGCTGCGCTTGCGGTTCGCTCCTCCCCTCGTCCACTACGAGCGGATTTTAGAAAATGTGCAGCACCTTTAATCTGCCGGTGTGTTTACACAAAGATCATCAGTATCCCTCTTCTAAAGAGTGGTTTTGATCTTTTTAAGCTGATTGAAGGTGAATGCTGTCACTAATGTTTTCTGTGAGCACATGGCTTGTGTTGTGTTTGTTTGGTGCCATGTGCTCTATCCTGTCTATTGTTATGTCTGCATGTAGTGCAGTTCCTAGCCTGCCTGTCTGTTTTTCCCCCTCGGGGTTGTTTTAGTTTCATTTTATTATTAAAAGAAAGAACCATTCATCCTGCACTTGAGTCCTTGCTTCATCTCTCCACACGCACCGTGACATAACGGAACAGCCAACATGAGGACTCAGCGGAGAAATGGCTCACTCCATCTACCGGTCTCCACTCTCTCCAGCCCCCTCTACCAGCGCGCCCAAGCTCAAGCCCCATGCCCTGCTGGCTCCACCCAAGCTCAAGCTTCATGCCCTGCCGGCTCCCTCCTTGAGGCAGGCTCCGCTCTTGCTGCCTGCCAAGCTGCCGGCCCCGCCCTGCCCTGGCCTCCTGCCCTGCTGGTCCTGCCCTGGCACCCTGGTTTACCTCTATCTCCAGGCCCTCTTCCCCTACACGGGCCTGGCCCACCATCCCTCCCCCTGATCCACCTCCGTTCCGCCTCCCTCCAGGATTTCTTTTGGTGGAGCGTCTGGAATCCACTCCTTAATGCACTTGAGTCCTCGCTTCATCTCTCCACACGCACCGTGACAGACATGTCTGAGCCGCGCCCACGCGGGCTGACTGCTCTTGCTACGAGAAGCATTGAGTCTAGCGCCCCCAAACGGCCTATGTTATGCCTCCAAGCACCCCATTTAGTTCTGGGTGCTGACGGCAATGTGTTTGTTGTGAACTCCATTGTGAATACTTGGCCTGTTCAAAAAGTGCCCACACAACCGGTTACTGTTATAGTGAGGGGGAAAAAAAAACAATTCTCGAAAGAAGAGCAAGTTTCCTTTTCCACTTAACTCGAGTGTCGAGTCCCCACAAGGCGACCCGCCTCCCGAACCAATCCAACCCCTTGTCACGCGGGCCGAGGCCTGGCAGGCCATCGCCAGAGTGTCAGGCTGCTAGCAGCAACTCCATGGCCCATCCCCCTGAGAAGAGCAAGTTTCCTTTTCCACTTAACTCGAGTGTCGAGTCCCCACAAGGCGACCCGCCTCCCGAACCAATCCAACCCCTTGTCACGCGGGCCGAGGCCTGGCAGGCCATCGCCAGAGTGTCAGGCTGCTAGCAGCAGCTCCATGGCCCATCCCCCTGAGACGAGACCTCCTTTCTCAAGCGAACAGAACGATATGGCACCCCCAGCCCGAGCTGTGGGCTCTGCACCTCTGGCCTCTCGATGGGAGCCTGCGGACCTCACCGAGAGCGTATTAAATGCAATCTCCCAGGCTAGAGCACCATCTACGAGATGCCTCTATGCCCTTAAATGGTCGGTCTTCTCCAGCTGGTGCACGACTGGCGAAGGTCCAGCTTCCTGTGACATATCTTGGATATTGTCCTTCTTGCAAGAGCTGTTGGACAAGGGCCATTCCCCTTCCACACTCAAGGTCTATGCATCAGCCATAGCAGCCTATCACGCTCCTATAGCCGGCCAATCAGTGGGCAGGAACAACCTGATTATTCGCTTTAGAAGGGGTCTAGGAGGCTCAACCCGCCTCGCCCCTCCACAGTCCCTACATGGGATCTGTCCACGGTGCTGAGGGCTCTAAAGAGCCCTCCCTTTGAGCTGCTACAATGAATTGACCTTCGTTCCCTGACGCTAAAAACCATTCTGCTACTGGCATTAACATCGGTAAAGCAGATGGGAGATCTGCAGGCGCTTTCTGTGAGCCCCTCCTGCCTTGAATTCGGGCCCAACAACTCTAAGGTCATCCTGAAACCAAGGGACGGATACGTACCTCTGCCCTGTCATGGCATTGAGGTTTTATATTGAGCGTTCCGCCCTGATTAGGCAGTTGGAACAACTCTTTACATGCTTCAATGGTCGCACCAAAGGGCTGTGTCACTAAGCAGAGACTCTCCAGGTGGATAGTTGACGCTATTGCGCTAGCGTACTCCTCTTTGGGCCTACACTGCCCCATGGGAGTAAGAGCCCTTTTAACTAGAGGTATGGTCTTGTCTTGGGCATGGTCTAGCGGTGTGTCCATTCCAGAAATCTGTGCGGCAGCCGGCTGGGCCTTGCCATCCACATTTGCCAGGCTCTATAATCTGGATGTCCTGGCCTTACAGGCCTGGGTCCATTCTGCATAATGGGCTCATTCTTGCCTTAGGGCAAACCAGTGCTTAGGCTTTGCCTCCTTTCTTGCGCTTTTGGCCCTCACTGAGTGCTGAGGCTGTAAGGGTTTTCTTGGAACAATTACTCATGGCTGGCCTGACCGCTGCGAGTTTACCCCTATTGCCTCATGCGGGGCATTCCCTGCAAATTACTTGGTCCCTCTGGGCCTCTTGTGGTGCTTAAGGCAAGTTCAAGTATGAGTCATTCCTCTAGCATAACACGGTGGGATTGTACTGGGTCCCCATAGCATCTTAGCAACGCAGTATGAGTGAAGTATCGATAGGGAACGTACTTGGTTACTAACGTAACCTCGGTTCCCTGAGATACAGAAATGAGTACTGCATAACTAGCCGTGCTATGCAGCTGCACAACTCAGTCGTCACTTCAGTCGAAGTAACCTGAGGATCCTATAGCAACAGGCCCGCTTATATAGCCAGATGGCCCCGCCCATTCTGGCTGGCTCTGGCAGGCTTCATCGTCATAGGCTCATGCAGCTCCGCTGCCGAGCCATTGGTTCGATTTTTAATTCACTGCATGAACCAATGGGCGTGCAGTTACACTGCGTTATTAAAAAAGGCTTCAGTCATCGGAGAAAAGGAGTTTTCCCCCATAGCGTCTTAGCGACGCAGTATTCGTTCTTGTATCTCAGGGAACTGAGGTTACGTTAGTAACCGAGTACATTTTATAACTGACTCCTTACTGTTTCTTATTTCCCTTTTTGTACATGTAAAGTAACAAAAGAGAATAATTTGCTATTCTCTTGTCTGTTGCCAAGGGCTGAAATCTTTTGCTCTTGGCTGTGCCTTCCTCAGATTTCTAATCAGCTCATAACATGCATGACCTGGAGATGGAATCTGACTTTTCAAAGAAACATTTTTAAATTCATCCATCCCTGACCTTTTCTATCTCTACCTCTGCTTCTTCTCCTCACTTCCATCCCCCTCTCTCACCCCTGCCGTTGGAGATGATGCTAAAGTCACATAATTTAATTGGAGAATAAGTCAGATTTAACCTCCTCTACACACACAGACACACAGACACACACACACACACACACACACGCACACACAAGACTATTAAATCTGCTATAATCTTGTGCTAAATCCATCATTCTGTATGAACTTAAAAGCACCGTTCACATCTGATAACTATCCAAGTATCTCATTTTCTCCAAGAATTGCCAATGACAGATCCTGTGCTCGAAACCACAAAGGTATTCCACAATGAATTGCACTTGACTAGACCTTCAATTTCCAATGTGGCTAGCAATTTCAACCACAAACTTTATTATATTTGGCCTTTTTATTAATATAGAATAATAGTATAGAAGGGTAAGATGCCCCTTGGAGCAAGCTGACCATCCCACCTTATTTTTCTTTTTCTTTTGACCATACAGTTGATGGCACAATCTCATTTCAAAACACTTTTGATGAATAGCTATGCTATTTTTCATTTTGTCATTTCATCTGAATATCACCATTTGTGAGAGTTAGTGTGGTTAACTGATTAAATTTTGTGTCTCTGGAAAATAGTGATCTATGACATTGTATTATGTTGAATATTAAAGTTTTTTGTGTCTATCTGTTAATGAGGGATTTGTGGGCAAAAATGTTTTTAGATTTGTGGAGTAAAATTATAGTTTTCATTTTTAATTGAAAACATAAAATTAGACCCTGGGTGGCATGTTGTTACTAGTGTTATTGTTTTTTAATGTAATAGATATTTTAATGGGGTTATTATTCAGTATTTCCATGAATTAGATGCACATTCTAGACATCTTTGCTTTTTAAAACATATAGGCTAATTAAGTGAAATCGTTTTCATTCATGGAGTTTATAGTATAAAGTGAAAAAGTGAAGTGACGTGGCGTGGCGTGGCCAAGTATGGTTTTTAAATTCATCCATCCCTGACCTTTTCTATCTCTACCTCTGCTTCTTCTCCTCACTTCCATCCCCCTCTCTCACCCCTGCCGTTGGAGATGATGCTAAAGTCACATAATTTAATTGGAGAATAAGTCAGATTTAACCTCCTCTACACACACAGACACACAGACACACACACACACACACACACACACACACGCACACACAAGACTATTAAATCTGCTATAATCTTGTGCTAAATCCATCATTCTGTATGAACTTAAAAGCACCGTTCACATCTGATAACTATCCAAGTATCTCATTTTCTCCAAGAATTGCCAATGACAGATCCTGTGCTCGAAACCACAAAGGTATTCCACAATGAATTGCACTTGACTAGACCTTCAATTTCCAATGTGGCTAGCAATTTCAACCACAAACTTTATTATATTTGGCCTTTTTATTAATATAGAATAATAGTATAGAAGGGTAAGATGCCCCTTGGAGCAAGCTGACCATCCCACCTTATTTTTCTTTTTCTTTTGACCATACAGTTGATGGCACAATCTCATTTCAAAACACTTTTGATGAATAGCTATGCTATTTTTCATTTTGTCATTTCATCTGAATATCACCATTTGTGAGAGTTAGTGTGGTTAACTGATTAAATTTTGTGTCTCTGGAAAATAGTGATCTATGACATTGTATTATGTTGAATATTAAAGTTTTTTGTGTCTATCTGTTAATGAGGGATTTGTGGGCAAAAATGTTTTTAGATTTGTGGAGTAAAATTATAGTTTTCATTTTTAATTGAAAACATAAAATTAGACCCTGGGTGGCATGTTGTTACTAGTGTTATTGTTTTTTAATGTAATAGATATTTTAATGGGGTTATTATTCAGTATTTCCATGAATTAGATGCACATTCTAGACATCTTTGCTTTTTAAAACATATAGGCTAATTAAGTGAAATCGTTTTCATTCATGGAGTTTATAGTATAAAGTGAAAAAGTGAAGTGACGTGGCGTGGCGTGGCCAAGTATGGTGACCCATACTCGGAATTTGTGCTCTGCATTTAATCCATCCAAGTTATTCACTCCCCCACCGAGAATTCCTGCCGGACTTGAGACTTGAATCCACAACCTTCGGGTTATAAGTCCGACTCTCTAACCATTAGGCCACAACGGCCCCATAACTTCAATTAGAAGAATATATAATATAATATATAATAATAAGAATTTACTGGGATTCTGCTTTGTTTGTCATTAGTTACTCAATTATTCAACTAAATTTTCAAAATACAATTTTAAATAGAATAGCTGATTTAGTATTTTACAATGGGCATTTATTATTTGTGCTAACCAGGTTTTGACCCTGGCTTTCGATACAATTTTTAGTATTTGCATTATTTGCAGTATTTGATTGGAGTACCAAAAAAAAAAAAAAATGTAATTGGACTAAAATAACTGAATTAACAATACAAAATATCAATGTTTATTTCTTAGGAGTACTACTGTTTTTGTGTAATATCACATTCTATTTCCTCATTGAATACTGTTTTGGTAGGCACTAGGCAGTACACAGTACATTATTATTCCATTCGGAACATCTCTTGATTAATATTCTGCTTGTTCTTTGTTCTGTCTCTGAGTGTTTTCTATCATGGCCAATCTCACTCATTCTGTTTTTTTTCTTTTCTTTTCTTTTATTATTATTAGTTTTTTTTTTTTTTACTCTAGCAATTTCCCTTTCATACCTCCCCCCATTCATTTTTAATTGTGTTCATCTGCATATTATTCTGGTGAAAATACATATTTCTTCTCTCCTCAGGATGCTGTGAACAGAAATTTGAAGTTGGTAATAATTTCCTCTCCACTTTGTCAAAGATAAGAACCAGCTGTCAAGGATTTTGAAGCCAGCAGCGAAAGTTTTGGACAAGCTGTTCAGCCTATTGTGCTGTGCCGTTGTGCCTTTACTTGTCAACTGGGGTCAGAGAATGAAACTTTTCCAGTGGTTTGGAAGTCTGTCCCTCTTCATACTCCTTTGGCTTTATCTTGCATGATTGTGCACAGAGAATTCTAATAAAAAGGTAAAAATGTTTGAAATTACACATATTAATAGCCTGAGGAAGTCTTTGGAAACGGATTGTGTGTACCTGAGATGATCGAAAATGTACAGTCCTAGCTGTGCTCTAATTTGAATTTCCTCATTAGCAAAAGATAATTAGTGAACATGGAGCCAACTTGCTTATTATGTGTGGGACAGACCGCTGGTATATACTGTCAGATGGTACGTAGAGAGGGAGATAATGAGAGCCAGACTGCATTCTGTTGGTAGGGATGGTGCACAAAACAGTTCAAGTCTTTGTTTTCCCTGAATATATTTCCAAAATAATGACTTAATTTGAGAGAGTTCACGAAGGAATTTAAAGTTCAATAAAGGAGTCTCAGTGTCAAGAGGAATCAAGATCTGCAAAGAAAAATGCAGTTATTTTGTAAGCAAACTGAGGCATACTTTCAAAGTTTTCTCCATTCAGAGTTTAAAAAGTCTAATTTGGTAAAGCTTGTGAAGATTATATATAATGCGTATATATAAAGCACACACACAAACAAACAGATTTGTTCAATTACATTTCTTTTACTTTTTGCTCCGCCGTTTACCCTTTTACTCTCTTTAAGGATGCTACAGAAGAACAAAACACTGTTACAGAGGAGGAAGATGTGGAGCAGAGAATAAAAGCGGGACAGTGGCTGCTGTTTTCATGAGTTTTGTCCATGTAATTGGATATTTTGGAGGGTCAGTGCAGTAACAGTCATGAAGGTCTGCTGAACAGAACTTGTGCATATGTATTTTGTGCCATGAGAGTTTGAAAATGTCTAATACATCCGGAGTCAAACCGTGAATGTGAGCAACAAAACAAAACCTGCCTTTGTATAGAGTTTTGTTGATTACAACAGAATCACTCTTGTTTTGTTGTGTCATGCCATGTCAAATATATACTTATTCAACAGTACTTATTCAAAAATAGAGTTTTGGATGCAGCCTATTTGGCAGAATCTGACATTGATAAGTACAGTGGTTCTCAATCCTGGCCTGAAGTACCCCAGCACTGATCATTTTGGATGTTTCCTTTATGCATCACATCTGATTGATATCACGAGTTTATTAGTAGTGGCTCAAACAGGGAAGTCAAGTTAAGTCACATTTATTTATATAGCGCTTAATAATACAGATTGCGTCAAAGCAGCTGCACAGTAATAAATGGGAAAATAACAGTGTTAATGTTGCAAAATTAATCAATTATGAAACAAATTTGATTCAGCTAAAAAGCAGCTCTACAGAAGCCAACAGTGTCATTATCCAGCTTCAGTTTTGCTCTCATCTGATAAAATTTTATAATATTATTAAATATGAATTGTCTTTTAAACCCACGGGGAAACATACAAAATGTGCAGTGCTGGATTTTTCCAGGACCAAGATTGAGATCCCCTGGACTACAGAGATGGATAATATTGAACTTACTTGCTAAACGGAGCCAGAACATGTGTGCTGTTACAAACAAAACCCGACTGGAGCATTTACAAACAAAATGGAATACAAACCGTGCAATGTATTAAAATAAATGTAGTGAAATGCTATTCTGAATTGTTCTGACCCAGTTTAACATGTGTATATGTATTAGTTAATAAACGGGTGTAGAGAGAGTGTGTGTACTGGTATTCCCTACATTATGGGGACCAAATATTCTCACAAGGATTGTGATCCCAGTAATTTTGTACCTTTTTGGTCCCCATGTGGAAAACAGCTTATAAATTATAAAGTTTTTTTGAAAATCTAAAAGTGCATAAGGTTTTCTGTGAGGGGTAGGTTTAGGGGTAGGGTAGGGTACAGTATAGTTTGCACAGTATACAAACCATTACATTATGGAATACCCCCATCAAACATGGAAACCAGTGTGTGTATGTGTGCGTGTGAAGAATACACTCACCCAGAGCAGGTTCAGCACAATCCTTATACTGTTCAGGAGTGCAGTATGGAGAATCACCTAGAAATGAGAGGAAAACAAAGAAACAGAAAAAAATTAGGTGTCAAAGAAAAGTTATTCTTTATTCAGCCTTCTTAAATTAATAATGAATCACTGGGAACATGTTCTGAGTAGGAGAAAAACAGATCCAACCTTCACCCAGCCAAACTCAGCAGCACGACAAGGAAATAAACAACTGGGAGTGTGTGTGTGTGCATATGGAATAGAGTTTTGTGCATGTCTACACTTGCTCTTGGCTAAAATGTATCAGACGTATCCTGAATGTACATCACAGGGCAGTCACAATCAGTTAATTAATCTATAATTACAGTATTAGAGCAGGGTGCCTGTGTGAATGAAGGACTAATCATCTATGAGATAATTGTCCTGTCTTGAGTGCCAATTGAAGTAGCAGGAGGTTGAGGTTGGCGCCTATGGGTTAGAATTAATATGAAATTATATTAAAAAAGAAGTCCCGTTTTATCAGATAGGTGAAAATGGAGACCATATAGTGTCATTAAAAGAGACCAGTTTAAAATGAAAATGACTGCAGCACTAACTTTAAAGATCAGCTATTATGGGAGAGCATACATCGGCATTAAGATTGGGACATAAAGGGCACTAAGTCACAATGAAAAGTTCATGAAATCATATTATGAAATCATTGAAATATATTGCGTATTTAAAAAGACCATTTAGCAACAGTTAAAGATGACTATTTATCAATGGGCCAAAATGACTTTTATTTATCAGTGAAATTAAATTAAAATGGAATGTTTCTGAAGAAATGAAGTTTCATTTTGCGGAGAGATCTTCCACACTTCTCAAATTATACAATATGTCAAGTTCAGTCACAGTTGATGCTTACAAGCCCTTGCTGTCAGTTTGTGGGCTTGTTCCAAACCACCTTTGGCCCACAGACAACTGAATTCATTTCTATACTCTGACCTTTTCTAAACAAGTTCAGTCAGGTTTTGCTCGGCTGCCAAATGCAAACCACAAATGCACAAGGAATCAAGTTATCGCTACACACAGCCCAATGCTGACTTGCTTTCCGCCAGAATATAAAACGTACGTACGATTATGTATATTGGTATTATAATTACTTTTTTTTGATACTTAGGCAATATTTTGTGTAAAATTACAATTTCTGAAACTGAACACTGAAATTGAAATGTACTGTGTAGAAGTAAGAGAGGATGAGTATGAAGTAAAAGGTTAGTTTCAAGCACTGCTAGGTTTGGACGTACCAGGCATGTAGACCATTCTGCAGTTGCAGTTTTCTACGATGTAGCGCGTCTCACACTCAATGCGACAGGCAGACACGCTGTACACCTGAAAGAGGCCTGAATCCAGGGCTCTGGACACACACTCGCCCCACGGAGGAGGAAGGTATGTCAGCTAAAGGAGAAGAAAACATTATAATGCATTAGACAGACTGATTAGCATATGTATAAAATTCACATGTAGCATTGGTAATAAAGTTTTTTTTTTTACTCAAGTTAAACAAGTACACAAGTACTTATACTTGGGGGGATAAAAAAGTACAGTACTTTTGACAACACCAGTGGTCAATGCAAATCTCCACCAATTAGTTTCATACTCTGACGGTATATCCACAGAGCATTCACAGTCAATTGCCTAAGCTCTAATGTCATATTTCACACACAAAAAACAATCTGCCCTGGAAGAAAACGGTACTGGGCTGATACAATGAGTGATTTTGAGCCAGAACTAATTTGTTATTAGTTACTATTGTTCTGAATTAAATGGATTAGCATTAGAGTTCTGAGTGAATAAACTAGATATTCACAAGCAAAACTGTATTTTCCAGTAATGATTGTTTTGACCGTTTCTGCTTTCTGAACAACTGTTCACAGAAATTGCTACATAATTAATTTTCATGTATTTCCTCTATTATTGCTGTATCTCTCAAAACTGTAAGCAAAAACAAAATAAACAGTCAAGTCAAAGTTTATTTAAAAAGCATCAACAAAAGTTGAAAATCAAGAATTAATTTTTTTAACACTTTACAATGAAGTTCTATTTGTTACAATTAGTTTGTTAGATATTATTAAGTAGCAATCAAAAACACTTCTAAAGCATTTTTAATTTCAGTAAATTTTATCATTTACCAATACAGTACATTATTAAAATTCAAACGTTTTATCTGTTAATATTAGTTAATTAGACCTGGGCTAACATGAGCTTACAATGAACAATTCTATTTTTATTAACTATCATTAACAAAGATTAATAAATAACTTATTTATTGGAATATATGGCTCATTAATGTTATTTAATGCATTAACTATTGTTAACTAATGGGACCTTATTGTACCAAATAAATTTTTTCACTTAAAACTATATAAGCTACAGAACTAAAGAGTAAAGACAGGATTTTTGGGAAGATTCAAAAATATCGTCTGTGGTCTGTTGCTTTTCATTTGACATCAAATCGATCAGGCAGTCTCTTCCTGTCTAAGTGGGAGGTTCTTAACAAGACTAACCCCCTAATACTAGACATGTCTGCTTGCTGAATAAATGAATAATAAATATTCTATCCTCTGGATATTTCTATAATGGCATCTGTAGCCAAAATTGGTGCAAAGCTTAATCTATGCAAGTCCAAAACCAGGAAAAGCCGGGAAAACATTAAAGTACAAAAAAACAAAAAAAAAAAACAATACTCAAATACTCCGTGCACACCACATCACAATCCTCAGAAAAAAAGTGAATTAGTTCAAATTTGGCACACAAAGCGCACAGCATCTCTGCCTTCTGTTCTGCACAAGAGTGACGAACAATTGTATGAATTTATTATAAAATAATAATTAAAAGTTTGCTTTACAGAGGTCTTTGTCTAAGGAATTTACATAGACACAACAAGCCTATTTTTTCAGATGCAGCAACAGGCGTCCTGCTGGCATGTGTCCACTGCTTACTGTGTTACAAACAACTTCTAGCACAATCACACTCTGCAATCCTCCATGAGCAAACACCCTGAACTGGTTCTCGTATCAGTAAACCTGGCAGTGGATGGATGGGGAAGGCGGCAGGGAGGGAAGGATTTGAATGTCAAGGGAGAGAGAAATATGGAGCAGGATTAAGGATTTAAGAGGGAATGACAAAAGAGATCCTAAACAACAAGAGGAAGAGACATGGCACATGAAAATGGCAGGTGAAGAGGAGGAGGAGTCCATCTGCCCCAAAACAATAGGTTGCCCACATCCACCCTTCTCCGAGCACAAATTACCTACGCTTCCATGCAGGTCAGCTTCATTTAGTCTCAACGGGAGACATCATGGGTAATGCGGTTTTAAGACCAAAAGAGCCAAATGTGAATAATGAGCTGACTTGGAGGGGATAAGAAGGGACATAATCTCTTTCCAACTGTGCCTGGAAACAACTGAGCATCAGGCACAGATTGAGGAACCGATTTCACGCGGCTGCTGATGGGGAAAATAGATATCTGACAGGCAAATGAAATTTGTCAGTGGAGATAAAATCAAAGCTATTTTGGCATGGAAAGACTTTAAAAGGCCTGTCGTCTTACCTCTGCTCTGGGAATAAAAAATACACCCAGCATCCAGATCTGACGCTGGGTATCACAGGGGAAACACTGACAAAAGCCTGCTGCAACAAACAATATCTTTAAAACAAACTCAATGTTAGGTTCTTTAGTAAACAGCCTTATAATAACCTCATTTGCATTTCTCCAGTGTTCCTTCAGAGGTATTGTAGCCTATATACTCGCTTTGAACTGTATGAAAAAGAAGCTTAAGTATTTCTGAAAGTGTATGAAATCATAATTTATGTGTATTACTAGCTGTGATTGCATCAGTAAATAAAAAAAATACATACATTTAAATATTTTGTGTCAAAAATACATGTCAAGCCCTTCCATTCTGAATTCAATTCTGTAATAGTGATATAACTAATAGCATTACTTTTTAATGAATTAATTATTGCATTTTCTTTTTCAAATTAACCACACTATTATATGTTAAATTGATAGCTCTAATTATTACACATCAGTTTTTACAATAAGTTCTCACTATTAACATTACAAATACGAACAAGGTTGTATGAGCTATAATTTTTAATTCAATCAGTCAATTGAGTTGTAGAAAATGCTAATGGACCATTTACATAAATGATTAATTAATGATTAAGACAGTGAGAATGTAAATCAGGGTTCTGCCCTTCAAACTGACCTTCCCTTCCAGCATCAGTGTGTGTGTGTGTGTGTGTGTGTGTGTGTGTGTGCGCGCAGCTCATAATTGCTCTATCTGTGATCACACTAATTTAACTCTGAGGGTAGATACTTTATATACTACCTTCTGTCACTAAGTAGCTCTACTGAACCCACAAGCTTACTGATCCAGTGTGTCCCAAATACATTTCTGAAAAAACTTACACTGCTGTTCAAAAGTTTGGGGTCAAGTATTTTTTTATTTTTTTTTTATGAAAAATAATAATTTTATTCAGCAAGGATGCATTAAATTTGTCAAAAGTGAAAGTAAATGCTTTTACATGTCCAAAACAATAAATAAATAAATATTCCATTATTTAAAAGAATCCTGAAAAAAGTCTCATAATAATAATAAAAATACAGTACAATTATTATTATCAAATAAATACAGCCTTGAACATAACTTAAAAAAAATATTTAGAAATCTCACCAACTTTTGGTATAAAATTCAGTGTTACTGGCAACTGGGACAGAGAGTTAAGCTCTCTTGTTCAAATGTATACTGTTTCACAAAGCTGTGCAGGCAGTAAAACTCATGTTCATGTAGTGGAGGAATACAAGTATTTAGGAACGATTATTGATAATAGGCTGAAGTTTGATCAAAACACAGATGCAATTATTAAAAGGTCAAATCAAAGATTGTTTGTGCTGAGGAAGCTAAATTCCTTTAATGTACAGAGAGTCATTCTCAGGACTTTTTACAATTCATTTGTTGAAAGTATATGGTCCTTTTCCTTTATTTGTTGGTTTTCCTTATTGTCTACAAAGAACAAAAATTGTTTGCAAGGTATTGTTAATGTGTGCTCAACTTTTAGGTGTTCCCTTGCGAAGTCTTACATTTTATTATGAACAGCAAGTGATGAGGATGGCACATAAAATTATAGGAGACTGCACACACCCTTTGAATGATTATTTTGAGTGGATGCCCCTTGGACGACGTTTAAGGTCAATTAGATGTTCCACAAACCGGTACAAATTTACTTTTGTGCCTGAAGCAATACGTTTATGTAATAAATCTAGTTGATTTAGATGATTTATTTAATTAATGACATTTTTATCCCCCCCCCCCACTTTTTATGTATTTGGTGTATTTTAAATATATGTATGTGTGTGTTAAGTGTTGTATATGTGAAGCACTATGAAAGTCTGAATTAATTGCCCCAAGGGGATTAATAAAGCTCTAAACTAAACTAAACTTCTTTCTGCTACATGTATGTTCACTGCAGTTTCCTCAAAATGAAGAAAATCCTTTTTTTTGTCAAAATAAAGAGAAACATGGATTTATGGGTTCTCAAACGTGTTTTATGGAGCAGCTAAAGTTTCTGCTAACTCAGTTTTTTTTATCTTAATAACAAAAGATAAAGATAAAGTTGTTCCTGATTTTGTGAAGATACATGAATATGAAGAATGTGTAGCGTCTGCGTAGGATCATGCATGAGCGTTGGACTGTTTATGGCTTAAGAGACCCCTTTTAGCCTTTTGACATTTGCATATACATTACAGTTCTGGTCAGAGACTTTACGTTCGTATAGGGGTTTTAAATTGCCAGATGGTTCTTCACCGTCAAGAAGATTCGAACCAGCCCCCACTATCATCCCCCAATCTGATTTCAAACACATTCCCAAAGAGCTGTAAATGGCCAAACTAACACACACTCACACAAACTAACACACACACACACACACACATAAAGACATTTCTTTATTTTAGACTATAATTAATCAGTTATAATTGTATCTGGTATATGCATGTGTTGTGTGTACGTTCCCCTATTAGATTAGCTGAGTTACCACTCGTTATTTGTGTTAGTTAAAGCCATAAAACACTGATATTCAGGTGTATGTATGTATCTTTGGTTTAATCTATTCCAAATGGTTGTTTCTTGGTATCAATGTTACCTGTCTTTCATTCCTCGGACAATGAGGTACAGTATGTGATTGTGAAATGCATCATATGACTCGTACGATATTTTGGGTTAAAACTACAGAAATTCCAGACCGGCCATAAAACATGCAAATGAGCCATAAACAAGAGACAAAGAAAGATTCTCCCGCTCAAAATCCATGTCTCTCATTGGCCAGTACACACAGAATAGGAACTCTCAAAAACGATTAGCCCAAAATAACTTGGCGCAGAAAACTTCTTCTTCGTTTGAGACAACACCTTTCAAGACTCTCAAGACCTTCCTTTTGAGTTTTATTTTCCGGCAGTTTTTACTTTCAAGTAACGTTAGTCGCTGTGGACTCCTTCTTCAGAAGAACCAGAAGTAAAAACTTCCAGCTGACTCCTCACGAACTCATCAAAAGACCTCCGTTATCTACCGCATCCGGACTCTTCTTCAGCAATCGAAAACCAATGCAAGTAACCGCTTAAAATTATTCAGAAGCGTGTTTAAATTTCAGTCCCTTTTAAGGTGATTTTTGGATTCTCTGATGATTTTCAAAGGTTGTGGTTAAGTGATGTGAAATACTGCCATTCTTTTCCTATTCTCTATCTTTTCCTTACTTTGTTTCATTCTGT
>NW_015505188.1:31718-33136 GCF_001515645.1 Sinocyclocheilus grahami | reverse complement strand
AGTAGACCCTGTTGAGTTCCTCCGTCCCCTCGGCAGCCAGATGTGGCGGAGCGGCCGGGGCCAGGCCTTCACTCGCTGAATCCTCGAGAACCGGTAGGAGGCTGGGTTCCATATGTAAGACCTAAGTGGATCTCATATGTGTAAAGTCCACGGTATAGCCTTGAGCCCGTGTTTCCCCGGCAGACTTCTGCCATTCCAAGTGGGTTCAATCACCTCCATTCTTCCATATGCACCTAAGGGATGTCCATATGTGTATTGCTTCCGAAACCTCCTTCGGGAAGGTTCGAGCTTCCGTAACGCCCCTGTTCCAAGTAGAACGGGTACGTTTTCCCAGTGTTATCCAGTCTTACTCATTGGGTAGTGCCATAGCAGCAGTAGCTGGTCCTCTTGTGAAGAAGCCCTGGCCTACGCCAAAAAATAGGGGCGCAGGTGGCTTCCACAGGACACTGGAAGGGGCAGTAGCTGTGGCCCTTTGGTAGGATCCCAATTTCGTCTGTCATCCGACGTGACGTCGAGAGTGACCGACTGAAAGGGAACGTCTCGGTTACATATGGTAACCCTCGTTCCCTGAACGTCACGTCCCATCGCCACAGCTCCTGTACCACCGCTGAGCGGCCGGGTCACCGGCTCGGCTCCTCCGCGAAAACCTGAATATGCGCTGCATCTGCTGCCTACTTATACTCATGCTGTGATCAGCAGCAGCTGGATGCAATAATCGCATGCCAATGTGCATTGGCTCGTTTAGTTTACACTCGAAGTAGATTGGTCCCTCTAAGCGAGATCCCAATTTCGTCAGTCATCCGACGTGACGTCGAGAGTGACCGACTGAAAGGGAACTGTTTTTAGCTCCTCCAAATCACAGATCCATCCCAGTATTGACATTTGTTTTTTTCTTATGCTTACAGCAGTTAATAGGAACAAACTTTTAAATATACCTAATTTGGCTAGGATGTGTAGATGTGTAGCGTCTGCGTAGGATCATGCATGAGCGTTGGACTGTTTATGGCTTAAGAGACCCCTTTTAGCATTTGCATATTTTTAAATTGCCAGATGGTTCTTCGCCGTCAAGAAGATTCGAACCAGCCCCCACTATCATCCCCCAATCTGATTTCAAACACATTCCCAAAGAGCTGTAAATGGCCAAGCTAACACACACACACACAAACTAACATACACACACACATAAAGACATTTCTTTATTTTAGACTATAATTAATCAGTTATAATTGTATCTGGTATATGCATGTGTTGTGTGTACGTTCCCCTATTAGATTAGCTGAGTTACCACTCGTTATTTGTATTAGTTAAAGCCATAAAACACTGATTTTCAGGTGTATGTATGTATCTTTGGTTTAATCTATTCCAAATGGTTGTTTCTTGGTATCAATGTTACCTGTTTTTCATTCCTCGGACAATGA
>NW_015505188.1:11417-31630 GCF_001515645.1 Sinocyclocheilus grahami | reverse complement strand
CCAGACCTGCCATAAAACATGCAAATGAGCCATAAACAAGAGACAAAGAAAGTTTCTCCCGCTCAAAATCCATGCCTCTTATTGGCCAGTCCACACAGAATAGGAATTCTCAAAAGCGATTAGCCCGGAAAAAACTTTGCTCAGTAACTCTTTCTTCGTATGAGACAACACCTTTCAAGACTCTCAAGATCTTCCTCTTGAGTTTTATTTCCTGGCAGTTTTTATCTTCAAGTAACGTTGGTCGCTGTGGACTTTTCCTTCTTCAGAAGAACCAGAAGTAAAAACTTCCAGCTGACTCCTTGCGAACTCATCAAAAGACCTCCGTTATCTACCGCATCCGGACTCTTCTTCAGCAATCGAAAACCAATGCAAGTAACCGCTTGAAATTATCTAGATGCGTGTTTAAGTTTCAGTCCCTTTTTAAGGTGATTTTTGAATTCTCTGATGATTTTCAAAGGTTGTGGTTAAGTGATGTGAAATACTGCCATTCTTTTCTACTCTCTCCCTTTTCCTTACTTTGTTTCATTCTGTGTATATATGTTTTAGTTAGTTATATGTTAGATATAGTTTCATTTATTAAATCCCTTATATTCACAATGGATTGTCTCTGTTTGCTGCTCACAGTTTGAAGTCAATGAATGTGTTGAACCCTTGCTACATTTGCTAAATTAATGCGAGCACTTAACAAAGAAGGACAGTTTATTGTTGTGTGGCCAGAAAAATAAACATTCCTTGAATTGATGAATGATTATATTATCTGCTCGGTGGACGGACAGATCAAATAATTGTAATATTGATTCTGCTGCAGTTAATTCGAAGATATAATCTAAATATTTATTATGAATCATAACCAGTTATAATTCGTCATAAATATTCCCCTTTTTAGAGCTAATAAATAATAAAAACATTACAGATGGTAGTCCAGTTAAATTCTACACAAACCATTTTACATCCATGACACAAATATTTTTGATTAAATGATAACAACAAACCATTCCCAAACTAGTTTAAACTCGATTCATACCATACATTAACACAGCTTGAACTGATAAA
This sequence comes from Sinocyclocheilus grahami, assembly GCF_001515645.1. NCBI lineage: Eukaryota > Metazoa > Chordata > Actinopteri > Cypriniformes > Cyprinidae > Sinocyclocheilus > Sinocyclocheilus grahami. The sequence goes on along the minus strand of NW_015505188.1, from coordinate 30,577 downwards.
GCCTGAAAACAATTTTTTATATTATACAGCAAATTTATCATAGTGACTTACAGGCCATGATATTAGCAAAAGTTATGTAATTGAATGCTGGGAATGACAGTTTGTTTCTTCAAACTAGTCTGAAGACCTAATTTAGCGTATTTACTGGCAGAGTGTTAGGGGGTTTACTCTGCCAGAGGGATCACTAAAGACAATCCCAAATGGAGGAATGAGGGATGAGATAGACAGGAGGGAGTGGAAAAATGTATCCCGCTGGATGCTTTTAGATTTTTTTAAGCCTAAAGTAAAGTTAATTAACCAGTGCTAAATTTACAGAGCTCCCAGCTGAGTTGAACAAGAGAGGAATGAAAGGCATTTCTGAGAGGAAAATGTCATTCAGACTCAATCTGTGAACTCAAGACTCTTCAATCAAATGAAAAGCCATTGCAACCCACCCTACAAGCTGCATTCATATGCATGACTTTAGAAATTGGCCACATTCACCTTGTTTGTTCTTTTTCTCCTTCTCTTTGGGTCTTTTGTAATGGGTTTCTTGCAACACTGCATCAGCGAGTCATTACAGCCCCTGGCTAGGACATCAGGGTTAATGATAATTAGTTGGAGATACATCCTCCTGGTCAGAGGATATTTAAAAAACAAATCAAGTGCATTTTCTCACAATCTAAAGGAATGTTCTATTCCTGTGTTTATTTTGGCTGAAATATTAATTTGTTCTGTTAGTGTAAATTTCCAAAATTAATGGAATGATTAAAGTCCCCATGAAATCAAAATGAAAGTTTTTTGGGTGTTAGTATCAATATGTTAGTCTTAAGGTTATCTATAAGGCAGTGTGCTCCAAAACAGTGACAAAATTCGCATTTAGAAAATATAAGCATTCAAAGCTTGCAGTTCGTCACTTCCGCCAAAACGGCTCAACTATTTTTTTTGACGTCACATCGTACTTCAGCTTCTCATCAAACTTTCTGTCCAATCAAATGCTCTCTAGAATCCGAAGTGCCCGCCCCCTACACTATAAAATAGACGCTGAAGCTGGGGCTGAAATCGGTCACTTGTCCACAGTATTAGTATTTTCTGTACAGTGAATGGCACGTAGTGCACTACATAGTGGACAGGGAATGATTCAAACAGTGTAAATATGCTTTTCCATTGAGGAAAAAAAGAAGTCTGGTTTCGCGCTGTGTCACTCTAACCACCGCACCGCACACACACTCTGCTCCGGTTCAGAGTCACGACAGCATGGAGCGGATCACATGCGCGAGTTGGCGCAGACCACAAAATGTATCGGAGCTATTTGAATTCTACACAGAATGCTATTTTATAGCAATATGGATGAGATTGTGGCTGGCATACCCTGTCAAATGCGACTTTATGGAGCTCAACAGCTCTGAACGGCTCTAGCCCAAGCTGTGAATATAAATGAACACTATTGGCTATTTTAAAAAGGGGCGGGGCTGCTTGAACTGTCCCGCCCTGTCTTCCTGTTTCAGTTAAAATGACGTCAACACAGAGTAACGCTGCGTGTTTCTAAGCATTTGAGGGGACCTTTAAGTTAAGGCCATGACCCAAATGACTTTAAGGTAAAAAAGTAATGAAATGTAATGTTCAGACAAATAATGCTTGGATTTGAAGGATAATTTCATTTTATGATCCATTTTTACAGCACATCTGAAGGGCAAAACAGAAAGAGAGACATATTCATTGAACATGTAAGCACAAGATGTGCTCTCAGTGCATTCTGGGAGTAATTGAGACACAATCCACAAAATATCTATCAATCAAAGATTGTTATTATCCCAAAATAAACAATATTCTTTCTGAATTCAATCAATGTTCAACAAATCAAAACTAAGCTGAATGTGCAGAGCGAGATTTATAGCATCCTGCCATGTCTTGAGGGACAACCAGGCCTGCAAAAGAACAATAAATGAATGTGTTGTTGCAAATGGTCTCCCTGACACACATGGTGGACTGGCCATAAAGAGCACTGGGACTTTTCCCAGTGGGTCAGCCAAGTTGTCAAAACCAAGTTTGTAACAAATGGTTTCAGGGAAAAAGTTTTTGTCAGGCTGGCTCATTTGTTCAACAGGGAGGTTTAGTATTTCAGCTGATCTTTCCGGCACATTCACAACCAAACACTAACCACACTACAGTCTCGTTACAACTACTACCAAACATCTTGTGCTGTTCCCCAACAATACTTACACCATAAACACAAGAATGTGAATCTAGACAACAAGCAACTGAAGTTCACTGTAAATACAAACGATTGTGGTCAGTATGATTTTTCTTTCTTTTTCCTATTCTTTCCTTTTTATATATATATATATATATATATATATATATGCACCCCCCCCCACACACACACACAAAATAAAATAAAATAAATAAATACACTTTAAATTGTAATGTTTCACAATATTGCGGTTTTACTGTATTTTTCATCAAATAAATGTAGCCTTGGTGAGTATAAGAGACAATGAATCTTGCCAACCCCAAATATTTGAACAGTAATGTATATTAAACAAAAAAGGCAGCTCTAAGGACACTTAAAAAGTGAGTCTACTCCATTAGCAGCACATTAGTGTTAATCTCATAGGCAATAAAGCTAATATATTTAATGTCTAATATTTATTGTACAGTAAAAACATGCTGGAAAAAAAATATTTATTGAAACACCAAGCTGCAAAAAGGACTTTTTCTGAACTGAGACTTAACACGAATGAATGCATCAACACAATAACGCCTCCACAGTAAAGCGTCAATGCCTACTTTCACATCATTGCCTCCTTTGCCTGCCCACTAACACCCAGTACATTTTCCTAATGAAGTGCCCGATTGTGTCAGTCACATGTTTGGTTCAGCGCATGTCAGTGTGAATTGTTTGTGAACCTGTAAATATACGTAGATCAGGGATAATGCTACCTGTTCTACACGAAAATTTGATTTGACTTCAAATTATTTTATCAAGTGAGAAGAAAGAGAGATTGTGGAATGTAATAAGAGACATGAAGCTAGTAGTGTATAAGATTTCCATGGACAACAGTGAAAAGTTTTAAAAATATCTTCTTTAAACAATTCATTTTTATTTAACACCATTGTATCAGGTTTCTCGTTCAAACATGATTGCATCATGTTAAACTGACTGGCTCAACTCGATGTTTGAACGTGCGTTCAAGTTGCTTTAATAAAAAAGCAATTGCAATGGGTGTGCTAGGGATGTAGTCAATACATCTAACATTATGTGTGTAAAGAAAATGTATATTTAGCTTGATAATATGTTGTTATAACTCTTTGGCTAAACTTGATTTAATCATGGACAGTGGTTCCACACAACAGAAACATGTTATCTCGATCCATTATTCTACACATGTTATTATGACAGGGCCAATGATACTTTCCTAGCCAAAGATATCAACCAATTGTAATAATGTACAGACTTCAGACTTGCTAACTGCAAAGAGTAGGATGTCTACACAATTTTAAGGCAAGACACCACTGGTGTATTTAAAAGAAATTATAATAAAAAAAATGATACCACCATAATTCCTCATTTTATTAATAACAGTACATTAAAACAATTGATTTGTATTACAAGATTTCTGAAATGTTACATCTAAACATGAAAATGATGCATTGTTTAATTAAATATGCACTAATTTGCATATATTTCTAGAAGAGAAATCTGAACACATAAAACAAGGACAAGAGTGCTTCAACCAGAATTAAAAGCCTTATCGAACAGATAGGTTTTTAACTTAGACTTAAAAGTAGACACAGAAGAAGCCATTCTAACAGAAATGGGCAAGTCATTCCAGAGTCTTGGGGCAACTGTAGAGAAAGCATGGTCTCCCCTGCACTTCCACCTCGTCTTGGGGATAGACCAGAGTCTCTGGTTAGAAGACCGGAGAGATCTGGTTACATAATGCTCACTCAATAAATCAGAGATGTATTATAGAGCCATACCATTTAGGGATTTATAAACAATAAGTACAATTTTAAAATCTACTCTGTAACGCACAAGCAGCCAGTGTGACGACCGTAAAACCGGAGTAATATGGTCCTGCTTATGAACCCCCATCAGAAGTCTAGCTGCCGCATTTTGAACCAGTTGTATCGGGACAAAGCTGTTTGACTAATCCTAGCATAAAGTGAATTACAGTAGTCAAGTTTAGAAGTAATAAAAGCATGAATCACTTTCTCAAAGTTTTTAAAAGAAAGAAACGTCTTAATTTTAGACAGGAGTCGCAACTGAAACAAGGATGATTTCAAACTTCAGATGTTCATCAAATACAACACCCAGATTGTTCACACATTGCTTAACACATGAAGACAACCCACCAAGGTTTGGATTGGGAGCAGTCAAAGAATCTGAGGGTCCAAAAACAACAATTTCTGTTTTATTCTTATTGAATAAAACTATCAAAATTATCAAAGATCAAAGCTTTCCTGTACCAAACATATCTTCCATAACAAAAGGTCCATTTGGAATTACTGAAGGTACAGAGGTGCACACAGAGAGAGAGAGAGAGAGAGGGAGGGGAGAGAGAGGGCAGATAACATAAGGTAAGAAAGCAGGAGACCCTGACAGATAACAGAAGCCCAGGCAGAAATGTTGATACCCTCCCTAACCTGTACATTACAGCAGATAAGTGAACGCCACCCTTGCACTCTCAGATAACAGCAGGGAGGGTGAAGGCTGCAGACACTCTGACAGAAACACCACAGATGCATATGTATCAACCACAACAGCTTTAAAAAATATTATAGGGATTGCCATGACCAGACTGATGCATTTGACAAAAAAAAAAACAAAGAAAAGAAAAGACGAACAAGGTTGTTTATTACCATTTATGCCAGTGATTTTAGAATATTATTGGGCTGCTGTGACTAGGAATAAAATGCACACCACCGAAGGCTTGCCAAACAGTCCTAATGTTCATAAACGTAATTACACACCACAACTACAGAGGGCTGAGGTTACTAGTCATTAGCCTATACTTCAGTTTAACAGCTACCTAAACATAACAATTAGCATAATCAAACAAAACCAGTAATCAACCATGAGTGCAATTAACAACAAGGAAGTGGCAAATAAACTTGTAGTCCCTTACCTGTCCAAAAAAAAAAAAAAAACGTGGACATCATTACTCAGGATTTTCTTCTTCATGTGTAGGACGGCGTACCAATGTTACGCTCATGTTTTGTCTTTGTCAATATTTCCATCCTCTGGCTTCAGACCTTCTCTGCTTCTTCAGCCCTACAAGTACTGATTCTCATGTTGTCTCAGCTGGTAAAGTACGATATGTGTGTGTATAGTTCATGGTCTAATTTTCTCTATTCTCTTCATCAAAGTACACTACTGGCAGCCAATGAGCATGAGAATTCTATTTGATGCTTAATGAAACACCGGAGTTTGCAACATTTCAACATGGCAAAATAATGTACATTGGGGGTACCATACACACTTAAAATGCTTTTTATAGAAAACTATTATGGAGTACAGTACAGTCTCATATGAGTGAGTACAGTCTCATATGAGTGACTGAATGATACACCATTCAGATGACTCTTCACAAAAACAAAATATTATGTGTGAAACTTTTTGAATTAGCACCAAACTAATTATTAAACATGGAAATCACGCTTTTCTCACAAAAACACGATGCTAGGCTTGTTTTCTGCTTACTGTGGTGAGACTCAGTGAGACTACAGTGATTACAAACAAAGACCAGTCAGATTGCCAGCAAGGTCACGGCTGGAGATATTAAAGCCTCACAGCATCAGGACAACAACAACAACAAAGTAAAACAAAGTGGAGAGCAAAATACCAAAAGAAAAACTAAAAATAAGGTATCATAGGGAGCATAGTGAAAGAGCTTCAAAAAATAATTGGTATGCGTAGACACCTGTCTCACAAACACACGGACACACAAACCATGTGATGGTCCTTTAAGATTGAACACCCTGAGGAGGTTGACGAAATATTAACATTATACATGAAACAGAATAGAAACGTGGAGCAATGAGGAGCGTGAACACATGGGTATGGATTAAAAAGGCCCCATTTACTAACCTGGGCGATCTGGTTTTGGCGGTGTGTTCGGTGAGTCAGCAGTCCTTTGCTGATATGTCAGGATGCATTAGTATTTACACTACCAATGAGATGTGGTGGCATCTGTTTCTGAGTATCGAATGTGATTTGAGCACTGCTTTTACTGAACTCTTGTGATATAGGTTCAACTTGGACGCATGTTAATAACAGGTGTGAATAGGGCTTGAGAGACCAAAATATTTAGGCTGAGGACAAACCTACGAGGTCAAAGCTCACTCACTCTTTGCTCCTGGGTAGCCACGAAGGTCTGAAAGCCTGGGGCGACTCCGAAGCCCAGCTCATGTACAAAGGGAGGCTCTGCCTGACTGTGGATCTGCACCCTCACTCCTGCCTCAAATGCGGTCTCTTCTAAAGCAGAGAAGGAGAGAGAGAGAAATAAAAAGATTAGTTTTGCTTCAAAAGAGTACAATGGAGGAGTTAAGCGGAAGTAGTCTTGAATGAAGACATTTGCATCTTTAATGCTTTAATTCTTGAAAAACAAAAGAAAAAAAAACATCTAGACCACCTAAGCTGTTTCAGCTGGTGACCAGATTTATTTTATTTCCACCAGATTCACAAGTTTGGTGCACGCAAATTTGTTTTTGTCCTTGTAATGCTGATGAACACACACACACAAAAAATGGAGTTACCAAGTTCATGACTTCACATACATTTTTTGCATTTACCAAGAACGTGAAAAGTCTGACTTTCCAAATTAACTACAATACATCATTATTGTAAGGTCACTGAATTGCTCAATCATATTTAATTATTTTAACAATGTAACAAAACAAAAAAAAATACTCGTGTTTTCGAATATATATATGGAAACATTCTTAGACACTACCATTCAAAAGTCTGGGGGTTTTAAGCTTATGTTTATTACAAACATATTACAATTTAAAATAACTTTCAAACTTTAATACACTTTAAAATTTAATTTATTTCTCTGATGCAAAGCTGAATTTTCAGTAGCCATTACTCCAGTCTTCAGTGTCACATGATCCTTCAGAAATCATTCTAATAAGCTGCTCAATAAACATTTATTATTATCAATGATGAAAACAGTTGTGCCGCTTTATTTTTGGGGGAACTGTTATACGATCAATTTAATGTGTTCTTGCTGAATAAAAGTATGTATGTATATATATATATATATTGCCGTCTCCTCTCACCATTTTATCAAATTAAAGCCAAAAATATAACTTAAAATTATTAATCCTGATTTCTGTATGAAAATTCATTCACATAAACTTGTACAGAAATATGAGTATGAGCAGTTGTAATAAAACATGAAGAATGCAACAAGGTAATTCAAACAGGTTTATTGCAGGTTTTGACAGATATAAGTGGATAGCAGGTGAGTGATTGGTCAACAGAACAATGCTGAGATAGTTCAGTGAATAACAGTCTTATCTTTGCAGGTTTGGATGAACTGGTGTTGGTGAGCTGGTTCCGGAAGTTGGATGCAGATGACTATCGAACTGACGTGGATAAGTCCATGCAGGTAAGAGGTTGGGTAGTGTTATGATAGGAACAACGAGACCAGACATCAGTGAACTGAGTGGTTTATATAGTCTGTGCTGATTGGATGACACAGGTGCAGGTGATCAGAACAGTGACTGTGAACGAGTAGGCGGAGTGTGGGGGTCTGGTGCTATGGATGTTGTTGACTCTGTGACAGCAGTCAGTGAACATGACCCGCTGTGAGATACTTTTGGATGTTCTTACCCATGTGTCGGTTATTCTGTCTGTTTGTGGAAAAAGTACCAGCTTTAGTACGATCAACCTCAATTCAACACAACACCAATCTTTCTCATAAAGTCTCAAAAAAAAAAACATAAAAGAAAGGGCTTTAGGAAATCAGACCTATTTCACAGTCTTCCTTAATATTAATATCTGTCATTTTGTTTGATTAGCCGTGGCTCGCTAGCCTGTGATATTGGTTGCAAGAGATGTGTTCATTTTTCCCCCGCCCGCCTCAACCGTTCTCAAAGGCCTGGCGAGGAGAGAGGCCTCAATTCAGTCATCAGAACCCCCGCAGGCTCGCAGGCATCTTAACAGCTATCTATAACAGGAGAGTACAGCCACAAAGACCCCCCACCTTCCACTGACACTCCAGAGGCCAAAGCACTGATGGAAACACACCATGACAGCAGCTGCAAGCAGCCTCACACACACTGGGACTAAGTCAATACTTTCAGCTGTGTATGTGTCCCGTATCAAATGCACCAAAGTGTAGCTTGTCAAATATGATGGGTATTAGTTTCCAGAAGACAGTTAAAAGCTCAAAACATTTCAAAGAGTCATGTGGACTCAAGCTCACAGACCAGAGTTACAGACCATGTAAAGTGTGCTGCAAGCAAAGAAAGAAAGAAAGAAAGAAAGAAAGAAAGAAAGACAGAAAGACAGAAAGACAGAAAGAAAGAAAGACAGAAAGAAAGAAAGACAGAAAGACTCCAAGAAAGAAAGACAGAAAGACAGAAAGACAGAAAGAAAGACAGAAAGAAAGAAAGACAGAAAGACAGAAAGAAAGACTAACTAACAATTGTATTTATTAAACTGCCAAAAAAGACAAACAATAAAAAAAGAAGTCAAATAAATTAAAAATAAAAAGTCAATAATCACTAGCACTGTGAATAAAGGACCAGTTCACTTTAAAAAATAAAAATACAAAAATAAATAAAATAAAAATTGCATGATGTTCCATTCGTGGAAGGAAGGCTATACTAAAATATTCTGACAGGGTTTCCGGCACTGCTTCAGTTGTGGCGCTGCTACTGCGTGTACTGCGCCATGACATAAGAAATTATTTTTAGCTCAGTTGTGTTCTTGTGTCCTTATATGTGATAAAAGAAAGACCCTTCCAGCACAGAAAGGAACAGTACTATGAAATACTACAAATTCAATAAATAGACTGCACTACAGTATTGTCCTCACTGTTTGAATGCAACTGCACTAAATGCAAGGCAAATCCAGTGCATTCTGGCTGCTTATAGGTCATTCCTTCATCATTTATGGCTTTGGAAGACTTAGAATAAATAGAATGTTATGGCGTTTTTATTTTGTTCTATTTGCCAGCCACAAACTGTCATACAATGAATTGTAATTGTAATGAAAATGCATGAAGATTCTAATATTTTTTTCCATTAAAATAAATGGAATGGAATGGTTAGGTCATATTAGCAAAGTCTTGCGAGTAAAAAAAGGTACATTTTCTATTGTCAGTTGTATAGCAATGTATGAAGCACAGCTCGCACAGAAGCCACTTTCAAATCAAACAGCATTTTGTTGTCAACATGACAAATCTGTGTGAACAACTTGAACCCACTGTGAATTCTGCATAGGTAAATCTTTCACCCTCAGACTGTCATGATTGCCTACTCCAAGACATATAAGACCTGACAAGGAAACATGGGGCAGACTACACTCTAAATACCACACTGAACGAGGGAATGAGAGGTGAGGGGAATCAACTAATAATGAGACAACAAGGACAGGAACAGGAACGACCAAATATGGGCACGAGGGAGAAAACACACACAAAACAGGTACATAATCCAGACACAGACTGGATTTTTATTAAAATGACTGGATTTTGCCATGACCAGCATGGGTAGATGAATAGTTTGGTTTGTTGTATTGTTTTGAAATAAAATGCACATTGTCTTTGTTATGATTTCTTGTAAGATTTGTCAGAATATATATAGTCCCACGTAGCCAGACCTTCAGACTGATGGCAGAAGGTGTGGGACCCTTGGCCGCTTTTAATGGCCAAGGACCGCCCAAGAGGACAAACCAATCATGTTTCGTTTTGTGGCACGTCGTGTTTAGGGGGTGGAAATGTCCCCACAATAACAGACCGGTGTGTAAAACTCTTGGACTTATTTTAAAGATTCTATGCAGCAAACTTGAAATATTTCACATATACTTTTGAAAATCCAGCGTTTAGTTGATTCTGATAAGCACTCATCGTCACAGTTGTAAAAACAGCGGCTCTCTTCTTCCATAAGGGGGTTTCATCACGGTATCTTTGTTTCTAGGTGAAATGTTAAAGAGTGCGACTTTAACATTTCACCAATGTCTCCTGAAAATCCTGTATAATTCAACCAATCCAATGATGACTTCGAAACTCCCGAGGTGTTTCCAATTTTGTGTGCCGTATGCATTCAGCCAACAGTCCATGGGCATGACGTCTGAGACTGAGACTAGAATATATATTATTATCCAGAGGCTTTTTAAGTGTGGGATATTTTACATTTGCAGCAATATTAGGCAAAAGTTTGCCACAGGAGATTATCGGGAACACTATATTTGTGTGTTTCCTCCAAAGTACTAAAACAGTCATTAACAGACTCGTTAAGGAACCAAAACCATTAAGCGGATCTGAATCAGAACCAGAATCATTCATTTCTCTTCCCGAACAATCAATGCCATTAGATTCAGGTCTTGGTGGGGAAGAAAACTATTCATTATAAACTGTACTTGGTTGTGAAGAAGACTTCAGTTTTTCATAATTTCTCACTAGAGTCATTATCAGAATCTCAGTAATGGGGTGTATGTGTGTGGGGGATGTAAGAAAGAATGTGCCGTTGAGTGTGTCTAAGCAGGTTAATGATAAGATGTGAATATCTGCTGTCGGGTTGGTGTGAGGTTGGTGAATAATTTCTTATTTGTATGTTGAAAGTATTGTCATGCTAATTCATTGTTTGCTCCAGATAATCATCTGTCACTCCAAATTAAAGCCTCAGAGTACAAAGAAACAGAATGAAGAGAGAAACACAAACAGCAAAAAGGACAGGAATTGGAAGCTCAGACACTTCCCAGCGGGCACCTTGATGTCAATTTATATCAATTTGACGTCAAATATTAGTCAAGACTTGGTCACGATGCTGTATAACATCATTTTAAGGTCAGTTTGGACAGCAATTTCTTGGGTGAAAATATGAAGTTAATACACACACTGAAATAAGTTTAATGTATAAACAGGCCAATGTGTTTGACATTCAGTTTACATCAAATAAATGTCATGGTTTAGACGTCAAATTGATATCATATGGACATCACATTAACATCAATGATTTGTGTGTTTGATTGATATTTATTTATTTGCCAGCCTGATTAAGCTTAAATATATTTTTTTCTTAACTGGGGCCTCGGACAGCATCGATTTGCCACATCTCATTTTGAAATGTGTCCCAGTGTGCAAATGATGTTCAAAAGACCTGAAATTGATATCAAAACTTGACGTCAAAAATCAGCTCAAATATCCAAATCAAACTGATGTCAGAAACGTGGTGTCCATTTCACATCCACACACTCATGTGCTTTCTAATGCCCATTCAATGACAAAGCTTTCTCTGCTGTTTAACACCACACTTGTAGATGGCGCTATGTTAGCAGTGACCATCTGCTTCAAAAGCATTGACAATTCTAAAATGAACCGTGACCTTGCGTCCAGCTCACATTCTCTCACTATCAGGTGGGTACATGTCATCTAATGTAAAACAAGTTATCTTGGGTAACTTAGAACACGTACAAGAATGTGTTTCAATAAAATATGACTTTGTGCTATGACTATTTCTGGTAGTTTGTGTGTATGCACGGCTGCACCACGTGGTAGGAAAACATGCTTTGATTACATTTACCACTGTAGCACACATGCGACACAGTTTGGAATGTGCGTGACACACAACTGCTTGTTTGTGTGTGAGGTTAATTCACTTGGTAGTAGGCTACTCCATTTTGCAGTTAAAACTAATTTCCTGGCTACACTGTCCATACATCTAGAGCCCTATGATTTCTGCGATGTGGGCAACACGGAAGGAATCGCAGAGTTACGCATAAAACCACAATTCACTGAATAATGCGGAATGTCATGGAATTTGGCAACATGGAAGGAATCGCGGAGTTACGAATAAAACCACAATTCACTGTATAATGCGGAATTGTCATGGAATTTGGCCAAATTTGAACTAAACAATCAGGAATTAGCGCTGCACAGCTAATCAATTTCAGATCGAGATATGGACTAACGTCAGTAATTATTCATCTGTTGTTCTGCAGTCTTTGTTCACAATCAGAATAGGTGCATTTGTTTTGGAATTCTCAACTTATAATTTGTATTATAGATTTCAAGTTTGTTGAATAAAACTTTTCTTTCATTGCATTGATTTTGTGTCAATATTTTGGTGGTCGAAAGAACATCAGTGTGTGGATGCCTGAAAACATACCAGTACATATGCATTTAATGCAAGCAGTAAACACAAATGTGTAGTTTGTTATGTAAAGTGTCATGTTAATATTAAAAAGGAAATTTAATTGCAGTGCTGTTTAGATGTGTATGTGTTTTAGTGGTTCTCTGTTTACTCTTATGCCTGAGTTAAGTCCCGTGTCCTCTATCCCTGAATATCTGTTCATCTCAGCAGTCCTTGGCTTCTACTGGGTGATGCCATAACCCCAGTACCTATAAATTACTCCACTGTTCAGTGCCACTTCAGTGTAACTTCCTTCAAGAATCATTCTAATATGCTGATTTGCTGCTCAAGAAACATTTTCTATTATAAAGCATGTTATGCTGCTATAAATCTATAATGATGCTATAGATTTTTGTGAAAACCATGATGCATTTTTTTAAGATTCTTTGATGAATATTTGTCATTTATTTAATTATATATTTAATATTTATTTATTATATTATTTTTATAACATTATTTTTTAATGCCCATTTAAAGTGTCCTTACTGCTGTTCTTTCATAAATATATTATACAACAGTTTCACCGTTTGTATCACTCTGCTTGCAGTATTTCTCACAGCGAGTGTCATGGCGAACGCTCAAATCCACTATAATTTAATAAATAATACTATTTTTGTGTCACAGAATGTAGTTTTAGGAGTTTTTTTAGGCAAGAATGTAGTTGTTTAGACTTCAAATATGCGGTTTGTTGATAACGATAACGTTTATTTACAAAATTGCTTCAACGTTTTCAGAGATGTGAGCTCCAGGCCATCAGCGGCCGTTCAGTGCACATGAACCCGCAGAGAGCAGCCTCAACTCGGCCAGATCTTCTGGAATTTGCAACTGGCTCTGATGTCTCTATAGTGGTTAAACATGAGATATGATTTGTTTTGGGTAAATAATGGGAAATGTTTGGGCAAATCACCCCTGCAATGACTGTCCCCTATAATTAATGAATGCCCTATAATTGCTCCTGCTATTAATAGTCTGAAATTGACATTTTATTTAATAGCCATACGCCATGCATATTCGATCCTAAAGTGTTGTTATGATTGTTCACACCTAAGAAGTTGGAACTTTAAAAGAAGAAAAATAAAGAAATGTATGTGTGTGTGAGAGTGTCTCTCTCTCTCGCTCTCTCTCTCTCTCTATATATATACTGTATATATATATATATATATATATACCCTCGTTCCCTGAAGGAGGGAACGGAGACGTTACGTTCCGTTGCCACAGTTGCTGTACCACCGCTGTACGGCCGGGGCACGTAGTCTCGGCTCCTCAGCGAAAAACTGATGTGCGTTTGCACGCGCTCTCCTTTTATATCCGCGCTGCGGGGCGGGGTGCGCGTGGCGAAACACGCACGCCAACTGTCATTGGCTTGTTTAGTTAACACTCGAAGGTGATTGGGCTCTCGGGCGAGATCCCAATTCGTCAGTCACTGACGTAACGTCTCCGTTCCCTCCTTCAGGGAACGAGGGTTACACAAGTAACCTAGACGTTACTTAGTATGAAGCCACTAATTTAGATGAATAACACGAAAACATGAAGAGGAAAGAGAAGCGAAATGAGAAAGGGGGATGCAAAATGTATTGAAACGAAAGCGAAGAAGTGATCTTTTGAATGAATTTACAGTACTGCTGAGCTTCACCACTGCATCCAAAAAGCAATAAACACATAAATATTCCCGTTCAAGCACACCGAATCTTGCTCTAGATAATATATTGTTTATCTCCCCATTTCTTCTTTCAAAGTGAATAAGTTCTTCATCACTCTGCATTCATCAGAGTTGGAAACCAGCAGACAGAATGACGGATTGGCTGCACATTTATTCAGTGAGGCTCAGGGATCTCGTTCAGTGTCTTAAATTTGAAAAGATGATAGCAAGTTTATCATGGGCTCTTTCTCTGCTCCACACGTGTCATCTTCCTTGTGCATCGTGCCAAGATTTTTCAGCACGATGTAGCACATTTATTATATTACATATGCATGTGCACACTTCCTCTTCACCTCTTCCATTTCCAATTTCTCCATCTCTTTGCCCATGACTCTCCAAAAAATTTTGAGTGTCAGAGGTAGAATGGTGGATGCAGACAGATGACTTTCTGGTCTTGATCATTTAAACTAAGAAGAAAGTAAACAATACAGCAGGCAATCTGCTGACTTTTCTTCTTTCCAATCGGAGCTAGAAATCAGTTTTATTGTCACGCCTCCCTTTGAAGCTTGAAAAACTTTGCCCACTACTGTAACCTGATCTACTGTATCTACTGTAAAAAAAAAAATCAGCTCCATTTTGTCTTTCAGCTTTATGTGCCTTTTTCTGTTGAATAATAAAAACATCTTTATTATAAAAAGTAAGAAACTATGTAACTAGTAAACTAGAAACTAGTAAAACTAACTAGATTTAGTTGAATAATGTTTAGATTTCATTCAAGTAATAACTTTTTGTCAGTAAGCCTATAGTGTTTTTCTGTGCAAAGATCATTTTGATTATAGACAATGACTTTTATCCAAATGTCTTCAAGTAAATGAATAAATAATAAATGAAAACATCTTTGCAGGAGCAATATCAAAGGATAAGTTTATCCAAAAATAAAATTAATTTACTCAATATGGAACACAACAGGAGATGGATGTGGGATGAGACAGAGGATAGTAGCTCTCAAGCTCCAAAAATGACATAAAAGAATCATAAAAGAGTCTAAGAGTCTTCTGAAACCATACAATAGCTTTGTGTGAGGCATTATTCACTGAACATCTTCATACAATTCAAATCTGGTGCTTTAACGATAAAACCGAGAATGTGTTTACATAAGAGGTGTGCATTGAGGACCATGTAAAGAGAAAAGAGGAGGAGCAGACACAACTGCATAAACTTCATTGGAATGCAAGGAAAAGAACGAGACCTCAATATTCGCCCTTACAAAATCTCCCCAAGGCACTTGCCCCACAGCACTGCTCTAATGGCTGATCTGACAACAGATTAACTTTCGGCCATTAAACAGGCCATATACTGGATCTACGGTACATAGGAGTTTTAGAGGAATTGTCCATATCCTTCACAGTTATGTGAAGGTGAGGAAAAAGTAAATCTAAATGATTTATGAATCAGCCCTGAATCAGCAATAAAGCTTTGGTACAATTTGTGCCATTGCTTTAAAGGCCACTCTCCCAAAACTTCTGATGAAATGTATAGTCACCACGCTCTGACTCCTTTTGTTCAATTTTGGAAAAAGTATGATGATATTTCTTGGAATAAATTTGAATTCAGCCTCAGCTAAACTCGTAACCTTTAAATGCTAATGAATCTTTTGCTGGGAATCCTCAATGCTGCTCTCTTAATCCTAAATGCTTTCATCTCCTTTGAAATATCGAAAACACCACAAGGGAAGCAATGCTTTGCTTGGGTGTCACAATGGTAATCAAAAATTTTTTTTGAAGTTTTTGTGTACCACTGCTCAGAGAAGTGTACCTGCATCAGATCAGTTCCTCAGGATGCAAGAAGTTCTATTTGATAATGAATCCCACTGGATTTGTCTACACCATTACAGCATCACAACTGTTCTTCAAGGTGTGTGTCTCTCGCAAATATTCACTGCGTCCCTGGGGACAGCGTTACATTGAAAGCGCTGACAAAGCCCTGCCCTAATCAGACACCTGTAAGACAATCAGAGTTTCTCCTGTACATGAGGAGAGATGTTTAACAAGGAAAACCTCTGGGACAGCTCAGTGTACATAGTGTGATCAGGGTTGACTGCATTTGTGTGTGTGTGTGTGTGTGTGTGTTTACCTGTTTCTCCCCACACAGGCAGGTATTCATCCTGCTGGATGTCCAGCATGATCTCCAGGCCGTTGCCCGTGCCTCCTTTCATTGTAGTCCTCAAAGTCTTCCCCTCTTCAGCAGCGTTAAACATGTAACATTTCCCATAACGTGTAAACACCTGGAAAGAGGAAGAGTGAGAGAGAAAGTTTATTTGACTTCATCGATTTAAATCAATTTATTCGTATAAGGCTATTGATTCCCACAGACAATAATTTTGACTTAATTTGCATGTGGATAAATGCCATGAAATACATTTAAATACATTTTAATGAAAGCTTAGCAGGCAAATTGGCCGAAGAGTTTCAAAGTATTAATGTGAAGCGTGTATTATTTTTAAGTTACATGAATAATTTAGCATCAAAAATGAGCTGTAAAGTTGTCTGAATCGTCCTCCTGAGATGGGAATACACTCTAGGTCGATGAACTTCTGGTTAAAAGATACTGATGTAATTCTGGTGGGCGGAGTTTGCAGAATGCATGAAGCTCCACATAAACAGTGGTTTACATATCACATACAATATTTATGTCCTGTTTCTCATGTGCCTTCCTGGTATTCCCTGCACAAACACTAACTAAATAAATAAATACTGAGTGGCCTTATAACAAGAGTTGAAATGTTACACATAACTACAATTAATATATTGGGGCTGGTTGTCACAAGGGTCGGTAATTATAACTTTGAGTTTTTTTTTATAGTCAAGACTGTAAATTGTTTACTTCTGAAAAGGTTTGACAGCTGCATATTGAAACATTTATTTGCAGTACTGCAAATTAAAGGCTTCAATTTTCATAGGCCTTATAGGCTGCTATTGGTTTGTATGTAGCATAATGCGTTTCCCTGTCACACTTTATTTTAAGGTCCAATTCTCTCTATTAACAAACCATTAACTATGACTTTTGCCTCAAACTACTGATTTGCTGCTTATTAATAGTTAGTAAGGTAGTTGTTAAGTGTAGGTATTGATTAGGATTAGGGATGTAGAATATGGTCATGCAGAATATGTGCTTTATAAGTACTAATAAACACCCAATATGTTAATAATATATTATTCAATACTTCTTTCATGGCCTCTCATGCATTTTTAAAAGGAGACTAGAGTGAAGTTGGATGTGAATTAAAAAAAAGCTACATTTTGATCTGTTTAAAGTCTTTTACTCACACAAAGCATTCACCTGGCTTCAGAAGACTTAATCATTTTGGAAGCTTGAAAGCTCTAGTCCCCATGCATTATAATTGCATAGAAAAGAGCAGCCAGAAGATTATCCTTTTGTGTTCCAAAGAAGAAAGAAACTCTACAGGTTTGGAAGGACATGGTGAATTTTTAGATGAACCACCCCTTTAACATCTGTAGGATATCAGACCGAATCAGACAATCTAAGATTTGGTCAAAACATGGTTGAAACCTGAGGAGCCCAAAATTCCACAAAAGGCCCAAGACAACAGGATGTCATAAATCAGACCCTAGCCAGTCTGAAGCAAGCCTAACCAACTCCTTCACAGAACAGCTTTCAACATTAACACAAAAGGAACACACTGATCATAACAACTCAGGAAGGAGATTGTCAATTTTAGGGCAAGTAATTAAGATTAATGGTCAAAAGAGATGCACGGCGTGACCATCACATGGTAACCAGTGATAGCAATCACAAGCTCTTTGGATTTACTTCCCCCACCTCTGAGACAGAGAACAGACTGAAATTCCTTACAGACATTTTAACTTCATACATTCACAGAACATGTCCTTATGTTCAGAGAATGGCACAGAAACTGCATTTCCATTTAAATATGCATCTAAATGACACTAAAAGGACTGGTGAGCAACTAATCATTGCTATGCATAACTCCATATTATGTATGTAACCCACATGTGACTTATCAGGTCTTAATCATTTATTGTGTATGTATTTTTAATAACTATTGAATAGCTTAATGGTTCGTATTCAGGTTTGGTATGTGTGAGTTTGAGAATTCATGCTTGAAACGTTTATTCCAATCACTTCTTTGTCAAATGTATCATATACTTGTTATAGAAATCATGTCCAAATCTATACTCTGCAAGAGCGGGAAAAACGTGGACCATGTGACTGATAAGAGAACATTTGGTTTATTGAATGGGGAGGAGAAATATACAACACCCCGAGCAAACACGACATCTAATTGGTCAAAACACCATTTGGGGTGCGTTAAACAGCCTGGTTTAAATACTCAGGACACCATCTTTCTCTCTCTTCCTTTTTGCCTTTTCGAGCCTTGTCGTTTTTTTTTAATCATGTTTCTTTAGTTTTGAGCGTGCTCTGGCTTACACGCCATCTCCTCCAAAACCATGAGGAGAAACGCCACCTGGTCTCGTCAAACTTTGCTTCTATTACTATTTCTTTAGTTTATTTTATTTTCCATTGAGAGTTTCGTGTTTCGAGTTAAGTTTGCCTAACGCCGCATCTCCGAAAAAGTGCCGTCTAAAACTTCAACTGCAGACCACAGCTCCGCGTCGTCAGCCAACGCCCAATCACTGGCTTCACAAGACTGAACCTCCAGCCAATCAGAAAAGCGGGAAACCCCTTACGGCAACCAGACAAGGAAGGGAACCCCACACACAGGAACGCAAGTACCTCCAGATCCTAGCTGAACTGGTGCATTTAATATAAATTTTAACCTAATTGAGGAACTCAATGCTAGGGTTAATTAAGTGATTGATGGTTGTTCAGATCTATGCAATTGCACATATTGCTGTAAACTTGGGATTTCACATTTTCATTCTCTTAAACTAATTATTTCCTCACTTTCTCTCTTTCTGCAACTTGTGTGAATGCGTGTGTTCATGTGTTAGATTAGTTTATATGTCTTAGATTTATCCAATAAAGCCTTATTTATATTGAAAAGAGAAGTATCTTGTGTTTTGTGCTCACAAGTTAATGTCTTAAACTGCCGATCTTGTTACAGTGCTAATTAATAGTGTTTTCACTATATTTTGGATATAAATATCCATTGCAGAATTGATGTCATACG
>NW_015505188.1:10695-11086 GCF_001515645.1 Sinocyclocheilus grahami | reverse complement strand
CATATTCATGTTTGGTATGTGTGAGTTTGAATCTTCTTGCTTGAAACGTTTCTTCCAATCAATTCTTTGTCAAATGTATCATATTCTTGTTATAGAAATCATGTCCAAATGTATACTCTGCCAGAGCTGGAAAACGTGGACCATGTGACTGATAAGAGAACATTTGATTTATTGAATGGGGAGGAGAAATATACAACACCCCAAGCAAACACGACATCTAATTGGTCAAAACACCATTTGGGGTGTGTTAAACAGCCTGGTTTAAATACTCAGGACACCATCTCTCTCTTTCTCTCTCGCCCTCTTCCTTCTTGCCTTTTGAGCTGTGTTTTCTTTTTAATCATGCTTCTTTAGCTTTTGAGCGTGCTCTGGCTTACACGCCAGCTCCTCC
>NW_015505188.1:0-10538 GCF_001515645.1 Sinocyclocheilus grahami | reverse complement strand
AGACCACAGCTCCGCGTCGTCAGCCAACGCCCAATCACTGGCTTCACAAGACTGAACCTCCAGCCAATCAGAAAAGCGGGAAACCCCTTACGGCAACCAGACAAGGAAGGGAACCCCACACACAGGAACGCAAGTACCTCCAGATCCTAGCTGAACTGGTGCATTTAATATAAATTTTAACCTAATTGAGGAACTCAATGCGAGGGTTAATTAAGTGATTGATGGTTGTTCAGATTTATGCAATTGCACATATTGCTGTAAACTTGGGATTTCACATTTTCATTCTCTTAAACTAATTATTTCCTCACTTTCTCTCTTTCTGCAACTTGTGTGAATGCGTGTGTTCATGTGTTAGATTAGTTTATATGTCTTAGATTTATCCAATAAAGCCTTATTTATATTGAAAAGAGAAGTATCTTGTGTTTTGTGCTCACAAGTTAATGTCTTAAACTGCCGATCTTGTTACTGTGCTAATTAATAGTGTTTTCACTATATTTTGGATATAAATATCCATTGCAGAATTGATGGCATACGGCTCGTTCACTGAATCGCTGGCCGTCTCAGTGATCAGCCGTAAACAGTGATTCTGTCCAAATTCCCTTACATATTATTGGTGGAGTTCCCTTTAAAATCTTAAATGATTCCCTTTGAGCTAAATTATCACTGTTTCCCTTACACATCATTCAACTATAATCACTGTTCATCAGATTGACAGCCGCATATGTTATGGGGTTTCAGACTTGCATTTTCTGCCTTGTTTGTTTGAGGAACATGGTTAGTGCAGCGTCTTCATCTTCAGACATGCCCTCTGGCTCACCCTTAAATTGCTTATATTAGAGAAAATACTATTTTCTGCTGTGGGTCTGTGAGAACTAGATAACATCTGATTCCAGGATGCAAAGTGAATCTCTCCGTCACCCTTCAGAGCAATTCCTCATCAAAGCCCTCGAGGAAAGAGTGATAGAATGACCCCAATGTTCCCTGTTCAGATGACAAGGAGGAAAAAGGACGGAGAGATGGGTGCATTTATATTCATTTACCAATGAAGGTGTTTTACACAGCGGAGCAGAGACAAATACAACCATTTGAGAGTAATTGAGCGAAAAGAGACCACCACCTTTACAAAACTCAAGTCCTTTATCCCTTTCTTTCTTTCTTTAGCTCTATAATTTGGGACTAAATTTGATAGTGAGTAATTAAGAGAGCGAGATATGTAATTAAGAGAACAAGATAAAGCAATTCTCAGCTTGTTTTGATGATAACGGACAGTACAAGAAAAGACATAAATGGAAAAATCGGGATCCCTCATTATACATAATGATGATAATTATGATTAAGCATGTTTCAACACCCTCAGTGTCTAAGAATCAAGATTCTTTAAAGAGATAGTTCAACCAAAAATGATCATTTAAAATAATTTACTTGTCATTGCAAACTTGTATGACTTTTTTCTTCTGTGAAACACCAAATATATTTTGTAAAATTGTACTTTTTGTGGTCCATACAGTTCAAGTCAGTAGGGGCCAATGTTGTTTTGGACCCCATTGACTTTCATTGTACAGGTAAAAACAGCAGAAGCTTTTTTCCACAAAAGTAATCAAGCCAATACATGTTTGAAACAAAAAGAGGGTGAGTAAATAATGACAACATCTTTATTTTTTTTATATATTTTTTATGTGAACTAACCCTTTAAGGACAGAGAGGTGTACTATATTTCTCTAAGAGCTGCAATCTACTGACTGAAAAGCAAGTGTTGTAAGCTTTTGGTCTTCCCTCGAAGATAAGCATGAAGCTGTGTTTGGAAAGCTGCTTTGAAACGGTATCTTTCCAAGGACTGGTGTGGAGAATGCTGATCTAAGATCACTGAAAGATGGATGGATGAATGATTGAGAAGGTTTCTCCTTACAGCATGTCTGTACACACACTCGGGTTTGTTTTTATGGTTTATGGGGACTCTCCATAGGCGTAATGGTTTTTATACTGTACAAACCGTATATTCTATTGCCCTACACCAACCCTACCCCTAAACCTACCCGTTACAGGAAACTTTCTGCATTTTTAGATTTGCAAAAAAACTCATTCTGAATTATTTATAAGCCTTTTGAATTACGGGGACACTGAAAATGTCCTCATAAATCACCTTCTCGTTGTAATACCTATGTCATACCTATGATATTATACAAATTTGTGTCCTCATAAACCACATAAACATGCATACACACACACACACACACACACACACACACACACACAGACGTTCAAGATAAATCACCATAGCCTGCAGCTGCCAGACCACAGTCCACAAAATTGACATGAATATTCAGTCTCATCCTTCATGCCTGAGCTAAGTGCTAGCAGAGATCACCCTTTAAAGATAGAGAGAGAGAGTTAGAACTGAGGGAAAGCAATGCTAAAGACATAGTGGGCCATACAATCCTCATTTCCTGCAATGACTGACAGCTTTAGTTCTTTTTCTTGCTCCGTGTTTCAAATTCAATTTAATTTCAACTGACAAGGCAAACAGAAGTGAGGACTTCCACTTAAGATAACTTGTGGCTTATTAAAACAGGAACCATCAACATAAAGCTATCTTTCAACATAAAACCAAAGACGTCTCTTTGGAATCAGACCATCCGTTTAGGATTTAAGCCATACAGCTTTGACAATGAATCCAAAAAACTCAAACCAAGTTCCCTTTAAAATCTTAAATGATTCCCTTTGAGCTAAATTATTATTGACCTGTTTCCCTTACACAAATTAACAAAAGACGCAATTTAAAGGTGGCTGCTAATCGCCGTCTTACTAAATGAGGTTTTAGGAGGAGTTAACCAAAGACTTAGCATCATAAAATGACATCTGCAAAAAAATTCTCACAGAATACTGAGATACAAAGCACACAAATACATTTCACCCTTTAAAAATAGTCAATAAGCCATTATGACTGCTGTTGTTTGGAATAAAGACCTTGTTGGCATGCTGTCATTAAACTTAGTGCCTAGCATGTTAACGTATACAGTCATTGTAGACATGCCAATAGTCATTTGCTATTATTGAATAAGGCTGTTTCTCTGAACTAACAGCAAACAGCAAAACATTTGTGAAGGCTTGATTTGAGCACACACGCTGAATACTTTCTTCATAGCCTGTAAAACCATTTAACTAATTTAGACGAGTAATGAAACAAAAAGTGGCTCTTTTTTCCATTTTCACTCTACAGAGAAGAAAAATCTTCCATTAGTCCTGAAGTTTGGTGCTTTCATGGCAAGACAAAACAACCTCTGTTACCTCGAGGTTAGCAGGTTACTGTTAAAACACAGGATGTTATAAAACACATCAATTCTCTTTCAATTAACTTGCATCTCATAACCATGTCACATTTGTGACAACTTCAGAAGGGTGTGCTTTAGGTGTGGATGTTGGTGCGTAAATCAAGCTCATTAGCTGGTTTGTGCGTTTCTGAGAATAAATAAAAATCTCATTAAATATTCAAAGAAAGGAAGCAGTTCGAGTGTTCTAGAACAAAATGGCATGACCTGGTTTGAGGGATGCCCATTATTTTTAATGACACAGACAGAGACGCTATTAGCGAAGGTGCTTGTGTGATATGGCTGTGGGCAAGAGAAGCTTGACTGTGGCAGGGCTCCTTTGACAGGTGAATGTGCGGGAGGTCGACCGTAAGAATATGCCGACGAGGAATACATTATGATAATCATATTTAGGGAAAGCAGTAGGAGATAAAGCACAACTTGATGTTCACAAAAGGTCATGCTCATTTACATCTAGTTGTTTAGCTGCTCTTTCGTTCAAGGTTTCGATTAAGAATATAGATGTATGAATAAATCAGATTAATGTGAATATTTATGGGGCCCACCATTAGATGCTATTTGGAGTGGTACGAAACATCTTCTCGACTGCTAACTACTGTGTTAATGGAGCATGTTATGAATAGATTTTTTTAAATTTACTGACTGATCATGCAGTATGTAGATCAGCTCTCTGACTGACAGGATATTTATCAGTGAAACTGTGAAAATGAAGTGAAGTGAAGACTACCCCAAGGGTTTTAAACCTGCAGAGAAAAACGTGGTCTTTTCTGTTCACACTAAGTAAGGTCATCCTCAAAACTGGAGAAGTTTCAACTGGTGTGCCAGGAACATAATGTTGTTGCCATTTCCCATCTAAAGACCTGGAGGTGCTCTATGATGTCTCTGAGTCTTATCAGTCACTGGCCTAGTGGGTTTTTTCTCCCTTGTCGCCTGCCACATGGATTATCTTCTTCAGACATGGATGCCATCATTTTCTAATTTCATTCGCTGTCTCCAGGCCCTCCTCCGTTCTTTTATTTCTCTCTACAGTGTGTGTGTTTATCTTTAAAGTGGCTTTTGCACCATGAAGTGTCTGTTATGTCTCGATAGGATGCAATCTCAGTTTGATGAATTCATAGGACAAGAGAGAGTTGGAAATAAAAAACAATGTAAAAAGTAATTCTTAGATTAAATACACTTGAAAAAGAGATAAATAGATAGATATACAGACAGACAGACAGACAGACATATAATTTTAACTTACCAAACAAAACACAAGCCTTTCAAATGCATCTTGTCTATTATAATATACCTTAAATATACTTTACGTCAAATACACAAGCACATTAGGATTAATGCAAGTTTACATAGATCTTTGTTTTGCAGGCTACTGTTAAAACATGAAATGAAAAACAATTTAAAACAATGTAGACAGCCTGCGCAGCAATCTTATTAAAGTTAATCTTAGTAATCTTAATTATAGAATTCTTACTGGATTTAATCTAAATAGGTAATTACTAAATAGGTCATGGCAACTTGATATTGCATAAGTTTGGCCAAGACATTTACTAATTCTGCAAATGAATTCAACTCAACTCAAAAAAGTCAAGCAAACGTTTGCCTTCATTTTTAAAAAGTTCTACCACACATTTTTTTACAGTGAGAGAAAGAGAGGAGAAAAGTCCTTGCCAGTTGAGCAGATCTAGCCTTTGAGTGGAAGAGAAGTGAGTCCAGACGCATTATATCCTCACTCTGGACAGCGAGTGCCAGTGCTTGCGGCTAATGGCATAATGCCCGGATATTTTTGACAGTCTGCCACCCAAACCTGCTCGGCCTCATGATTCCACACGGTCAATCACACCATCACAAAATCAATGACACACTGACATTTTATGGTGTTATCATTCACACACAAATTCAATTTAGGAACAGAAAAGAAAAAAAACGGGCAAGAAACTCAAAGTTTGCAAGTAGGCCTCCGTTAAATCCCCCCAAATCTGAATTACTTAATCGTACTTTGGGAATGGGAACTTTCAGAGAGATAGTTCACCCAAAAATGAAAATTCAGTCTTTTCAATGGAAGTCAATGGGCACCAAAACTGTTTGGTTACCATAATTGTTTAAAATGTCTTCTTTTATGTTCCACAGAAGAAAGAAACTCATTCAGGTTTGAGGGTGAGTAAATGTTGACAGAATAGTTATTTTTTGGGTGAACTATCCCTTTAAAATCAGTGAGAAGGGAACTTCCAGTAACCAATGAAAATTACAGAGAGAAAATATTTCAAAATACCCCTACTTTCTCCTACATAATAGAATAAAAAAAGACTAAGCAGGAAACCTGTTTCCTGATTACCACAGTACTTGCACCAGACCAGCATTTCCACTAATATGACATAAGATGTTGATACAACACTTATCTCCTTAGACAAATTCCCATTCCGCCCCAGCAGTTCACCGGAGGATGGAGCAATGACGGGAACATTTAAATCAGGTGTGTTAAGAACCAGTTAAGCGCTTTTATTAAAGCCAAAGAAGACTGGCGCATTCTGATCGCCTTTATTGTGATGTGGTCCTGCTTTGTTCCCCTAAATCGATTTTCATTCTGCAGTGGATTGTCACAGGATGGAAAGGAGAGGGTCTGGGCGGGGTGTTTACTGGAAGTTATGTTTATAAAAATCTGTAGAGTTGCAAGGTGAGCACTTTGCTTCACGGAACATTAACAGTGATGGGTGTGAGAGGGTGAATAATTCATAATACATACTACTGAGGAAATGCGTACACAACAGACACACACACACACACACTGACTCACACACTCACTGACACACACGCAGATGCAGTCAAGACAGGTTTAGTTAAACTTCATCATCTTCACATCCAATTAAACAAAGAACATTACTGGACATGCAACATTACACAAATGTAATCTTTTATCACCCCTGTCATCAATGTTATTGCAGTTATATGTGCTTGACTAGTGCTAATTAAGGATCTGATGAGGGAATGTCCAGAGTATTCTAGACAATAAAGCTTCAAAGTAGAAGAGAAAAAGAAAGTGATGCATCAACAGAGAAATAATATTTCCAACATCCGTTATTTTTGTCTGTTTCTGTGCATTCAGTGTTGCTGTAATTTCATACAGTGACCGCGTGGACTCATCCATATATAAATTACTTATCTTCTCTGCCACTCGTTCAATGCCATCTTTCATTTATTTGCTTATGTATCTATTTTAAGCAACTCAAATTAGCATTTTTCCTCTTCCTATTCAGCTATAGCTCATGCTCAGCTGTGACATCTCAAAACAGCCTAATTGAAATGAGTTCATTAAATTATTATAATATTGCGCTCTCAAACGCAGCATAAGACGTCACTCAGTAGAGTCATTATGAGTCAGAGACTCTTGCTCTATTCCAAATTCTTGTGCGCTGCCTACGAAGGCAGTATTTTAAGGCTTAATAAGCACACTCCAGGCACGAAGGCAGGTTCAAAAGGTTGACAGCATAATTATGCAGCCTGCTAAAATAACTTATTTTTGACAAATTCTTGGTCAGCGTTGCATGTATCCTTCCCAGAGAAGGCAATCCTAACATGCAGAGCAAGTAAAGAAATAAATTTTAAAAAAAATTAAAAGTTTAGTGTTGATAAGAATTATTAGCAACTCTTTAGTTTAGGGACCAATTCTCACTATTAACTAGTTTATTATTAGCATGCATATTACTACCAAATTGGCTGTTTAATAACAATTATAAAACACATATTAATGTCTTATTCTGTGTGACCATATTTTAGATCCCTTAATCTTGCCCCATACCTAAATTTAACAACTA
This sequence comes from Sinocyclocheilus grahami, assembly GCF_001515645.1. Classification (NCBI taxonomy): domain Eukaryota; kingdom Metazoa; phylum Chordata; class Actinopteri; order Cypriniformes; family Cyprinidae; genus Sinocyclocheilus; species Sinocyclocheilus grahami. The sequence continues at coordinate 3,403 of NW_015505188.1, read as the reverse complement.
CCTAACTAACTATTAATAAGCACCAAATTGGGAGTTTATTGAGGCAAAAGTTGTAGTTAATAGTTAATAGTGAGAATTGGTCCCCAAACTAAAGTGTGACCAAATAATTTCTTGTTTTTGAAAGAAGTCTCTTATGCTCACCAAGACTGCATTTATTTGATCCCAGTTAAATCAGTACTATTACCGAATATTATTACCATTTAAAGGGGTCATATGATGCTAAAAAGAACATTATTTTGTGTATTTGGTGTAATGAAATGTGTTTATGCGGTTTAAAGTTAAAAAAACACATTATTTTCCACATACTGTACATTATTGCTTCTCGTCTATGCCCCGCCTTTTTGAAATGCGTTGATTTTTACAAAGCTCATCGTTCTGAAAAAGCGAGGTGTGCTGTGATTGGCCAGCTATCCAATGCATTGTGATTGGCCGAATACCTCAAGCGTGAGATGGAAATGTTACTCCCCTCACATACTGTTGATGCCGTGTCGACCGGAGCGATGAGACAAAAACATTAAAACCCATTACAAACGAGGCATTTGTTGCATCCAGTGGGGACATAATTACTGATTATAATGACTTATACTGTCTTTTTACACGTTGCATTGCATTGCATCGCACCGCGTAAACATAAAACTCTGTCTGCATTTGTGATCAGAGAAATGACAAACAACAAGTGCTACTCTACTGCCCAAAACTTGCGTTTGAATCATCAGTGGCAAATCCTTTAAATGAAAACGTACTTACAGACTGTCAGTCAGAACTGCCGACATTTTAGTCTAACGTTACTCTCCCAGGATCAGTAAACAGTCCTCCATAAAATGTGCTGCACACATCTGGATATTTGGGTTAAACTGTTCTGGAACAGTGTTGTAAATACAACTTAACCACTGATTTGTAGTCGTGTCCTCTTTTGGAAGACCAATCCGCTTCCTCCATGGTGAAAGCCGATCCGGCGATCCACAGCGCAAAGTTGTAATATTTCTTCAGCGACCAGCACGGATCAGCTCCAGGCATGACGAAGCAGATATTGTCCTCTTTTGGAAGACCAAACAAAGTAGTTTCACTTTTACAATGAAGCACACAGCGTCTTTACGACATTGCGGCGGAAACAACAAAACTACAGCGAGAATAAAAGTTACGCCTTCTTTCTTTGTGTGAACATTTGGGCGGCGTTATGCAAATCTTCCCACAGAGTGACGTAGGTATGTTGGGGCGTGTTAGAACGAGCCGTTTTAGGTAGGCGTGGTTGACTCTGAACTTTTATAAAGAATATCTCTTTGGATTTGAGACTTTAGTCTTTGCAACTTTACAGATCTTCTTTATGCACCAAGAGCTTGTAACACTCCAAAGAGAAAGGAAAAATTTAAACCGCATCATATGACCCCTTTAAAATAACTTTTTTCTGTTTTAATATACTGATTTGAATTGATTCTTCCGAAATCATTATGCTGATTTGCTGCTCAAACTTTTCTTAGTAATATCAATGTTTAAAACAGTTGTTCTGCTTCATATTTTGTGGGACCTGTGAAACATCCTTTTTCATGATACTTTGATGAATAGAAGTTTAAAAAGACCAGCATTAATTTGAAATATAAATTGTTGTAATTTAGTGAAAATTGTTACTGTCACTTTTGATCAATTCAATGCAACCTTACTGAATACATTATGTCCCCAAAACAACAACAACAAAGTACTGACCCTCAAACTTTTGAAATACCAAAAAGTATTGGGAAAATTACTATTACTATTGAACTACTATTTCAAACAATACTTTGTGCTGTGATTTTTTTATGCTTATTATTTTTGTTAGAGTACTGCATGATTAGCTTAGCAACATGCTCTTGTCAAACGCTAATGAAATCAATTGTTAGTTGATTGAGAATTAAATGAGAAATACTCATGAAAATGAGTATGAACACTGAAAAGCACTTATAAGAATAGTGTACTCATGTATAATGTAAAAATTAACTCTTATATGTGTGTGCTGTGCATTTTGCACTTCCCTTACGAAAATGTACCATGGTTTTACTACAAATAAATCTAAATAACCATGGTTATTATAGTTAAACCATGGTAACCACAAATTAACCATCGTTTTGCTACACTAACCAGAATTTAACCATGGTATTTGTAGTAAAACTGTTGTTATACAAATGGTGGACAATATCCCATGGTTACTACACTTTTACTGCAAAACCATGGTTCATTTGTAAGGGTTATTAGATTAGAGCATGCTAACATCAAACACAGTGTGAGTCGACTCATGCAGAACATTATTCTTATGGTAGCCATTGAGTACCTGTTTATGCAGAGCATTAAAAACATGTCACATATGAGGTCCCACAACAGTTAGGATGGTGCCTTAGAAGGTAGCAGCTTATGGAGGCAGTAGCCAGTGAAGCAGCTCACTAGGTTTTCAGCAGGCATATAATCATTACAGCATGACAGCGTCCAAACATTACAACCATGACATCACATGCCCTCAATAGAAGATTAATGGCCCATCTCGCATATTCTATTCTACAGACTCTCACACTTTTCTCACCTTCTCTTTCTCTCTGAGCCTCTTATGGGTTATAATATGGACCATCCTGTCACAGCACCATCAGCCCCCTCATCTGCCCTTTCTCTACCTGTCTCCATCTCTTCGTCTCCGTCTTTATGTGCAAAAGACACTTCAGCCCTGACACCACCCCCTCGGGTATGTTTCTATCCCAACTGTCAGTCACAGAGTCTTGCTGCCGTGGCAACAGGCGATGACCCTGACTTACGCTCATCAATCACCATGCTTAGCCAGAGGCGTCATTTGTTATCTTAATCAAAGCCTTTACTCACATACACTTGTGTTTACACAACTTTTGAGTAGTTAGCTACACTACTAGTTAAATTAAAGCTAACTACATTAAAGATATTTAAAGGGATATTTTGCCTAATTTCTTTTTTTTTTAAAGTTACATGTACTTGTACACATTTGATGTTGACACTCAAATTGAGATTTTTTTTCCTGCATTTCAACTGTTTTTTTCTCTCTCTCATATAATAAAAGTAATTTGGGTCCAGAACAATACTGAATCCCACTGACTTTAATTGTATGAACAAAAGAACAATATCATCAAAATTTCAATATTTCTACTTTTGTGTTCCACTGAAAAAAGAAAGTCATGCAGGTTTGAAACAACATGTAAATCAGTATCCAAATAATGATGATGATGTTCATGATGATTTCAACTATCCAATGATTCAGTTTATAATTCAGTTATAGCCACATTTTAATGGAAATCAAGAATGATTTGAATGCAGGAGAAACACTCAATAAGGCTGACATCAAATCTGCACTAATAAAGATGTAGCGTCGCGACCAATCTGACACACTAATTTTTATTTGATTTAACAAATCAAT
>NW_015505187.1:4578150-4580272 GCF_001515645.1 Sinocyclocheilus grahami | reverse complement strand
TATTCTTTATTTATCTAATAAATGGCATGTGCTCATATTTTTGTGTTATTAAAAAACAAGCACTGTACAGTACAATCACTACCTGGCTTTACTGCAAACCCCGAAATCGGTTTCTCTGACCCCTGCACAGGGAAATTCTTCACAAAAGAGAAACCTTACAGAAAACTCACTGTACTTATGCATCTGAAACTGGTTCACTGTTTAACAAAAATAATTCAAATAAATAAAATGTAAGAAGACAGCCATCAGTACAGAGAAAATAGAATGAGGTCTGTGGAAGAGGTCAACACATCAGTCATAGGTCACATGAGGGACGTGATTGACAGTTGTGAAAACTTCATCCAATCACATCCTGCTTCAGTTAATCAATGCTCACACATTCACAGTGTTTCTGTGTCAGTAAGTCAGAAATGCGTGTTGCGAGTCGTATTGATTGCTGTGTTATTATAACTGTAATGTTCTGATGTGTGTCTACTGCCACCTAGTGACCCTAAAACACATTAATCACACGGAATATTACCACAGGATTGATTTAATCATACTTAAAGAGGTCATCGGATGCCCATTTTCCACAAGTTGATATGATTCTTGAGGGTCTTAATGAAAAGTCTGTAACATAGTTTGGTTAAAATTTCTCAATGGTAGTGTAAAAAAACACCTTTTTTACCCTGTCAAAAACAGCTCTTTTCAGAGCAAGCCGTTTTGTAGCATTTTCCTTTAAATGTTAATGAGCTCTGCTGACCCCGCCCCTCTCTGAGGGACTGTTTAGTTGGCATTCATTGTGAAACTTGCTAATTAGCACATTATTAGGAAAGGTGATTTGCAAAGATTCATTAAAGAACCTTATACCCACTTGAGGTGAAGCTGGATCACAAATGATTCACGCGAACATAGACGCATTTAGGTAGATCGGGGGCATACTAGTGATGCGCAGATGGCGGTTATATCCGCGGGCGCTGCGGATAATCCGCGGATCGAGTGGGTCGGGTAATAAAAAAAATGCATTCTGATTATTTGTGGGTGGGTCGCGGGTGGATAAAATAAATAATTAATGATGCAAGTATTAACTACATTTTCTAAATTATGAACGTGTTTTAAATAGGCTACAGAAATTGAATAAACTGTAAATTAACATTAAAAGTTATTCAACAAAACATTATTTAGTCAAGAGCAGTAAGGGATTTTCTCTGTCTTTTGTTGTTTGATTAACATTAATAAAAGACGGCACAGCTTTATTAGGCTGCTGTCACAAGACCTATTTCACGGATCCAATACTGATACTCATTAACTTAAGACAAATCCGACAGTAGCCTACTTTCTCAATTTGGTACTCGCAGTACGCGCTTTGAATGTGACTGTGAGCGCACGCGCCTCTGGAGAGCGCGAGTACCAAAGCTTAAAAAGACGTGAAAATAATACATTTTTGTGATGATGCAACAATGACTGATCAGGCTATTGACAATTCTGTCAACTGTCCCGAAACGCGAGCTAAAGTCTTCTATTGCAGCGTGCATCAGCTCAGTCTGTGCTGAAACGCTACTGTCAATCAAACTATCGTGGGCGTGGCTTGGTTTTATTGCATCACACAGACAGGCATCTGAGATCGGCTTGATTTGAGAAAGGGGTAAAGATTTTAGTAGATTTTAAAAAAAAAACACATGGTGGATTTTTATCATTATTGGGTGGTTGTGTACACACACTGCCAACACACATTTCAGTTCAAACAACTTGTAAAAGTGCATGTAGCATCCTATGACCCCTTTAAGCAGATGTGGAAGATTGAACTGCAATACGTCACCTTCACATTCACTTTCAGTTTCAATAATACACAAAGGTATCAAACCATTTGATGAGTGTTTGTTTCAATTTTCATATTTATTCGGTTTCACACGTCCGAATGAAATACTCTTTTTAAGGACTCAAAAAAAATGCTTTACAAATATTTACAATGGTAATAATAGTTTCTGTCAAAAGAACTCTTTTTTAAAATTCTGTTTTCATTAACGTCATCATTTAAATCAGATGGTCAATGAGCTACGTCTTAGCTAATGCTAATGCTGTGCAGAAGAGGCACTTTATTGCAATAGTAAAAACCTAAAAAAAGAAACGACACACACACAGA
>NW_015505187.1:4575030-4577947 GCF_001515645.1 Sinocyclocheilus grahami | reverse complement strand
TAATAATAATAATAATAATAATAAAGTAAACATGTAAAAGAAAATGGAGAAGAGAAACGAGGAGAGTTGGAACGGTTGCCACGCTTTAGTTTCAGAGGTAAGGTAAACTCAGTAACTCAAGGCTAAAAGTAGTGTTAGTGTAATCTATCAACTATACGCACATCATAAACCCGTCTTTTTAGGCAAGCACCAGATATGGGTGTCATGTCACTGAAATAGTATTTAAAGTGATGATCATAAACATAAACTGTGATTTTGGAAACCAATCTCTACTTCATTGTGAAGAATCTAGTGCCTGGTACCTGGAGCATTTCAGGTCTTTTCTGTTGGAAATCAGTGGGGAATTGATTCTTGTGAATCACCATAGCCTTCAAGATCATTATTCATTGGTATCCTATATTGTAGAGGGAAAGCGCATGATTACTTTGAAAAGACACATTTGTTGCAGTTTATCATAGTAGTAAGTATTGCTAAGACAACTGCATTTGTGTAAGACAACTAATTATGTGAAAACTTTCTAGCTTTATAACATTTGCATTTTCAAAGTTGCACAGTCTGCCATATCAATCACCAATACAGTTTTCTATGAGTGAAAGTGACTCTTTTTTTTTTAGGTAACCAAACATGGATTCAGCAGTCCTCAGAGTAGTCTTTGACCACAGGATAGACAAGCTAACACTGTCGTCTGGAATACCAGAGTCCTTGGAGGAGTTACACTCAGCTTTCAAGCAGGCTTTAAATATTACAGATGATATCAGTCTTCAGTATATGGATTCCGATTTTGAGAACTTTTTTACTCTTCACTCCACGACTCAAATTCAACACAAATCCACCATAAAGGTTGTGACAGTTGCACCAATAGTATTTTGTTTCCAAGTAATTTTTCCACAAAAGCTGCAATATCACAGAACAATCCCTTGCTTATATCTCCTCCACATGTACCAGATTCATCTGCAAGCAGTCATCCTGTCTCATAATAAAAGCCCAGGAAGGAAACCATGCCCAAAAGCATTCATCATTCCACACTAGACTGAATTAGTTCTTGAATGAGCCAATGAAATTTACAGAAAAGATGGGACAGTGCCAACTATCGCAAATGTCAAGTCTGACAAACCCAAAAAGCTGGCTCAGTCCATTTACACGTACACTGCATATCCATTCACACATCAGATTATTTCCGTTGCTGAATCATTTATAAAGGCACACCCATGTCTGAAGGGTCGTGGGAGCTTTTCAGGCTTTTATGCTTGGCAGACAAACATGCAATATAAAATGGCTAACCATCGAACGGAACTCTAAGGTTTTGGCATTCCTGAGGTCACATGCAATGCTCTAAAACACGAACACCCAGATGACAAGAAGTATGCGGAAAACGTTAAAAAGCCAAGAAGAGCTGAAGTCAATCACTTCCCATCTTACCGAGTGAGAAAAGCTGATGTGTGAGAATTGAAGAAGAACAACAATGAAAAGATGACAAAGGAAAAGATGAACAAAACATTTGCACGTCGACGACATGAGATCATTAATCAATGTCCAAGTGTGTAAGACATAAAGGAAAGATGGCCAGCACTGTTTCAACCTTCTCAAGTGAGTTACCAATCATGTTTAGAGACCAAAAGGAACATAATGTATCTGAAAACCCCTTCTCAAAACATATGAAATTAATTTTTCTCTCATTGCATATTTCAGGTGAATGCAGAATGTCAAAGAATAACCACTGTGCAGCTGGAACCTAAATTTATCTTCATTGGATCTTCACACTCCCAAGCTGCTGGCGCTGTTTCGTGCCAAAGGAGTAGCACTTGGAGAAAGACTGAAAACTGAGATGGAACTATTGAAGGTATAGTTTATAATGCAAGCCATTGGGTTACTTGTAAGGGTGAAAGGAATTGATTATTCTTTTTTCTTCATGATCATGATTCATGAGTAAATTAAATTTTTAACGTGATTATATTTAGGTACTCAAATTCAAAAGCTGACAAAAGCATTTATGTGTGACAACTGTTCAGTGAGGTCATGTTTTGTTGCCTTGAGTTAATTTCATGGACTTTCAAAGAAAATATTCAATAAGTCATGTTTATTTATATACAAGTTCAATTCTAGTAACAACTTCAGTTTCAAATGTAAATCAGCCGGACAGAGGATAGTACAGTGCCATTCAGTTTTTGTTCAGCATCCTCTGTTGATAGAATCGAGCACAGTTTAATTTAAAAAATGTACAGAAAAATTACTTAAGCAGTTTCTAAGCCCATGTGATCATGCTAAACGGTTAAAAGTAGCAAGGAACAAAACATTGTGCAAGCAAAAAAAACCCTTGGGAGAGGCTTATACAGTTATGTTGCTCGCCTGTTGACACATTTCTTGCACCCCTGTTTTACACCACTAAATGGAGAAGGACATATAATTAATTCAGTGTTCTGCTGATATGATGTTCTCTAGTTTTGACCAATGTTTCATAGGTTTTGAGTCTCACTGCTGTTTAATGTTACAGGGCAATGAAGACCAGACAGGAATTGAACAGCTTGTGATGGCAGCAATTGTGACAAAGACAGGAGCTTCCAGTGACAGTCCAAAGGACACTGGAATTGTTATCGAGGGGGCAAAAGTTGTTACAGGCCTCGAAAATGTGCCCAGGGCTTGCTGTGTCCTCCATGGTTTGACTTATGCACTGAAAATCCATTATCCCAGGAATCTAAAGTACTGTATACCTTTAAGGTATTTCAGAAACCTTTCTTGGAGCTGGATGCTTCAAAGCTCTCAAACAGACTCCAGTCACTCAGGTCTAAACTGCTGTCTTAAAATAAGATGGTTTCATCTGTTCTGTGGTTCCATGTTGCCAAACAAAGACCTCACATTTTGTGTGAGAAACGCCAAAAAAAAGTTGTTCTGCATACTTGAACTGTTCTCATCCTGTGTG
>NW_015505187.1:4568945-4570465 GCF_001515645.1 Sinocyclocheilus grahami | reverse complement strand
ACTCACAATTGCGAGTTAAAAAGTCATAATTGTGAGATATAAACTAGCAATTCTGAGAACTAGTCTTTTTTCCCCTCTCAAAATTGGACTAACTCGCAATTGTGAGTTTATAGCACGCAATTCTGTGAAAAAAGTCAGAATTGTGAGATTAAAAAAAAGGTCGCAATTACCTTTTTTTATTTTTTATTCAGTGGCGGAAACGGGCTTCCATACAGATACTATTATTTTACATTTTAATAAAACTTTTAAAATAACACTTAAGTCTTTAGTGCAGGTTGGCATTCAGAAATATCAGATGCCTCAGTTTGGATGTGCTGATGCGATTTCTCCTCTCTGTGATTATTTGTCCTGTTTTTGAGAAGACTCTCTCTGAGGGGACTGATGTTGCAACAATGCAGTGTCTTCCTACCTTAACCAACGTCTCTCTCTGTCACTCTGTGTACCTGGCCTTCTTTACCAGATTCAGATTCAGATTCAAGATTCCAAGATCACTACACTCACTATCTTCAGAGCTTGTGTCTCCATTCCTTCTTTCACATAATGGTATGATCTTAGTCTGTCCTCCCATGTGATTAGCCACATGTGTATTTATTTATTTATTTTTTTGTAAAGAAAAAGTGCATAAAAATAAGGTTTTTATGAAAACACTAAATAAAAAATTGCTTACCACCGAGCGGCAACCTCGCGCTCTCTCTCGTGAAGCTAACACGTAAGTGAAGTAAACTGTAATTCATCAACTGGCCGCTAGAGGCTGGCTGCAAAAGTGAGTCAATCCCATAGACTCCCCATGTTAAAATGCCCAACTTTACAGCAGAAAAAGCACGTTTGCAGCCTGGTTCAAAAAATTATTTTGGTCTATATAGCAAATTTTGCCCTTCATGACAACTGTGAGGGAGGTAAAATTTTTTATAACTCATCCGTTTAAATTATATTAAGCCTTAAAGTTCTGCATAATTAAGGGCGTGGCCACTTGAGTGACAGGTGGATTGCCGCTGCTGTCACCACCATCGAGCTAGGTGGGCGTGGCTTCAGCAACCAGCTCCCGCCTCTTTGCCCATCTTCGATTATCCGGGAGTGACGCGCGGCCGGCTCCGCCCACTTTGAGCTTCAGAACCCTACGGGTGACGTCACGGACACTACGTCCATGTTTTTATACAGTCTATGTTACCAACACACAAACCATTCACAATTGCTAAATTGGGCTAAAATAGAAGGCTCCGGCTGAAGATTCGGCTCTCCCCGACGGGAGTCGACTCTTCTCGTTTGCTTCAAAGAATCGGCTCTTAGAGCCGGCTCGTTCGCGAATGACACATCACTAATTCAAAGCAGCCAAGGTTCCCAGTATGGCGGGCCAGACGGTCCAAAATTAAGACTAATAACTTGTTGCGGGAAGTCACTATACTATTGCCAGGAGCTACTGAGTTTGCCACGACTCACCTTCCTCACATGGCAGGCGACTCACTCTCCTCACATGGCGGGCGACTCACTCTCCTCAGCTGGCGACTCACTCTCCTCACATG
>NW_015505187.1:4567281-4567974 GCF_001515645.1 Sinocyclocheilus grahami | reverse complement strand
AAAAAAGCCTTTCTGTCATTGGTCAGGTTTCCCACTATTTTTTTATTTTTTATTACTGTATTTGGATTTACAGTAAATGAGAAATACTGTATTTTAATGGCGCCAAGAGGATATTTCCCATAATGCAATTTTAAAATACAGTAACATACTGTGTAACTATTTTACAGTATAAAGTACAGTTCATATTACAGTTAAATACTGTGTAATTTACAGAAATCGCTAACAGTGTTGTTTTGCACAATCATATTCAATTTTATACATGCGTCTAAATGCCACTTCTGTGTGAGATTCTGTTTCCGCTGCAGTGGAAAAAATAATGGTAAAACCGCTAAAAGCCCTACAGTGAATTATTCTAATTAACATGAAATTGATAGCCAAGGTTAGGGGAAAATTGCCTTTTTATAAAGGTAACAAAAAATGCCATGAGAATCCATTTCAAGGGATAGTTAAACCTAAATTATAATTCTGTCATCATTGACTTACCCTCTAGTTGTTCCAAATCTATGAGTTTCTTCTATTGAACTAAAAAGATGATATTTTGAATGTCAGTTACCAGACAGTTGACAGTAGCCAGTGACTTCCATAGTAGGAAAAAAAATACTATGGAAGTCACTGGCTACCGTCAACTGTCTGGTTACTGACATTCAAAATATCATCTTTTTAGTTCAATAGAAGAAAGAAACTCATACAGGT
>NW_015505187.1:4564591-4565685 GCF_001515645.1 Sinocyclocheilus grahami | reverse complement strand
AGGAAGGTGAGTCGTGGCAAACTCAGTAGCTCCTGGCAATAGTATAGTGACTTCCCGCAACAAGTTATTAGTCTTAATTTTGGACCGTCTGGCCCGCCATACCCAGAACTTCTGCTGCCAGTCTGAAGGTCTGGCTACTTGAGACTATCCCTGCATTCCATTCGGAAGGACTCATCCCTATGCCCTAATTCCTGGAGATGAAGAGTGTAGGAGTAAAAAAAAAACTGCGTCATCTTACCGACACGAACAAGGAGGCGCCTTCGTCGCACATTTTGTACGCTGGTTGACCCCCAAACAACTTTTACATTAAATATAATGTCGTAAAATACAATATAATTTTGACCATAATAACGTAGCAAATCTAACTCGTATAAATATTAAACAAGTGCCCAATGTGTCAATCAGTTGTACCCTTCGAAATCCTTCATTCCGAAGGGCCCTTTCGGTTTGGAACGAGCCTTCAGTATGGCGGCCATGATTGTTTTCACTCCGAAGTGCCCTTCAGAGGGCGATATATCCCGTTCCCATTCAGTCAGTCACGTTCTACGTTACGTCAGTGACTGACGAATTGGGATCTCGCCCGAGAGCCCAATCACCTTCGAGTGTTAACTAAACAAACCAATGACAGTTGGCGTGCGTGTTTCGCCACGCGCACCCCGCCCCGCAGCGTGGGTATAAAAGGAGAGCGCATGCAAACGCACATCAGCTTTTCGCTTCGGAGCTGAGCCTTCTACAGGACGAATCTCCGCGAGTGTTCGAGAGAAACAGCTGGCGTTGGTGTGACGGCGTATCAGCGGGGGTTGCCATCCAGGCTGCTGAAAACTCGGCGGGCTGCAGCTTCCATTCTGTGGTCTTGCCGCGACCTCCCCTGGGCGCTTCAGCGCTCTCTCTAAAAGAGTATTTTCCAAAAATTCTAAAAGAGCTATTTCTAAAAGAGCTTCACGAGCGACGGGCGTCTTTTTAAAGATGGCTTCCCGCTCGTGCGTTTCTGGATGCGGTCGTTTCCTGCCTTCATCTGACGGTCATGATCACTGCCTCTCGTGCTTGGGCTTACAGCACGCTGAAGCAGCGCTCATGGATGAGTCATGTTCTCA
>NW_015505187.1:4560737-4561420 GCF_001515645.1 Sinocyclocheilus grahami | reverse complement strand
GTTTGCACGCGCTCTCCTTTTATACCCGCGCTGCGGGGCGGGGTGCGCGTGGCGAAACACGCACGCCAACTGTCATTGGCTTGTTTAGTTAACACTCGAAGGTGATTGGGCTCTCGGGCGAGATCCCAATTCGTCAGTCACTGACGTAACGTCTCCGTTCCCTCCTTCAGGGAACGAGGGTTACACAAGTAACCTAGACGTTTGGAATGCACCGAATAACTTGAATCTCCTTTTCCTTTTCAAGTTCATCAGTAGGTGGCAGCAGTGTGAAATGTGGACTTTTTCTTTTCCAAACCCTCTTTTCCTTTTTTTATTTTTTCTTCTCAAATTTAGACTTTTTTGGCTATGAATCTTTGCTTTACAAACACATTAAGACATTAATAGCTTGTTATTTTACTTTAATTTCAGAATTATGTGTACATGCATTTTCCATTAAAATTAAAAAAAATTAGCTTGGAGTTTTTAGAAAAATGTGCATTCATAGTGGGTTTTTTTTGTTTGTTTGTTTTTGGTCACAAATATCAATTATTTCAATGTAACCAACCATTTCTTTTAAAATAATCACAAGTAATTAGTTGCCATTGCTTTTCATCATGCTTTTTAAAAAGCACATGACTTTTGATAACAGGACTGAGAAAAATGCATCCATCTTTTGCTAAGAAACTTTAGCCGCTTTTCCACCG
>NW_015505187.1:4543625-4560206 GCF_001515645.1 Sinocyclocheilus grahami | reverse complement strand
AATGCATCCATCTTTTGCTAAGAAACTTTAGCCGCTTTTCCACCGTCCGGCCATACACTAAAACTTTTTCTTGCGAATTGAAAAGTTTTGCTTGCGAGTGAAGCTGTATCTCAGTGGGCGGTCTCTACCCACCAGGATGAAAGGCCTTTTTCTATTGGTCACTCGATTGAAGTGACAGGTTGACCACGCCCACTACGTTTTCCCGCCAGTCTGACCAGTGTTGCCAAGTCTGCGGTTTTCCCGCGGAATTGGGCTACTTTAACACTGTTGGATTGTTCTTCATGTCCGCTGGTTGAAGCAACTCCAATAACATGATATTTACCCCCTGGAATGCAAATTTTAGCAGGGGCCCGCCTCGAAACTGATTGGGCTAGTTTTGGACTAGTTTTGAGTAGCGATTGGGTAGTTTTTTTTTTCTGTGAAAACCTGGCATCTGACAGAAGAGCGAGTGAGGTTGTAGCAATGGCGAGCAACGGAACGTTAACTGGCTAAGATAACTAATTTGACATTTGACAAACTCAGGGACAAGTGAATTCAATTATTCTCTCTTCGTACGCTCTCCCATCTAAATATGTAACGTTAGCTAAGCCTGTCTGTAGTTGGTGATATTGGCATCTCGCTGCGGCATCTCTAGCAACCAGAGACTGCCGCTGGCCAATTATTACATAATTCGATGTAATATTTTTTGGTTGAAAGTACATTTCATAAAAAATAATATTATATACCACATGACTGTCATTTGTAAGCATTTATCATACATTTTGTTAATAAAGTTCTGATAGCACGGTAAAGTTAGTTTTAGGTTAGCAGCGTCGGGAAAGCGTAGTGGGCGTGGTCAACCTGTCACTTCAATCAAGAGTGACCAATAGAAAAAATATGGAGTGAATAATGTGCTGAAATTAAACAAACAAATCCAGTATTTTGCAAACAAACTTGATCTGCTTTGCAAAGGAAAACTCGACTCGCAAACAAACAGAAAACCATTTGCAAATACACAGAGTGAGCAAAATTGCAGAGGTGTAACAAATAAACGTATTGTGCTTTACAATAGGGCTGCACGATAATCACGATCATATTTTTCTGTTTGTTTGCGAGTCGAGTTTTCCTTTGCAAAGCAGATCAAGTTTGTTTGCAAAATACTGGATTTGTTTGTTTAATTTCGGGACATTATTCACTCCATAAAAAGGCCTTTAATCCTGGTGGGTAGATACAGGGGTGGACTGGCCATCTGGACGTTCTGGAGAAGTCCGTTCGATGGTCGTCGGCCTGGCTGGTTCATCATCAAAGAAAAAGTGTCAAATTTAGGGGCCGTTTACACGAAAACGTTTTCAGCCGAAAGCGGGAAACTTTTGATGCGTTTTGACTGTTCGTTTACACGACAACAGCGTTTTGGGGACTGAAAACACATATTTTTGAAAAGGGGTTTCAAAGTGCAAGTTTTTGAAAACGCCACCGTTATCGTTTCCGTGTAAACACCCAAAACGGGAATCTTTGAAAACGGGGACGTCAATCATTTTCAATGATTTAAATTATTGTATCTCTGATGTTGGTTAATGGTCACATGACATGCAGGTAAACAAATAAAATAATTAATTTCGTTAGGAAGTGTCTTATTTATTTTTGTGTTATTTTAAAATTATTGATTTTATTATTATTTTTATTTATGTTGTTAATTTTAACAAATGGAATATATTTTTCTTTCTTTTTGTATTTTTATATCAATATGGTACAAGATTATCCTATTTAAATCAATGTGATAAGTGAGTAAGGTAGAAAGTAATCTAAAAGTAATCTGATTATATTATTCTAAAAGTAATATAAAGTAGTATAATCTAAAAGTAATCTGATTATATTACCTGGATTATGTTACAAACTACAATTTTTGTCATGTAATTTGGAATCAGTAATGGATTACAATTTTCAAGTAATCTACCCAGCTCTGTGTATATGTATATATATATATGTATCTTTTTTTTTTTTTAACTCTATATTGCCCAGCCCTAGTGTGTATCCAAGCAAAAGAGAATGACTCCCTGTCACAATTAGTGTAATTAAAGTAAAAAATATGATGTCAAAAATGCTTCTCTCATGCTTTTTTTTTTTTTTTCTTGTTTGTCAGATGCATTAAGGAATGCAATTGGGAAGCATTTTAAACAAGAAATAATGAATAATTCATAACAATGAATCATTCCTTAAAGTTCACTGTTGGTAGTTAGGGTTAACCTTTTTTTATTTTACTTTGTCATTTATCCATAATGTTTTAATGTTAAGTGTGATAACATGCTCTTGATTTGTATTAGATTTGTTATTTTGAAATATGTTTTTTTTTTTTATTTTATTCTATCATTCGTTGCTTTTATTATCTTTCTCGTTGTTTTTATGATTTTGTATTAGGCCTATCTTAAGTTGTCTAAGTCCTTAAAAACATATTTTTTCTTAATAAAAGCTTTATATTTAATTTGTATGGATGGATTGTCATTTATGAGAACCTGTTATATTTGAGTAAAAATAATCCTTTAGCCATTATTTTGTATCTATGGTTGGCCCCCTATTAAATTTTCACTGAGAGCCCAAGTTCAGCCTTGTTTTAGCCTAGACACAAATTCACTGTCTATTAGACGTGTGTAGTCATTCAATAGCGGTCTAATTGATGACTAGTCTATTCTTGGGCTATGATTAGACGTCTGTTAAATTTTCACTGACAGCCCAAAATGTGCCTTGTTTTAGCCTAGACGTCTGGGCTGTGTTTGGACAGCTATTAAACGTCTTTTAAACACAAAATTGCTTGCTGGGAAGAGAGAGCACATGAAGATGAAATAAAATCAACTCTGAGTCACGCATAGCCTGCCATAAATCATCAAGGATGAGGAGTCTAAGAAATATCTGACGGCGAAGATAATCGTCTGTGCTTTGCGACAAAAAACAGAACCCATTATAATCAGTGCTGTTTACACTGTGTGCGGCACGGCGCGACACGACAAATCCCTGACAGTAAACTGCTGCCTCATTCTATTTATGACGTACTGACACAAATTTCTAATTATTTGCAATGTTGCGTTGTTGCATCCCGTGTACAGTAGACAGACTTTAGCTGTCGCATCCGGTGTAGACACGGTGTTACAACAAGCAAATGGCACCCATTTGGTGGAATGGCTTAAGTAATAGGCTATTTTAATACTAAATTAATGTCAGGTTGTTGTTGTAAATGCAAATCAGTTTAACCAAACTTGAGTATCTTTGTCTTTATTTACTGTATAACTGTTCTCAATTTGTTGTTTGGGATGTAGCGCAAATGCACCATACAATACATTTATATTATATCAAATATGCGCTTATATTTACAGGACGAGTGAGACAGTGCTTGTTTAACTGTACATGCAGACACAAAGGCAGAAGGGGAATGGTATAAATCACACAGCAACTAGTGACTGAAAAAATTAGATCCAGATGCAGAGCATTTAGATGGTTTTAAGATGTCTTGAGAACAGGAACAAAAGATCAAGACCCAAGCTCTTGCTTTAGCTGGTTTCCAACCCAGTTCATGCAATGATTTTTTTTTTAAAGTGTTTTTGCAGTCTGAAATAAAATTGAAATATCATTTTGAATATTGTTATTTTAATGTGTCAATTTCAACATTTCAGTGTTATAGTCTTCGGAGGTGTATGAAAGTAGGTTAAGCAATGATCACTTCTTGGTTGTATGAATGCAAATATATGCAAGATATGAGTCAAGATGTGTGTTGTATGATGTATATGGTGTACAATAAGCACCAAATAACCTACATTATAACATATATGTTTGTCTGATGAGTGAATGTGTAAATTGATTATGCTTTTATGCTGTTTGATCTGTAGAAAATCATTTTCACAGCACTTTCCTGTTTCATTTATGGATATTTTTGTCCCACTTTCCCAAAAACATTTATAATTATCTGTTGATTTCTTTTCTAGGTGTGTCTGGTGCAGACAGAGTCTCAGTGTCAGTGATGGAGGGAGATTCAGTCATTCTACACACTGGGGTTCAAACAAACCAACAAGAAAAGATTAAGTGGTATTTTCAGGTCACTTGCATCGCTCGAATCAATGGAGATCTCAGTAAGACCTGTACAGATGTTCAGTGTAATGAAGGCACTGAGAGATTCAGAGGCAGACTGAAGCTGGATCATCAGACTGGATCTCTGACCATCATGAACATCAACACCACACACTCTGGAGAATATACACTAGAGGTCATCAGAGGTAACAACAAGGAAACGATCTTCAGTGTTAATGTCATTGGTAAGTTATGCTGTAAAGCAGGTTGTTTATGTTAAAATCACATCATTGTGTTTATTATACCAGTGATATTCAGAGCTGTTTTTCTCTTTACCTGCATCACTGAACAGAACACAATTAGATCTATATGAATAAAGACATATCCACAATTAACTTGATGTTTAGCAATTTATTTTTTCTCCTGTTTTTTAGGAAATTAATATGCATAATTATTTTCAGTTATTTTTTGTCCCAAAAAGATCCTCCAGCAGCTGTTGGTTTGTGTTTCAGGTGCTGCTGAACGAGATGAAATATATGTGAAGGCGGGAGAAAATGTTACTTTAGATCCTGCTGTACTAAAAAACCCAATTCATTTGATGACGTGGCATTTTAATAACATAAGCATCGCTGAAATCACTGAAGATCAGTCTAAGATCAGTACAGATGATCAGGTTAATAATAGATTCAGAGGCAGACTGGAGGTGAATCAGACTGGATCTCTCACCATAACAAACACCAGAAGTGAAGACTCTGGAGTCTATAAACTACAGACCAACAGCAGCAGATTCAGCATCGTTAGGAGCTTCAGAGTTACCATCACTGGTGAGTGTCATTTGTGATCATTGGTGAAAATTTCAGAACACATAATTTTTAAACTGATAGTTATTGTATTTATGGGTTTATTGACTTTTTGATAATGAAATTTGACTCTGTATTAACATTTAGATAATCTTTTAGAGTATCTACCATAATACAATATCCACGACTTCAGCGACTATGTATCGCCCATCGAGAGAGAGCCTGCAAGTGTCTTTTTAACGGGAGGCATCATCAAGTACCATGCTCACGCACTCCCTCCACATTAGAATAATTCACATGTTGAAATCCAGCGTTCTTCCTTCAAGAAGAGGGACAAAATGCGAATGGAGCTTCTTAAAGGTAGAGTAGGTGAATTCAGAGAGGCTAGCAATAGCAAGCTAGCTTTGAAAGCATAAGATCCCACCCTCCCGGCAAATCACTCCAAAGCCACGCCTCCTCCAAAACACATGAGCACCCACAGACAGAGCAGAGGCTGACCAGCGTTGGTTGAGTGTTGAATGCAGCGCTATCAGATTCACTCATGTCTCATTCACCGGAGAGAAAACATTACAGTACAAAGCTCATAATATTACAGTAATAACGCCTTCCATTCTCACTCGGTCTGCAATAGAGTAATGGAACGCAGTGATGACGAATCATGTCTGCGTGAACGGTGCACAGAGGTGTGCAAATACATTGGGGCCTTTCGCAGTGAGGGAACCTTTTCATAGTACCAGAACTAATTGTGGAACTACCCACTTTTTGGTATTTTCGCACCATCGGAACTGGGTGCGATTTTAGTACCGTACTGCCTTTTTCAAGAACCTTTTTCAAGAACCAAGAACGTACTGCCTTTTTCAGAACCTACTGCTCCGGAGTAGGGTCTAACCAGCACAACTGGTACTAATCGTGACGTAAGTAGACATTGATTGGCCAAACGCGTATGAAAACGCCCTCACCCGCCATGATTTAAAACGCTGTGTAAACATACTGTAAACATTGTGTCAACTTATTTCGCAAGTATGGAGAACAGCGATAGACGGACGGACGCTGAAGTGCAGGCACTTGTAGCAAATCTAGCACTGCCAGCCGTCGTTGGAGATTCTTAGTCCTCCTTTCCGTTCTTTCAATCGCTTTACGTATACGTCGACTTTCCATGTCCATTATTGTGAAACCCGCGAGACACAACAAAAACACAGCTCCGATCACAGCGTCCTCCATCCTCCTGTTGTTAATGTTGTTCTTCTTTGTTTCTGTTGTTAAACGCCGCACATAAATGCTGTCGCTGTTGACCGGCTTACGTCACTTCTTAGTACACGCTCTCAGTGCGAATGCAACCCTTTAAATGGTACTGGGAAATAGTTCGCGCAAAATCGTCCCGGTACTTTAGTACTGTACATTTAGTTCTGGAACTAAAGCAGTGCGAAAAGTCCTATTGACAGGTAGGTAGGACAGCCTATCGTAATCCTCGGACCAAGCGATATGATTGGATGAACATTTTATGGTCTTACACCTTCCACAGACTACTATGTTAATCCTTTACTTGTCCTCTAGGGGACGCAGTGCAAGGAATGAACTGTAAAGATGCTTGTGTACCCTATTCAGGTCCGCCTTCAGGAATACGCATCACTGTTTTCCAATGCAGGAGCCTTACATAGGGCAAGTATTACAAACAGCTATTATAGTGGGAGGAAAATGTTGTATTTTATTATTCAAGTTAGTTTTTAATTGTTTGTGTGTGCTTATTTTTAAAAGGAGACAAGGTGAAAAATAAGCTCGGGGATCTGTCAAAAGTGCAAGGATGAGGTAAAAATAATGCAGCCTATTAGTATTATGAGATTGTGCTCGATTTCACTGCAGATGTGTGTCATGTCATGTAATAACGAATCACCATCACATCAGAAAACATTACAGCATTTCTGCTCTTCTGATGAATAGCAATGGTGCACATACATTTTTATTCATCCGCTAGTCTTTACACTGACTAAATGGAGTTTATATCAAAATCATCCAGATGGAAGTAAACATTTCAGACTTGACAGATCTTCTTGAGTTACTGAAAGCTGTTGTTTTCTCTCTCTCTCTAATCTTTTGTGAATCATTGTTTTCTTACAAACAGGAAAACGTCACAAGACCCGACAGGATCATAACCGGATCGTGTATCTGCAGAATGATTCCCATCACCGTATATCAGCAGCACACTTTGTTCCACTTTAACCTGGAATAATATTTACATTTATCATTTATAGCATGCTTATTATAATAAGTGCCTTGGTTTCTGGTTATGGATTGGTGAAGTGCTTGTGGAAGGGATGTGTTTTCAGCTGATTCTTGAAGGTTGAGATGTTCTCATCAGATCAGATGAAGGTTGAATGTTTCTGGAGTGAAGCTTCTGAAAGAAACTCATTGTGATGGAACCACTAGGAGGCGCTTATTCACTGTTAAACTTTCTCTATACATTTGTATTCAATCCTACTTTTACCATTCAGTCGTCTAGATAAATTCAAAGAACAAATGCTTTATGACAATAAACTGGAAACACTCAATCCATCATTAAGCTTGAGCTTACACAGATCTAAAAGTGTATCAAACCTTTAAAACAAACTTACCATGCGTTCTCAGGACAGTCAATATCATCATTAATTTCCATTTAATATGAAGAAGATCTGTACTACTCATATTGTACTGTGAGTTTTTACTTGATTTGTCTTGCACACTTCATCAATGTACTGTATTTGCACACTACAATGTGCAAAGTGTGAAATAATTCATACGCATTGTTTTGCTTCAAAACAAACTTTGTATGATTGTGATTCAGCACAGAACTGGAGAGTTTGGTTCAAAAGAACTTATTTGAAATCTTTAAGATGAAAATTAATGGGGAAAATACTTCCATAGTTTGTGATACTGGTTGTCACTTTTGCACTTAATTTGCATGTTTGTATTGTACTTCTTTTTACTGAGGTATCAGTTGCTTTTAATAACAGAATGTGAATTTAACATGCTGTTTTAAATAAACTATTTCAATGTTTTCATGTATTTATTCATTTTTTAAGCAAATTATATTTTCAATGAAAAGATTGCTAGGTAAGCATGTGCCAGTGTTATAGTGTCTTTACTATACTTAGTACTTACAGTTTATTCATATTTTGAATTTGGTTTGATTTATATTTACTGTTTTAATTTTAGTTAAAGGTTTAGTATTTTGCGATTGCGATTTTTTTTATATATATATATATGTCAATAGTTTTATAAAATTTTATTTCAGTTTTTGTACTTCTACAAAAACTAAACTAAATACCTTGGCAACTGATTTTAAAATTATTATTATTATTATTATTATTATCTTTTGGCAAACACTTTTAACACGTCCACACCATACAGTATTTACTTAAAGCTCCTCTGAAATTGTAATAATCTGAATAATTCAACGAAGATCACAGGTCTCTGATATCATTAATGGTCACGTGACCTGCAAAACATCAAATATTTAATTTCTTTATTAAATGATTGCAAAAAAATGTTTACAATAATTTTGTTAAGTGTTGCATTAAATTAGTAATTTTAAAGTAATTCTACCTTTCTGGTGAGATATTCTAAAAATCTAAACACACTATGTTCATTGTATCACTGTCTGTATAGTTTGATCTTAGATGTTTGAAATACATTATTATTTATCTTTGTCACTTTATTACCTCTCTTTTTGGTTCACATATAATATAGCTTATATATATATGTGCATAGGCCTGGATTGGCTAATTGGGTGCACCGGGAAAAAATATTTTATCCCTTAAAACTTATCTTTGATCATCAAAATGACATATTTAAATGTTTTTTCTTGTGAAAATAATTTTCTCATGCCTTAAAATAGCTTGAATGTAACTCTACACCCTTGCCTCATTTACTATACGCGGATCTATGAATATACAAATTAGCCCCGCCTCCACTCAGTCACACAGCACCGCCTCCTGATCCACTGAACTGTAGCAACCGCAAAACAATGGCATACACGGATAATGACTGATAAAACCATGTTTTTACTAGCGGACAACTACAGTGAATACGGTAACATTCGTTAAAGTTACTTACTTGTCGATGTTGTGTCCTAAAACGCCTTGAAGACTCGAATACAGCCGTTTGTGATTGTTAATTCACACCCGCGAGCATACGCGTGTGCTCCGGGCTACTTTTACACTGTTGCCACGGGTTATAATGCAAGTGAGCGGTTCTAAATTCACATTAAACCACAGCTTCATGGGTTTTTTGCTCTGATTTATTTTTGGTTTTGTGCTGGTATTGGTATATTTTGCATGCTAGTGATAGGAATCGATCCCTTGCCGTGATTGGTTATGGGTTTGTGACGTAGCAAACCAAGGGCTGTTTCAAACCATATTTCTGGGTCAGCCCGAAACTACAGTTTTAAGGAGAAAATACTCAGCAATGGTGTTGATTAATAGATTGGCACATGGTTTGTCTAAAAGCATATTAAAAACACCACATAGACAAATAAACAACATAAAAAACTTGATTTTCACTACAGGGGGACTTTAAGGCAAGCATCCCGTATGAAAATTATAACACAGTTTGTCACGTATTCGCAGGCTTATGCCATATGACCACCAGACCCTATGAATAACAAATTCTCAATTGATAATTAATCATTATTTTTGCGCAAAATATTGTTTTATTTGTGAACGTAGCCTTTTGATGAAGACTTTAAGACCAAGCGGAATCCTCTGCCGGCTGCTCCTGTTTCATAGATGTTCAGTTGTTATGCTTTCAAATTTCTTGCCATTTGTATCTATGTAATTTCACAGTATTTTCACCTCCTAAATTACTACACTACTTGTGCAGTCACGATTTTATAATGGTACAATTTATTCAGGCCGATGACTTTTTTTTATGACATTACAATTATTTTTTGAATATAGGTTAAGCAAAACAAATGTGATTATTTCTGAGAACTTCTTAACTGCAGGCAGACATTGTGGTACAGTAGGCCTACAAATATTTTGTTGGAGATATGCGAGCAAAATATAATAGATAAAAAAATGTATAATTGAAAGATTATATTATTTAAAAAATTAAAATTAAATAAAAAGCTGAAGAAACATATAATGAATTACAAGTCTGTAGAGAACAGTGCGCTATTGCAGACTTATATACTGAAGTTTGCATTACATTATTGTAATAGCTATAGTCAGTCGTGAACTAAAGTGGGCCGCTCTGGCATGAAACTCCAGGGCTGAAAATGACTGCCACTCCGGCCCTGTATGTGCAGTATCAATGAAGCTCAAACATCATATTATACCGACTATGTCAAATGTAATTGCAGTTCTTCAAACTCACCGCTAGAGGTCATCAAAAGGAAAGGACAAGGAAAAGGACGTGATGTGCAGCCAAGTGTGGTGACCCATACTCGGAATTTGTGCTCTGCATTTCATCCATCCAAGTGCGCGCGCGCACACACACACACACACACACACTCACACTCACACACACACACGCACACAGACAATCACACACACACAATCACACATACACACCTGGAGCAGCGGCACAGTGTTGGCAACTTTTAGATTACCATAGCAACTTTTTCTTCCAAAAGCACATTGCAACAAAATTAGCTTTTTTTGGGGGGCAACTTTTAGCAACTTTTGGTAAGTGACTCAAACAAACGATAAAAATTTTCCACATTTTCCATCTAAACTACACAAAAAGAGGAAACCAAAGATGCCTAGCGGTCATGTGACTTGGTCTTTAGTCCCTAAGTCATGTGACTTAAGTTAACTGCTATTTGCAATTGTGCAAAAATAATTAGGTGTGTTTGACTTGAAGCAGCGCTGCTTCAAGTCAAACACACAAACCCTATTGTGATGCACCTTGTTAGTAGCTTGTACCTGCGATTGTTGATCAGTAAGTACACTGTAAGAAAAAAATATATATTTTTTTAAATGGAAAAGGTACTAGTAATTTTCCAGGACATTATCCATTATCTTATAATATTAGCTTCTTTCTCCTCCTGTACATCATAAATTATATATTTGCGCCTCGTTATATTTCTTTTCTGAAACAGTGTGGCTTATTTTTCCATATACTGTATAATAAAAAAATTCATTTATTTGCACCTATCTTCTTGTTGTTTTTATTGATTACTGTATTTGAAATTAAATCCATATATATATTTTCATCTTTACAGGTTAAAACTTCAAGATATGTCATTATATGTATGATATCTGTTTCTTGTCTCCTCTGGATCTGATGTCATAAACCAGAAGAATGACAGTAGCCACGCCCACCAGAGCAGAGAGGACCAATCGGATCACAGCTTCAGTAAAACCGCAGCAATGGAGGTGGACTTCTGAGGAAAAACCAATGGTAAAACAGAACTGTGGTTATCAACAAGCTGACTTTCGTCCCTGTGAGGAAACCAAAACTGAAAACATAATGTTACAAAAATGTTCTGTGAAGCAGAAAAAGATATGGGTGACTTAATTGGGTTTGTGTGAAAAAAATAACCATTAACATCTGCACTGTTGTACCTGAACATGTGTGACAGAGTTGTCTGATGTCCAGATGTTGAGTCTGGTTGCTGATGGGATTGTTGAGCACACAGCTGTAGCTGTTTTTATCCTGATATTCCACCTCCAGAGGTAGAGAGAGACTGATGCTGAGATCAGACACACTGATGCTGGACAATAAACTGTTTCCTTTGTACCAGGAGAGAGTCACATGACCCACATTCACCACTGAACACACCAGTGAACAATTCTGCTGTGATGATGATGATGATGAAGAACACTGTGAAGAGTTACTGCTGATGACAGGAACAGGCAGACGAGCTGAAAACATGAGATAATATGGATTTTAGCTATGTCATATGAGTAATCATTTTTGTAATGTGCTTAAATTATGATCTCTACTCACCATAGACAGAAACACTGAATGTTTTTGATGACAGTTTCAGTCCACTAATCTCTAGTTTATAGAGTCCAGCATGTTGAGTTCTGATGTTTGTGATGGTCAGAGATCCAGTTTGATTGTCCAGCTTCAGTCTGTCTCTGAATCTCTCATCAGGACCATCAGATGTGTTGAAGATTCCAACCTTTCTGTTCATTTCAGCTATGAGAGAGTTTTCAACTCCAAAATTCCACAGTATGTCATCGTTTTCATGTATTTCAGTAACATCAGTGTTTAGAGCAACAGAATTTCCCTCAATCACCGACACTGACTGAATTTCATTTGTTTCAGCACTAAATACACCTGTAGCATAAACAGGGCCAGATTTGACACAGATTAAAGCTCTTTTTGGTTTCCATGACTTTTGTAGTTTACCACGGTTTTCTTAAAAAAAAAAAGTGCTGCACAGGATTTTCATTTGCACATCATGTAATGTCTTTTAAATTAATCAATTAATCCGCAATGTAATATTTAAAAGTATAAAACAAATTCTGAGAAATTGAAATTCACTAGAGTAATTCTCATTAAGTCTTTGGGACCCAGAGCACTTAAATACAGAAACAAGCACAGACCTGACCTTTTTTTTTGGGTGAAGAACTGCAACTTTTATGTCACTAAGCCATAAAAATATATATGCAACTTACCAATCAGATGCCACACAGAGAACAAAACAAGCATATGAAACATTTTCTTCAACTGTTCAGTGAAAAATCGAATTTAACCCACCAAAAACACTCGACCTGTGTGATTCCTCCCCAACAGAGTTTGAGCTCCTCCTCCGACACACACACACACACACACACACACACATACACACACACAGGTTTGTTTTTATGGTTTATGGGGACTCTCCATAGGCGTAATGGTTTTTCTACTGTACAGACCGTATATTCTATTGCCCTACACCAACCCTACCCCTAAACCTACCCCTCACAGGAGACTTTCTGCATTTTTAGATTTTCAAAAAAACTCATTCTGAATTATTTATAAGCCTTTTGAATTACGGGGACACTGAAAATGTCCTCATAAATCACCTTCTCGTTGTAATACGTATGTAATACCCATGTTATTATACAAATTTGTGTCCTCATAAACCACATAAACACGCACATACATACACACACAATTTGAATGTATTATAGTTCTTAATGGGAAAAAGAAACAAGCAACAACAAAAAAAAGATAAAACAGTCTCCCATTTCATCATCACCAGTTTGAGTAAATGGCACTAGCAGCTCATCTGAGTCAAACTGAAACCTGCTGCGTTCAGTTTTCTTAGAAATGTGGTTTGATCTGCTTGATGAACACCTTGTGTGAGTGACCATTTAGAGTATGTGTGTTTAGTTCGGTGAAGAGGTTCCTGTTGTGCTGTCATGAATCTCACAGTCTGACAGAACTGCTTAACAATGAAATAAAGTACTGAATCAGTCCATCAAAACTGATGTTTGAAAAACAGCCAAATTAGACCCACAGGTCAGAGGTTTAACAAGATGATTATCCATTATGTGTTATTGATGATTGGCAGCTGGCACTGACAAGGAGACTAGAATATGAAGCCAAAATAGGGGACTAGAATTTTTACTGAAATGCAACTTTAATGTGGGAAAACTACCAATGAAACTCTCATACAAAGTTTTGAAATAATAGAGATATTAAACATAATATAAAAACAGTTTCTCAAAAAGATTGGTTTGAAAAGGACATACTATGGTTAAAAGGACGATCATTCATTTTTTAACATATACAGACTTTTTGAACAGTTTTTGGTAATTACATTCATTTGAAAAATTTATGAGATCATCTCAGAGTATACTTACCTTAGGGACAGTTCACCCAAAAATGAAAATGTGATGTTTATCTGCTTACCCCCACAGGGCATCCAAGATGTAGGTGACTTTGTTTCTTCAGTAGAACACAAATGAAGATTTTTTTAGTCAAACCATTGCAGTCTGTCAGTCATATAATGCAAGTGGATAGGAATCACTTCTTTGAGAGTCAAAAAACATACACAAACAAAACCAAATTAAATCCTGCGGCTCGTGACGATACATTGATGTCTAAAGGCACAAAACGATCGGTCTGTTCAAGAAACTGAACAGTATTTATATCGTTTTTTTACCTCTGATTTTTACCGCAATGTCTGAACTGTCCTGAGCGTGTTCAACAACCGGCGCCTGATGCGTCTTCTTCTTCTTCTTGCTTTACGGTGATCGCAGACTTATAAGTGCATTACCGCCACCCAGACATGTTCACAAGTCTCTGAGGTCCAAGTCAAGTCTCAAGTCTTTGAGGCCGAATCTAATGCCGAGTTCACACTGCATGATTTTCAAACTCATCGGATCGCCATTGTTTTCACACTGCGTGACTATCTGGGGTAGCATTCAGTCGCTGCCGTGTTCACATTGCACAATGGATCGGCGACAGGGGGTTTCACACTGCATGACTTCACAATAGGAAGAATCGCCGACAGCTGTGTCTGGTCCGCAAACTACGTTTCACAACAAAACACACGCGATAAGTGATAAGGAAATAACGCGAGAACCCGTGTGCGTCAGACCGGAGTTCTCGAGCGAGACTGGAATTATTAAAAAAAAATATATATATATATAGCCCGCAAACTGTCTGTGAGCTGATTTCCAGCTACAAGGAGAAAAAGAAAAACAGATTATGCAGGAGGGAGATGCAGGGAACAGGGATTGGGTGTTCTGCAAAGAGAGTTGGAGGCAATCGCGGATTTGGCAGCACTGGTCCGCAAACTACGTTTCATATAACTCCTCCCCGAACTTCCCGCTGCCCTGTATCTTGGTCTCTCATTGGCTGTAGGTCATCGCCGACATAAATCAGTCAGAACTCATTTCACACTGCGTGATTGTGAATCGCCAACAGCTCCAGATATTTAGCATGCCAAATATTTCACGGGCGTCGGCGACGCATCGGCGATTCCCTCAGATCGTGTCTTTGATAATTCACACTGTGTGATTGTCACTCGCGTGATCGAGCACCGATTTGCCTCTGATTTCGGGCATTTGTCCGCGATTCCGCAAAACCTGTCGGCAAGTGAAAAATCGGGCTAAAATCACATAAGTCAAGTCTCAAGTCTTTAAACGGGAGTCCAAGTCAAGTCTTAAGTCTCCGAGGTGGAGTCCAAGTCACATCTCAAGTCTTTGTTCTATTTTTAGCAATAGTTATTTCAGCTATTTATTGTAATTAACAGTGTGCAAGGCTAAACCAGTTTTGAAACATTAAAACTAATTACTTCTACTTCTACAAAACTGTCTAATAAAGCACACACATTTTTTTGAAATAATCATTTAATTTTATACAGAACATTTTTAAACCATTCATTTTATTTTCCTGTATTTTACATTATTTTTGAATGTAGCAATAAAATGTGACTTGTACGTAATCTTGTTTTCTTTTTATATATATTAATCAGTCAAAATTCTTATTGTTGGTAAACTCCTTATTTATGGTCATCCTTAATTTAGCATTTTATACTATAACATTTTTTATTAATTTATTTAAAAGCAATTATTTCTGGAAAAACTAATTTTAAAATTATGGTTTGTTTCAACAGTTATATTCATATTTAATCTCTTCATATAAACAAACTATATGGTCTTTCCAAATTAGAGGCAACCACTGTATTTTAATCATCATCCAAACAAAGATGCTGCATACATGCAGCATGAGCAGCTTTTAAACTTTTTTAAAACATTTTAATTGAATTGTATGATTTCGAAATTTGAAGCAAAAACTAAATGGTCTGACTTCAGATTTGTGAAACTCTATCACATAAAACATCTGCACGAAACAAAAACAGTAGAAGGGCTGATGAATGCAAGTTCATACTCTGCCAGTAGGTGGCACTTAGAACACCAATGATACAGCATTTCCTTGGTTTCCGCTGTAAACAAAACAGCGCCGCTATGAACGCTAATATGCACAATACAGGGGCAAGATAGAAAGAAATACCATCTAAACTTTTGTAAGGACAGTCATTTCCCCTCAGAGATACATTCATATAAACTCCCACCCCCAATTGTATTGCGATTCATTTAACATCTCAACTGATTTGAATCGTCACATATTTGTATCAATTTTCAACCAGCTGGGGGTGCATCCTTACATCTCTACGCTTCAGGTTTGGTTTCTGTGCCGCATTTGGTGTGTTAAAGATGCCTTAACAAAATATGTAGTTTATTTACAATGCGATCTTATATTAATCATGATTTTAAAATGTTTCTATAGTGAGTGTATTACAGTTTCGAATCAGTGTCACGCGTGGATATAATAATGCTTGCTTGGTGTGTTTAGAGATGAATTGTTGTGACATTTGCTAATGCAGGACATATTGATAGGGAATGAATGGATTAGGAATGAACAGTAAAATGTGGTGTATGATGCTGTCATGTGGGGTAGTAAAGGGAGAATGTGAATGGAATGTCATACCAAAATGACTTTTGGAACAATGGAATGTCATGACAAAATGACCAGTCAGCTGTTCACGAGTCCAAGTCAAATCTCCAGTCAGCTGTTCACGAGTCCAAGTCAAATCTCCAGTCAGCTGTTCACGAGTCCAAGTCAAGTCTCCAGTCAGCTGTTCACGAGTCCAAGTCAAATCTCCAGTCAGCTGTTCACGAGTCCACGTCAAGTCTCCAGTCAGCTGTTCACGAGTCCAAGTCAAGTCTCCAGTCAGCTGTGCACGAGTCCAAGTCAAGTCTCCAGTCAGCTGTTCACGAGTCCAAGTCAAGTCTCCAGTCAGCTGTTCACGAGTCCAAGTCAAGTC
>NW_015505187.1:4538435-4543136 GCF_001515645.1 Sinocyclocheilus grahami | reverse complement strand
GACAAAATGACCAGTCAGCTGTTCACGAGTCCAAGTCAAATCTCCAGTCAGCTGTTCACGAGTCCAAGTCAAGTCTCCAGTCAGCTGTTCACGAGTCCAAGTCAAGTCTCCAGTCAGCTGTGCACGAGTCCAAGTCAAGTCTGCAGTCAGCTGTTCACGAGTCCAAGTCAAGTCGCAAGTCTCTATTTATGTGACTTAAGTGCGACTTAAGTCCAAGTCGCAGACTCGAGTTTCCATCTCTGCCGCCACCTATCTCTCAAATGGACCATTGACACTCCTAATTTAGATTGTAGATAGAGTGTCAATGGTCCATTTGAGAGATAGGTGGCGGTAATGCACTTATAAGTCTGCAATCCACCGTAAAGCAAGAAGAAGAAGAAGAAGACGCATCACGTGCCGGCTGTCCAGGACACGCTCAGGGCGCACTCAGAACAGACAGTTCAGACATTGCAGTGCATCAGAGGTAAAAAAAAAACTATATAAATACTGTTCAGTTTCTTGCACAGACCAATCGTTTCGTGTCTTTACACATCAATGTATTGTCACGAGCCGCATGGTTTAATTTGGTTTTGTTTGTGTATGCTTTTTGACTCTCAAAGTCGAGATTCCCATCCACTGACATTATAGGACTGACAGACTGCAGCGGTTTGACTTAAAAATCTCCGTTTGTGTTCTACTGAAGAAACAAAGTCACCTACATCTTGGATGCCCTGGGGGTAAGCAGATAAACATCACATTTTCATTTTTGGGTGTACTATCCCTTTAAGGTCACAAATTTTTTTGGAACTGATAGCCGAATACTATGGAGGACGAAACCTGCAAAAACAATAAATAAATAAATAAATACACAAATAAAATAAAAAAATGTGTGCATAAATACACGTATTCTTGTTTAAATACATAAATAAATAAATAAATACACAAATAAAATAAAAAAATGTGTGCATAAATACACGTATTCTTGTTTAAATACATAAATAAATAAATAAATACACAAATAAAATAAAAAAATGTGTGCATAAATACACGTATTCTTGTTTAAATACATAAATAAATAAATAAATACACAAATAAAATAAAAAAATGTGTGCATAAATACACGTATTCTTGTTTAAATACATAAATAAATAAATAAATACACAAATAAAATAAAAAAATGTGTGCATAAATACACGTATTCTTGTTTAAATACATAAATAAATAATTAAACATGTGATGAAAGTAGGCAAATAAATAAAATAAATTGGTGGGCAAATGGAAAATGTTTAAGGAAATGCTAAACTCATCCTAACTATTTTCCTTTGATCACTCAGGATGTATATGAGCCTCTGTTTGTACAATAATAAATTGAGAATCAACTGAGATGTACCCTTGTGTATGTCACTAATTTGGTTCTTCTGCTGTAAAGAGAGAGCGATTGCTGCAGATCGACTTGGTTGTAGAAGACCGTTTACTGACCATAAAAATGATCTTACACATACCTAAACAACAAGCAGGTAAAACCATCCTAATAAACACTAGCTGCCATCAAAAGAACGAGCCCTTATTCCACGGATAAAGTGAATAATCTCACGATGACCATGGGATACTGATATTACAGTTGTCTCTAGCTGGAGACTCAATCAGGTTACAAAAAATGATGTCAGGAAATGACACCTCTGGCCATTCCGTTGGGTCGTTTGTCAAGTCACAGATACTGTATGGACAATACAGCTCAGTTTTTTATGTATCTTGCTCTGTTGAATGGAAAAAGTGACTTTACGTAGGCCATACTGGATTAACACCATGCATCTCCTGTCAGCGGGAAAGGATTGTTTCTTTCGCCCCCAGCTATGACATGACCCCGACCAAGTCCATGGTTGACACCCTCTCATTAGCATGTTGTGCAGAGGAAAAAATAAATGTGGAACTACATTCAGAAATAAATGAGTGATCAAAGGAAAATAAATAGGATGAGTTTAGCATTTCCTTAAACATTTTCCATTTGCCCACCAATTTATTTTATTTATTTGCCTACTTTAATCACATGTTTAATTATTTCTATATGTATTTAAACAAGAATTTGTGTATTTATACACACATTTATTTATTTATTTATTTGCATATTTATTTATTTATTTGTGTATTTATTTATTTATTTATTTATTGGAAAGGATTGTGTTGTCCTCCATACAATACACATAAAAATAAGATTTTATAGCTTTTATCCATTCAGAAGGTGTAGATATTAGAAAGTGTAACAAAAAAACAACAACTATTAGATATATTTGTAGAGGCAATACTACTCCCCCTTGTGTCATATATTGGAAAAATATATATTTCTTATAAATTCTTATAATTTATTTTCTGAAGTGTTCAGGGGAAAAAAACATTTAATTTTGAATTATTTCTGACAGACTTACAATTTTATTATGTTATTTGTAAAAGCTACAACAGTGATGTTTATAGAACCCTCTGGTTATAATCTTTTCCTTTTGTAGTTTTTTTTTTAATCCCATGTTATTGACATTTTCGCAACCTTTTAAATAGTTACTGTTGAGTTTCAATCTGTACTGTTTGTGTGAAAGAACTTGAGAACTTGTATTTTCCACTTCCCGAGTGCCCCTGTTGTGTAATATTCGGTTCCCGTGAAAAAGTGTTCCAGTGGGCGGGGTTAGTATGAATATTCATAGCTTCGTTCCGCGGTGGGCGTGGCCTTTTGAACTACAAACAAGCGAATGGAAAGGATTGTGTTGTCTGTTCTTCAGCTCTTGTGTGATGAATTATTTTGAAAAGGCAATAAAGCCGAATGTTCATACGCCATGTTTAGATGTACAGCTGTTTATGTTATTCACAGAATAGGCTAACATGCTCATTGTTTCGCATGTGCTTTTATCAGAACGCTTTATCATGGCCATATGACAATGCTTTGCTGTGCAGCTTACGTGGATGATACTAAACACCAAGCACAGCACGAATCGAACACATTTCTGTCTTTGCTGTGCAGCTTACGTGGATGATACTAAACACCAAGCACAGCACGAATCGAACACATTTCTGTCGTTCCTCGTTGTTTTTTGTCGTTTCTTTTCAAGCTGTAAACTGTGTCCCTAGCCCCAACAGTTTATGTTGCTGTCTGTTTTGCTGCATCATAACTTTCACAACTTTTCATAACTTTCAGTGACTGCAATTAAACTCAAATGTGGTTAATGCATGTTCAAATAAAGATTTTTGAATGTTATCTGGTGTTGTTTTGTTGCCTTTTTTCGTGTTTTGTTTTTGTCAAGAGCCTTGTAACAATTCCAAAAATAAATCATTAGCAGCTGAGACATGTTTGTGGGTGTTTTCAGAGAGCTAAAATGCCATTTAAGAGAAGAGAGACCAAAAGGGGGGCTCTCACACACACATACACGAAGAGTTAACCTTTCCAATTTTATTCATGCATAAGTACATGCAGCAATGCATTACACATTGTAGGTGTTATCAGAATGCATATTTTCTCTGGCTGCACAAACACAAGATATTACAAAATAAATTAAAGAAACATAAATGACAAATTAAAACTCAGTTGTATCTAACTTTTTTTTAAATGCAGATTTTGCAAGAAACTACTGGCACGTGTCCTCAATTCATGTTTTTGTATGCTTACACCAATTTACATACATGTACACAAGTATGTTTAAAGCAAGTTGGAAAATTCAAAAATGTGATGGGTGGTTATAGCAATGATTAGAACAACAACAGCCCAAACCAAAGAAAAAACACACATTTTATAATACTGTGTTTGGCAAGCTGTTCCTTGCCCATCATCCTTGCACGCTGAGGGGAACATTAAAAGAAGTAATGAAAATTTTTATTAACTAGCTACATGAATCCAATTTGTTAAGCAACATAAATGAGCTGTGGTGTTGAGTTAAATAATTATATTAAATAGTATAAATAACAGCCTCTGATGAATAGGTTATGCCCATCAACCAAACATTTTGTTAGCTGGATTTCAAAAATGGATAGGAAAACTTTCCTCTTTAAAAAAGTCTGGGACAATCCCTGATGATTTAACAAAAAGCCAAAAACATGTGCTTTTGAGAAGGGCAAAGAAATTCATGATGAAGGGTGATTGAGGCATATTTGGTTTTATGTAGATCTTGGGTGGATGAGTCTTCTGGGGTGTAAAGATAATGGATTGTACAGTAATAAACAAATGTACTGCCTTTAGATGAAGTTTTGTACTATATAAGAAGACGGGGAGAGGGTGGGTTAGCCAAGGTGTTATGTTGAAGAGAGGAGGCAAAACAGGTTTGGAACAGTTTTTCCCGGAATCTGATTATTACACAACACCCTGGAAACATCCATGGCGGCTGTGTTTACCGGAGCATTCTGTCTGAAAAAGAAGTTTATCGTTAGTTTGTTAGCAGTGTTTGCTTTCCTCGTGCACGGTTAGACACTTGTTACAATTCATCTGCCTGTCAACGATAAAAAAATAAATAAATTAAAAAGTTTATACATATAACGTATTTCCCTTGTCAAATACAGTAATAAAAATATAATTTATAATATCTGAAATAGCTGTACTACTACTGACATGAGACCGCAGTAAAGATGATATTCAGATTTATTTTGGCTTTAAATAAGCAGTGCGCTGTCATAGACATGCAAATAATACCGAATATCATTCTCCATGATTTGTGAATTCAGGTGACGCTGTCCTTCGGGCCGAAATCG